>NW_006786302.1:1586868-1651914 GCF_000442215.2 Lipotes vexillifer | reverse complement strand
ATGGTTGTTAGTATTTGCCTTATGTATTGAGGTGCTCCTATGTTGGGGGCATAAGTATTTACAATTGTTATATCTTCTTCTTGGATCGATCCCTTAATCATTATGTAGTGTCCTTCTTTGTCTCTTCTGATAGTCCTTATTTTAAAGTCTATTTTGTCTGATATGAGAATTGCTACTCCAGCTTTCTTTTGGTTTCCATTTGCATGGAATATCTTTTTCCATCCCCTTACTTTCAGTCTGTATGTGTCTCTAGGTCTGAAGTGGGTCTCTTGTAGACAGCATATATATGGGTCTTGTTTTTGTATCCATTCAGCCAATCTGTGTCTTTTGGTGGGAGCATTTAGTCCATTTACATTTAAGGTAATTATCGATATGTATGTTCCTATTCCCATTTTCTAAATTGTTTTGGGTTCGTTATTATAGGACTTTTCCTTCTCTTGTGTTTTTGTCTAGAGCAGTTCCTTTAGCATTTGTTGTAAAGCTGGTTTGGTGGTGCTGAACTCTCTCAGCTTTTGCTTGTCTGTAAAGGTTTTAATTTCTCCATCAAATCTGAATGAGATCCTTGCTGGGTAGAGTAATCTTGGTTGCAGGTTTTTCTCCTTCATCACTTTCAGTATGTCCTGCCACTCCCTTCTGGCTTGTAGAGTTTCTGCTGAGAGATCAGCTGTTAACCTTATGGGGATTCCCTTGTGTGTTATTTGTTGTTTTTCCCTTGCTGCTTTTAATATGCTTTCTTTGTATTTAGTTTTTGACAGTTTGATTAATATGTGTCTTGGCGTATTTCTCCTTGAATTTATCCTGTATGGGACTCTCTGTGCTTCCTGGACTTGATTAACGATTTCCTTTCCCATATTAGGGAAGTTTTCAACTATAATCTCTTCAAATATTTTCTCAGTCCCTTTCTTTTTCTCTTCTTCTTCTGGAACCCCTATAATTCGAATGTTGGTGCGTTTAATGTTGTCCCAGAGGTCTCTGAGACTGTCCTCAGTTCTTTTCATTCTTTTTTCTTTATTCTGCTCTGCAGTAGTTATTTCCACTATTTTATCTTCCAGGTCACTTATCCGTTCTTCTGCCTCATTTATTCTGCTATTGATCCCATCTAGAGTATTTTTCATTTCATTTATTGTGTTGTTCATCATTGTCTGTTTCATCTTTATTTCTTCTAGGTCCTTGTTAACTGCTTCTTGCATTTTGTCCATTCTATTTCCAAGATTTTGGATCATCTTTACTATCATTATTCTGAACTCTTTTTCAGGTAGACTGCCTATTTCCTCTTCATTTGTTAGGTCTGGTGGGTTTTTATCCTGCTCCTTCATCTGCTGTGTGTTTTTCTGTCTTCTCATTTTGCTTATCTTACTGTGATTGGGTTCACCTTTTTGCAGGCTGCAAGTTCGTAGCTCCCGTTGTTTTTGATGTCTGTCTCCAGTGGCTAAGGTTGGTTCAGTGGGTTGTGTAGGCTTCCTGGTGGAGGGGACTAGTGGCTGTGTTGTGGTGTATGAGGCTAGATCTTGTCTCTCTAGTGGGCAGGTCCACGTCTGGTGGTGTGTTTTGGGGTGTCTGTGGACTTATTATGATTTTAGGCAGCCTCTCTGCTAGTGGGTGGGGTTGTGTTCCTGTTTTGCTATATGGTTGGCATAGGTTGTCCAGCACTGTAGCTTGCTGGTCGTTGAGTGAAGCTGGGTGCTGGTGTTGAGATGGAGATCTCTGGGAGATTTTCGCCGTTTGATATTATGTGGGGCTGGGAGGTCTCTTCTTGACGAGTGTTCTGAAGTTGGCTCTCCCACCTCAGAGGCAGAGTCCTGACTCCTGGCTGGAGCAGCAAGAGCCTTTCATCCACTCAGCTCTTTCCTGATATTATATTCTTCTTGAGGGCCAGCACTTGCTCATCTCTGTACCTCCAATGCTTGAAAAATAGCTGATGCTTCTTAAATGTCTTGAAAAGACATCATAGAGACTTGAGGTGTAGGTTGGCCTCCTCAGTTCTTCATGGCCAGCCAATTAGCTGTTCCTTCCTCAGCGGTGAGGCTAAATGCCTTCTGCTTCCTCAATGGGAGCTGTGTCTCTATTTCTGCCCTGCAAACTGTTTCATCTGTACCATTTTTCTAGATTCCACATATATGCGTTAATATACAATACTTGTTTTTCTCTTTCTGACTTACTTCACTCTGTATGACACTCTCTAGGTCCATCCATGTATCTACAAATGACCCAATTTGTTCCTTTTTATGGCTGAGTAATATTCCATCGTATATAGGTACCACATCTTCTTTATCCATTCGTCTGTCGATGGGCATTTAGGTTGCTTCCATGACCTGGCTATTGTAAATAGTGCTACAATGAACATTGGGGTGCATGACTCTTTTTGAATTATGGCTTTCTCTGGGTATATGCCCAGTAGTAGGATTGCTGGGTCATATGGTAATTCTGTTTTTAGTTCGTTAAGGAACCTCCATACTGCTCTCCATAGTGGCTGTATCCATTTATATTCCACCAACAGTGCAAGAATATTCCCTTTTCTCCACACCCTCTCCAGCATTTATTGTTTGTAGATTTTCTGATGATGCCCATTCTGACCGGTGTGAGGTGATACCTCATTATAATTTTGATTTACGTTTCTCTAATACTTACTGATGTTGAGCAGCTCTTCATGTGCCTCTTGACCATCTGTATGTCTTCTTTGGAGAAATGTCTATTTAAGCCTTCTGCCCATTTTTGGATTGGGTTGTTTGTTTTTTTCAATATTGAGCTGCATGAATTGTTTATATATTTTGGAGATTAATCCTTTGTCTGTTGATTCATTTGCAAATACTTTCTCCCATTCTGAGGGTTGTCTTTTCGTCTTGTTTGTAGTTTCCTTTACTGTGCAAAAGCTTTGAAGTTTCATTAGGTCCCATTTGTTTATTTTTGTTTTTAATTTCTCAGTGGTGAAAAATTGAAAGCATTTCCTCTAAGATCAGGAATGAGATAAGTATGTCCACTCTCGCCACTATTATTCAACATAGTTTTGGAAGTCTAGGAGGTGGGTCAAAAAAGATCTTGCTGTGATTTATGTCAAAGAGTGTTCTTCCTATGTTTTCCTCTAAGAGTTTCATAGAGTCTGGTCTTACATTTAGGTCTCTAATCCATTTTGAGTTTACTTTTGTGTATGGTGTTAGGTAGTGTTCTAATTTCATTCTTTTACATGTAGCTGTCCAGTTTTCCCAGCACCACTTATTGAAGAGACTGTCTTTTCTCCATTGTATATCCTTGTCTCCTTTGTCATAGATTAGTTGACCATAGGTGCATGGGTTTATCTCTGGGCTTTCTATCTTGTTCCATGGATCTATGTTTCTGTTTTTGTGCCAGTACCATATTGTCTTGATTACTGTAGCTTTGTAGTATAATCTGAAGTCAGGGAGTCTGATTCCTCCAGCTCCATTTCTTTCCCTCAAGACTGCGTTGGCTATTTGGGGTCTTTTGTGTCTCCATACAAATTTTAAGATTTTTTGTTCTACTTCCGTAAAAAATGCCATTGGTAATTTGATAGAGATTGCATTGAATATGTAGATTGCTTTGGGTAGTACAGTCATTTTCACAATATTGATTCTTCGAATCCAAGAACATGGTATGTCTCTCCATCTGTTTGTCTCTTCTTTGATTTCTTTCTTCAGTGTCTTATAGTTTTCTGAGTACAGGTCTTTTACTTCCTTAGGTCGGTTTCTTCCTATGTATTTTATTCTTTTTGTTGCTGTCATGCATGGGATTGTTTCCTTAATTTCTCTTTCTGAACTGTCGTTATTAGTGTATAGGAATGCAGTAGATTTCTGTGCATTAATTTTGTATTCTGCAACTTTACCAAATTAATTGATAGGCTGTAGTAGTTTTCTGGTGGCATCTTTAGGATTTTCTATGTATAGTATCATGTCATCTTCAAACAGTGACAGTTTTACTTCTTTTCCAAATTGTGTTCCTTTTGTTTCTTTTTCTTCTCTGATTGTCGTGGCCAGGAATTAACAAAATTATGTTGAATAATAGTGGTGAGAGTGGACATACTTGTCCTGTTCCTGATCTTAGAGGAAGTGCTTTCAGTTTTTCAACCACTGAGAGTGAAGTTTGCTGTAGGTTTGTCATATATAGCCTTTATTATTTTTATCATAAATAGGTGTTGAATTTTGTCAAAAGCTTTTTCTGCATCTATTGAGATGATCATATAGTTTTTTTTTTTTTGCGGTACGCGGGCCTCTCACTGTTGTGGCCTCTCCCGTTACGGAGCACAGGCTCCGGACACGCAGGCTCAGCGGCCATGGCTCACGGGCCCAGCCGCTCCACGGCATGTGGGATCTTCCCGGATTGGGGCACGAACCCATGTCCCCTGCATCGGCAGGCGGACTCTCAACCACTGCGCCACCAGGGAAGCCCAATCATTTAGTTTTAATTCTTCAATTTGTTATTATGATGTATCACATTGATTGATTTGCGTGTATTGAAGAATCCTTGCATCCCTGGGATAAATCCCACTTGATCATGGTGTATGATCCTTTTAATGTGTTGTTGGATTCTATTTGCTAGTAGTTTGTTGAGGATTTTTGCATCTATATTCATCAGTGATACTGGTCTGTAATTTTCTTTTTTTGTAGTATCTTTGCCTGGTTTTTGTGTCAGGGTGATGATGGACTCGTAGAATGAGTTTGGGAGTGTTCCCTCCTCTGCAGTGTTTTGGAAGAGTTTGAGAAGGATGGGTGTTAGCTCTTCTCTAAATGTTTGTTAGAATTCACCTGTGAAGCCATCTGGTCCTGGACTTTTATTTCTTGGAAGATTTTTAATCACAGTTTCCGTTTCATTGTGATTGGTCTGTTCATATTTTCTGTTTCCCGCTGGTTCAGTCTTGGAAGGTTATACCTTTCTAAGAATTTGTCCATTTCTTCCAGGTTGTCCATTTCATTGGCATAGAGTTGCTTGTAGTAGTCTTTTAGGATGCTTTGTATTTCTGTGGTGTCTGTTGTAACTTCTCCTTTTTCATTTCTAATTTTATTGATTTGAGTCCTCTCCCTCCTTTTCTTGCTGAGTCTGGCTAAAGGTTTATCAGTTTTGTTTATCTTGTCAAAGAACCAGCTTTTGGTTGTATTGATCTTTGCTTTTGTTTTCTTTGTTTCTATTTCATTTATTTCTGATCTGATCTTTATGATTTATTTCTTTCTACTAAGTTTGGGTTTTGTTTGTTCTTCTTTCTCTAGTTCCTCTAGGTGTAAGGTTAGATTCTTTATTTGAGATTTTCCTTGTTTCTTAAGGTAGGACTGTATTGCTATAAACTTCCCTCTTAGAACTGCTTTTGCTGCATCCCATAGGTTTTGGATCATTGTGTTTTCGTTGTCATTTGTCTCTAGGTATTTTCTGATCTCCTCTCTGATTTCTTCAGTGATCTCTTGGTTATTTCTAATGTATTATTTAGGCTCCGTGTGTTTCTGTTTTTTTACATTTTTTTCCCCTGTAATTGATTTCTAACCTCATAGCATTGCGGTCAGAAAAGATGCTTGATATGATTTCAATTTCCTTAAATTTAACAAGGCTTGATTTGTGACCCAAGATGTGATCTACCCTGGAGAATGTTCAGTGTGCACTTGAGAAGAAAGTGTAATCTGCTGTTTTGGGATGGAATGTCCTATAAATATCAATTAAATCTATCTGGTCTATTGTGTCATTTAAAGCTCGTGTTCCTTATTAATTTTCTGTCTGGATGATCTGTCCATTGGTGTATGTAAGGTGTTAAAGTCCCCCACTCTTATTGTGTTACTGTCGATTTCCTCTTTTATAGCTGTTAGCATTTGCCTTATGTACTGAGGTGCTCCTATGTTGGGTGCATATATATTTATACTTTTTATATCTTCTTCTTGGATTGATCCCTTGATCATTATGTAGTGTCTTTCCTTGCCTCCTGTAACATTCTTTACTTTAAAGTCTATTTTATCTGATATGAGTATAGCTACTCCAGCTTTCTTTTGATTTCCATTTGCATGGAATATCTTTTTCCATCCCCTCACTTTCAGTCTGTATGTGTCCCTAGGTCTGAAGTGGGTCTCTTGTAGACAGCATATATATGGGTCTTGTTTTTGTATCCATTCAGCAAGCCTGTGTCTTTTGGTTGGAGCATTTAATCCATTCACGTTTAGGGTAATTATCAATATGTATGTTCCCATTACCATTTTCTTAATTGTTTTGAGTTTGATTTTTAGGTCCTTTTCTTCTCTTGTGTTTCCCACTTAGAGAAGTTCCTTTAGCATTTGTTGTAGAGCTGGTTTGGTGATGCTGAAATCTCTTAGCTTTTGCTTGTCTGTAAAGCTTTTGATTTCTCCGTTGAATCTAAGATAATCTTTACATTTCCCATAAGACATGAATAAGAAGTCCACCTTTCTACAGCGATCAAAATTAGAATCATCGGTAGAATTGATACGTGGAGAGACCATTTCCCAGCAACGTAATGTAGTGGGTTACTTACCTTTACGATTTAGGCTGAATCCAAACCACCACTTGGAAAACAGGAAAGACACTGTGAAGAGTATGTCCATTCTAAACCAGGAAATATGGGAAAATGTTTGCTTCTGTGTGAGGCTTGGCATGGCTGCCCTTTCCTTCATTTATTCAATGACTGTTTTTTCAGCTCTTCATACTATTTTTGAAATTCAGCTTGATTTTTAGGAAGAAACTATTCTTTTATATAGGACTGTGTGGTATATTTAAGAATAGATCATTTTCAAGTGCGTTTCTTGATTCTAATCATGATGTAAGAATTACTAATGTGAAAAGTATTTTGGTGGAAGAGGCTATTCAAATTCATGTAATTCTTATGACAAGTTTTCATTTATTTAATTACATCACAGGTATATAATGCCGTAGGTTAAAGGTTGATATATTTCAGAACTTTCAACTGCACACAAAGGGTACTTTCTAAACTATGGAAAACATTGGCTAATTCAAAAACTATAGCTATGTTGCTTGCAAACAGTGCCATGTGCCTGGAACCTTTGCTGCTTAGGAATATTAAATGACTGGGTAGGCCAAGATAAAATACTAGTTAACCAGGTCTCTGCTATTATTTAGCTGAATAGTAAAGTAAATAAAGCTATTACCTTATTATTTTGTCACCTTCTTTTGTGTGACTGGCAAGGCAGAAATTCAGTAGCTGAAGATGACAAAAGGGGCCCACCATGCCATTCTGGTTGTTATTCCTTTTATTGTAATAGACCTCTGGAAAGTCTATGAAGAGGCAGAAAAGAGAAAGCTGTTAGCAGGAGCCTTGGTTTGTAATCTGTGTTTTTGATTATCAATGACAGGATTCTAAAATTACCCCCAGATCTATCTCACAGGTTCTGAAATTGAGTTTCTGAAAAAGCACTGCAGTAGTAATGAAAGGTAAAGAGCAGAGTTCCAGAGAAATGAGCTGTGAATTGAACCTGCAGTGGAAATTGATCCTATCAGTCAGTCTCTGCCCTTATCCATAGAAAAAGAGGACTGAGTGTAGAAGGAGGCGGGATCCCTGATTAAACAGGATGCCAAAGTGCTGGAGGCTAGCACCGGCTCACTGGTCCCTCGGGTCAGGATTGCAAGTGTCAGACACCTCTGCTTGAAACCTGGCTCGAACTGGCAGAAAGAGAACAGAAGGAAAAATGCTGCCGGTGGTGCCAGCAAGGGAATCGGCGGGAACTCCCTGCCTAGGTTTCGGGTGTGACAGCCACCGCACTCCTCAGGGACACCATTCTGGTCTTTTGTCGTGAGCCTGTAGGCCCAGACTGGATCCGCTGGCCTTATGACTTGTGCCAACGGCACCTTCATTTACCCATCCTACTGTGGTCCAAGGGGATGTGAAGAGAACTGGCCTTGGAATCCACACACATCCTCCGAAGCATCTTTAGGACTGTAAGAAAAGAGAGGCAGATATCCTCCCAACTAGTAAATACAATTAACTACCCTGTTATCTGACTCTTAAGAGATTTATTTTGTGCACATGGAATGGTAGTAATAGTATGCCAAATTTGGGGAGCAGTATTTGCATTTTGCTCCCAGAAATGCCTTGTGAATTGCAATTAGTCGACTGAAATTACGCATTTCTATCTATGAAGTTGCTGTTTACTTCCCGCAGTGCGTTCTGTGTCGACAGCAATGCCCTTCAAAGTCTTCAGTGATCGTCAGCGTAACTCACTAGGGGAAATGTCCCTGTGGAATGCCTCGTTCACAACTTGCAGCACACTAATAGACACGGTTCCGGCGGAAACACTGAAGATGAAGGTGCTATAAAACACCAAATTAAGATGTAATCATTAGAAGCCATCACTGCATCAGAGCTCGGTTTTGCAGAATGGCAGAAGGAAAGGAGAAAAGGAGTAGTGAAATCTGGCAGTTTGCTTAGCATGAGTTGACAGGATTGTCAGATGCCCTTAGTCACTGGACATAGCCTAACAGTGCTATCGTCAAAGGGGATATTATCACAGGTACTTGGTAGCCCAGGACATTCAGTCTGTGTTATCAGATGTCATTTCCCATCTCACTTAGCGCTTTGCCTTTGGGCCCTGGCAAGAGACAGTAGACTATGCAGCGTCGTATCGATTCAACTTGTCTCTTAAGCTGTTGACTAAAGGGAGAAGCATTTAGGACTCATCCCTCCCCGTCTTGATAGGATTTGACTCCGCCATGTTGGTATTGACATATTAAGAGACACAACAGAACTGTACTTATGTAGGCAAATATCCACAAAGGGCACAGATGGAAATATTCTGTTTGGAAATGATATTAAAATACTTTTAAAAAAGAAAAAAATCAGAAGCAGACTTACAGATATCGAAAACAAACTTATTGTTACCAAAGGGGAAATGTGGGGGGAAGGGATAAATCAGGAGCTTGGGATGAACACATGCACACTACCATGTATAAGCTAAATAACCAACAAGGACCTACTGTATAGCACAGGCAACTCTACTGAATATTCCGTGATAACCTATATGAGAAAAAAATCTAAAAAAGAATGAATGTATGTGTATGTATAACTGAATCACTTTGCTGTACACCTAAAACTAACACAACATTGTAAATCAACTCTACTCCAATAAAATAAATTTTTATTTTTTTTTGCGGTACATGGGCCTCTCACCACTGCGGCCTCTCCTGTTGCGGAGCACAGGCTCCGGACGCGCAGGCTCAGCGGCCATGGCTCACAGGCCCAGCCGCTCTGCAGCATGTGGGATCCTCCCGGACTGGGGCACAAACCCGTATCCCCTGCAATGGCAGGTGGACTCCCAACCACTGTGCCACCAGGGAAGCCCTAAAATATTTTTTAAAAGAAACATTCTGTTTGGAATCTCTTCTCTAACACGGTTTTGTTTCAGTTGACTGGGAACAAGATGCAAGCCGGTCACCACAACCCTCCTTCCATCTAAGACTCAGAACTCAGCCTCTATCTCTGGTCTCTTAATACCACTCATGACAGTAGGGGCTCTGGAGGCTTGGGCATGGACATGGTCGTTTGTGCTAGGCTTAGCTGTTTGACTTGGCAAGTTTACAGAAGGACATAATTTTACTGTGATGGAATTCTGAGAGGTGATAGAGGGGAGGGGAGCATGCATTTCAAGACAACTTGGCCAGTAAACACATAGAACCTGTTTTTTTTAGTCCTGGGGCTTAATTCACCTGTGTGTGTTCTTGGCTAAGGCGTATTAAAATGACGCAGGCTTCCTTCTGCAAGAGAAAGTAGTTTTTCTAGTGAAATTAAGTTAGGACTGCATTGCTAGTTGAAACTAATATCTGAAGCATTTAGTCATTTAGTAAGTAAAATGGATGAAAACCTTAGAACAGTCCTTGTGGAGACATGTGATTAATAAGGAAAGGGTCAAAGAGATGCATGTTAATCTGTTTACATAAGGGATCTGGAGCTTATTAAAAGTTTTTGTAAACATTCAACTAATGAAGCATTATATAAAATTAGACGTTGCCTTTAAATGGTAAAAAGCCACTAGACTGAAAAACACCTACAATGTTATTTGCTAAGTAACTTATTTATATTTTCCCTAACACTGGTAATTTAAATATAAAAAACTGATTTGGTAAAAAGGAACATTCCATGAGAATTGTCCACTCAGGATTCTCCTGGGGAATTTTTTCTCACTTGCCCTTGGTTCCTAGAGTTATTACAGGATAGAGTAGCGTGAATGGTCATTATTAACCTCGTGCTGTGGTTTGGACAGATATCTGGCCGATAAATCCCATCTCACAAATATAAACCCAGAACATTATTTCACATGAAACTTTTTCATTTGTTGGAGGTCACAGGGAAAGGGGACATCTCTAAGTTCTCTCTAGGTCCCAAATGATGAAGAAAACAAGGAAGTTATGCACAAATAAAAAGCAAGATATGAACTTAAATGATAGTCCAGAAAAATTTCCAGTAGCTACAAAGTGTATGTGTGGTTGTCTGGAAAAGCTGGGCCAGGGAACGTGGCCTGGACCCCTCTACTATGGAACCAGAAGGAGAAAGGTGAAGGATTCTTCCCAGCACTTTTGTCCCAAGATGAGATACACGGGACCTTTATTATAGTTTACATTCTTTGGTAATGTGTCAGGTGGAGTTTTAAGTATCTTTACATCCTGATTTCTTTTTATCCAATTTTCTTTATTTAGGTAGAGGCTCTGCAGTAGATTTGATAATGAAACATATGCTATTTCATTACCAGACATATGAATTCAGAGCCACAGTCAAACCTTGACCTTGGACAAGTTATTGAACCCACCGTGGCCACAATTTTTTCATTTCTATATTGGGAAGAATAGTACTTAAACCACAGGATTGTTTGTAGGAATAGAGATTATATACAAAACAACTCACACATAGTAAGTACACACACAGTATGTGATAGCTATTTTTTGTTTATTTGTTTTGTTTTTGTTTTGTTTTGCTAATCAATGATTTTATTTTTTTATACCAATTACAGCTTTATTTTAATAAACCCTATCCTTGGTTATTATATCCTACTCTTCCAATAATGTTCTTTTTATTTTACACAGCAGGTTCTTATTAGTCATCAGTTTTACACACATCAGTGTATACATATCAATCCCAATTGCCCAATTCATCACACCACCACCACCACCCCACCACGACTTTCCCACCTTGGGGCCCATACGTTTATTCTCTACATCTGTGTCTCAATTTCTGCCCTGCAAACCGATTCATCTGTACCATTTTCTTACATTCCACATATATGCATTAATATACGATATTTGTTTTTCTCTCTGACTTACTTCACTCTGTATGACAGGCTCTAGTTCCATTCACGTCTCTACAAATGACCCAATTTCGTTCCTTTTAATGGCTGAGTAATATTCCATTATATATATGTGCCACATCTTCTTTAACCATTCATCTGTCGATGGACACTTAGGTTGCTTCCATGTCATGGCTATTGTAAATAGTGCTGCAATGAACACTGGGGTACATGACTCTTTTTGAATTATAGTTTTCTCAGGGTATATGCCCAGTAGTGGGATTGCTGGGTCATATGGTAATTCTATTTTTAGTTTTTAAAGGAATCTCCATACTGTTCTCCATAGTGGCTGTACCAATTTACATTCTCACCAACAGTGCAAGAGGGTTCCCTTTTCTCCACACCCTCTCCAGCATTTGTTGTTTGTAGATTTTCTGATGATGCCCATTCTAACTGGTGTGAGGTGATACCTCATTGTAGTTTTGATGTACATTTCTCTAATAACTAGTGATGTTGAGCAGCTTTTCATGTGCTTCTTGGCCATCTGTATGTCTTCTTTGGAGAAATGTCTGTTTAGGTCTTCTGCCCATTTTTGCATTGGGTTGTTTGTTTTTTTAATATTGAGCTGCATGAGCTGTTTATATATTCTGGAGATTAATCCTTTGTCCATTGATTCATTTGCAAATATTTTCTCCCATTCTGAGGGTTGTCTTTTCATCTTGTTTATGGTTTCCTTTGCTGTGCAAAAGCTTTGAAGTTTCATTAGGTCCCATTTGTTTATTTTTGTTTTTATTTCCATTACTCTAGGAGGTGGATCAAAAAAGATCTTGCTGTGATTTATGTCAAAGAGTGTTCTTCCTATGTTTTCCTCTAAGAGTTTCATAGAGTCTGGTCTTACATTTAGGTCTCTAATCCATTTTGAGTTTACTTTTGTGTATGGTGTTAGGTAGTGTTCTAATTTCATTCTTTTACATGTAGCTGTCCAGTTTTCTCAGCACCACTTATTGAAGAGACTCTCTTTTCTCCATTGTATATCCTTGCCACCTTTGTCATAGATTAGTTGCCCATGGGTACCTGGGTTTATCTCTGGGCTTTCTATCTTGTTCCATTGATCTATGTTTCTGGTTTTGTGCCAGTACCATATTGTCTTGATTACTGTAGCTTTGTAGTATAGTCTGAAGTCAGGGAGTCTGATTCCTCCAGCTCCGTTTCTTTCCCTCAAGACTGCGTTGGCTATTTGGGGTCTTTTGTGTCTCCATACAAATTTTAAGATTTTTTGTTCTACTTCCGTAAAAAATGCCATTGGTAATTTGATAGGGATTGCATTGAATCTGTAGATTGCTTTGGGTAGTATAGTCATTTTCACAATATTGATTATTCCAATCCAAGAACATGGTATGTCTCTCCATCTGTTGGTATCATCTTTAATTTCTTTCATCAGTATCTTGTAGTTTTCTGCATACAAGTCTTTTGTCTCCTTAGGTAGGTTTATTCCTAGGTATTTTATTCTTTTTGTTGCAATGGTAAATGGGTGTGTTTCCTTAATTTCTCTTTCATATTTTTCATCATTAGCATATAGGAATGCAAGAGATTTCTGTGCATTAATTTTGTATCCTGCAACTTTACCAAATTCATTGATTAGCTCTTGTAGTTTTCTGGTGGCATCTTTAGGATTCTCTATGTATAGTATCATGTCATCTGCAAACAGTGACAGTTTTACTTCTTGTTTTCCGATTTGTATTCGTTTAATTTCTTTTTCTTCTCTGATTGCCATGGCTAAGACTTCCACAACTATGTTGAATAATAGTGGCGAGAGTGGACATCCTTGTCTTGCTCCTGATCTTAGAGGAGATGCTTTCAGTTTTTCACCATTGAGAATGATGTTTGCCCTGGGTTTGTCATATATGGCCTTTATTATGTTGAGGTAGTTTCCCTCTATGCCCACCTTTTGGAGAGTTTTTATCATAAATGGGTATTGAATTTTGTCAAAAGCTTTTTCTGCATCTGTTGAGTTGATCATATGGTTTTTATTCTTCAGTTTGTTAATATGGTGTATCACATTGATTGATTTGCATGTATTGAAGAATCCTTGCATCCCTGGGATAAATCCCACTTGGTCATGGTGTATGATCCTTTTAATGTGTTGTTGGATTCTGTTTGCTAGTATTTTGTTGAGTTCTTTTGCATCTATATTCATCAGTGATATTGGTCTGTAATTTTCTTTTTCTGTAGCATCTTTGCCTGGTTTTGGTATCAGGGTGATGGTGGCCTCGTAGAATGAGTTTGGGAGTGTTCCTTCCTCTGCAGTTTTTTGGAAGAGTTTGAGAAGGGTGGGTGTTAGCTCTTCTCTAAATGTTTGATAGAATTCACCTGTGAGGCCATCTTGTCCTGGATTTTTGTTTGTTGGAAGATTTTTTTTTTTTTTGGCGGTAGGCAGGCCTCTCATTATTGCGGCCTCTCCCGTTGCGTAGCACAGGCTCCAGATGCGCAGGCCCAGCGGCCATGGCTCACATGCCCAGCCACTTGGCGGCATGTGGGATCCTCCCGGACCGGGCCACAAACCCATGTCCCCTGCATCGGCAGGTGGACTCTCAACCACTGCGCCACCAGGGAAGCCCTGTTGGAAGATTTTTAAATCACAGTTTCAATTTCATTGCTTGTGATTGGTCTGTTCATATTTTCTATTTCTTCCTGGTTCAGTCTTGGAAGGTTATACCTTTCTAAAAATTTGTCCTTTTCTTCCAATTGTCCATTTTATTGGCATAGAGTTGCTTGTAGTAGTCTCTTAGGATGCTTTGTATTTCTGCGGTGTCTGTTGTAACTTCTGTTTTCATATCTAATTTTATTGATTTGAGTCCTCTCCCTCTTTTTCTTGATCAGTCTGGCTAATGGTTTATCAGTTTTGTTTATCTTCTCAAAGATAGTTTTATTGATCTTTGTTACTGTATTCTTTTTTTCTATTTCATATATTTCTGCTCTGATCTTTATGTTTTCTTTTCTTCTGCTAACTTTGGGTTTTGTTTGTTCTTCTTCCTGTAGTTCCTTTAGGTGTAAGGTTAGATTTTTTATTTGAGATTTTGTTTCTTGAGGTAGGCTTGTATAGCTATAAACTTCCCTCTTAGAACTGCTTTTGCTGCATCCCATAGGTTTTGGATCATTGTGTTTTCATTGTCATTTGTCTCTAGTTTTTTTTTTTATTTCCTCTTTGATTTCTTCAGTGTTTCCTTGGTTATTTAGTAACGTATTGTTTAGCCTCCATGTGTTTGTGTTTTTTACTTTTTCTTCCCTGCAATTCATTTCTAATCTCATAGTGTTGTGGTCAGAAAAGATGCTTGATATGATTTCAATTTTCTTAAATTTAACAAGGCTTGATTTGTGACCCAAGATGTGATCTACCCTGGAGAATGTTCCATGCGCACTTGAGAAGAAAGTGTAATCTGCTGTTTTGGGATGGAATGTCCTTTAAACGTGTCATTTAAAGCTCTGTTTCCTTATTTGTTTTCATCTTGGATGATCTGTCCATTGGTGTAAGTGAGGTGTTAAAGTCCACCACTATTATTGTGTTACTGTCGATTTCCTATTTTATAACTGTTAGCAGTTGCCTTATGTATTGAGGTGCTCCTATGTTGGGTGCATATATATTTATAATTGTTATATCTTCTTCTTGGATCGATCCCCTGATCATTATGTAGTGTCCTTTCTTGTCTCTTGTAACATTCTTTACTTTAAAGTCTATTTTATCTGATATGAGTATAGCTACTCCAGCTTTCTTTTGATTTCCATTTGCATGGAATATCTTTTTCCATCCCCTCACTTTCAGTCTGTATGTGTCCCTAGGTCTGAAGTGGGTCTCTTGTAGACAGCATATATATGGGTCTTGGTTTTGTATCCATTCAGCAAGCCTATGTCTTTTGGTTGGAGCATTTAATCCATTCACGTTTAGGGTAATTATCAATATGTATGTTCCTATTACCGTTTTCTTAATTGTTTTGAGTTTGATTTTTAGGTCCTTTTCTTCTCTTGTGTTTCCCACTTAGAGATGTTCCTTTAGCATTTGTTGTAGAGCTGGTTTGGTGATGCTGAATTCTCTTAGCTTTTGCTTGTCTGTAAAGCTTTTGATTTCTCCATCAAATCTGAATGAGATCCTTGCTGGGTAGAGTAATCTTGTTTGTAGTTTCTTCCCTTTCATCACTTTAAGTATGTCATGCCACTCCCTTCTGGCTTGTAGAGTTTCTGCTGAGAAATCAGCTGTTAACCTTATGGGAGTTCCCTTGTATGTTATTTGTCATTTTTCCGTTGCTGCTTTTAATACTTTTTCTTTTTCTTTTCTTTTTGCCAATTTCATAACTCTGTGTCTTGGCCTGTTTCTCCTTGGGTTTATCCTGCCTGGGACTCTCTGCGCTTCCTGGACTTGGGTGGCTATTTCCTTTCCCATGTTAGGGAAGTTTTTGACTGTAATGTCTTCAAATATTTTCTCAGGTCCTTTCTCTCTCTCTTCTCCTTCTGGGGCCCCTATAATGCGAATGTTGTTGCGTTTAATGTTGTGCCAGAGGTCTTTTAGGTTGTCATCATTTCTTTTCATTCTTTTTTCTTTACCCTGTTCTGCAGCAGTGAATTCCACCATTCTGTTTTCCAGGTCACTTATCTGTTCTTCTGCCTCAGTTATTCTGCTATTGATTCCTTCTAGTGTAGTTTTCATTTCAGTTATTGTATTGTTCATCTCTGTTTGTTTGTTGTTTAATTCTTCTAGGTCTTTGTTAAACATTTCTTGCATCTTCTTGATCTTTGCCTCCATTCTTTTTCCGAGGTCCTGGATCATCTTCACTATCATTATTCTGAATTCTTTTTCTGGAAGGTTGCCTATCTCCACTTCCTTTAGTTGTTTTTCTGGGGTTTTATCTTGTTCCTTCATCTGGTACATAGCCCTCTGCCTTTTCATCTTGTCTATCTTTCTGTGAATGTGATTTTTGTTCCACAGGCTGCAGGATTGTAGTTCTTCTTGCTTCTGCTGTCTGCCCTCTGGTGGATGAGGCTATCTAAGAGGTTTTTGCAAGTTTCCTGATGGGAGGGGCTGGTGGTGGGTAGAGCTGGGTGTTACTCTGGTGGGAAGAGCTCAGTAAAACTTTAATCCGCTTGTCTGCTGATGGGTGGTGCTGGGTTCCCTCTCTGTTGGTTGTTTGGCCTGAGGTGACCCAACTCTGGAGCCCACCCAGGCTCTTTGGTGGGGCTAATGGCAGACTCCCAGAGGGCTTTTGCCAAGGAGTACTTCCCAGAACTTATGCTCCCAGTGTCCTTGTCCCCATTGTGAGCCACAACCACCCCCTGCCTCTGCAGGAGACCCTCCAACACTAGCAGGTACGTGTGGTTCAGTCTCCTGTGGGGTCACTGCTCCTTCCCCTGGGTCCCGATGCACACACTTCTTTTTATTTGCCCTCCGCAGTCAAATCCCGCTAGCCTTCAAAGTCTGATTCTGTAGGAATTCCTCCTCCCATTGCCGGACCCCCAGGTTCAGAAGCCTGACGTGGGGCTCAGAACCTTCCCTCCAGTGGGTGGACTTCAGTGGTATAAGTGTTCTCCAGTTTGTGAGTCACCCACCCAGCAGTTATGGGATTTGATTTTATTGTGATTGCGCCCCTCGTACTGCCTCACTGTGGCTTCTCATTTTTCTTTGGATGTGGGGTATCTTATTTGGTGAGTTTCAGTGTCTTCCTGTCAATGATTGTTCAGCAGTTAGTTGTGATTCTGGTGTTCACACAAGAGGGAGTGGGAGCACGTCCTTCTACCCATGGTAGCTATTATTTCTCAAGTTTTCATGCTTATTTTCACTTTCCAATTATAGATGTCTTTATATTCATAAATGGTGACCACATTCAGGAAAACAAAAATCAAAATATATGGATCAATTGTATGTATGGATATACTAAAGCAAAGTATTTTAGATTAGGTTTTCCCCAAACCCGTGAAAGGTAAATTCTTAGAAGAGTGTAAGGTACATAATAAGGGCTCAGTAAATGTTATGTAGTTAGTATTACTGTATTTTCATCATCATTTCATAAACAAGGTTAAGCTTTCTCATAAACAACAAGGTCCTACTGTATAGCATAGGGAACTATATTTAATATTCTATGATAAACCATACTGAAAAGAATATTAAAAAAGAATGTGTACATATATACATATATATGTATAACTGAATCACTTTGTACAGCATAAATTAACACAACATTGTTAATCAACTATACTTCAATAAAAGAAGAGATATGTATAAAAAGAAAGCCTTCTCTGTATATATTCTTCCTTTTAAGCCCACCAGAATGCTTATATTCCCTGCTTTTCGTTTAGATTTCTAAGCTCGAAACTCTGTCCCTGGAGCTTGGACTAAGAAACAACACCAAGACCTGATCAGGGGTAGAGTAAACAACTATTTCAGCATTGACCGTGTGGAATTCTCTACACATCGCAACCCAAAAAGGCCTGGAGTTCTGTTCAGAAGTTTATGCTCTTTAATCATTGTATTATTTCATGCTGAATTCTCAAGCTTTTACTGTGTTTTCCAATTACATAATGATGAATTAACTTTAAAAGATAAAAAATATATACATGAATTAGCATTAAGACTGCTTTTGTGTATCAGAGCCCCAGAGGAAGGAGCCTTAAATAAAAGCACTGTATTTCTCTCTAATGAAAATTTTGGAAGTAGACCCTTCAGGGATGGTATGGTAGTGCAGTGATTATCAGGAACCCTGGGTTCTTCATCATCATTGCTTTGAATTCTTAATGTTTAAGCGCATTATGGTCCATCATGGCTGCATGAGCGTGAGACACCCTATCCTCAATCAAGCTAATAGGAAGGAAGGAGGAACAAGGATGGTGAGCCCCTTCCTTTCAAAGACATCGCCCAGAAACCATTCTTGACGTCTCACATTGTATGCTATCCACCAGAACTTGGGTAGAAGGACAGACCTCACTGCAGAAGAGACTGGAAATTGTAGTCCTTATTCTGGGTGGCCTCATGCCCATCTAAGATTTAGGTGTTTTATTCATATGGAAGAAGAGAAGACAAGATACTGGGGATAAGCAGGATTATCTGTGATACCTGGGCTTCACTGGAACTTTTATTATTCTTTTCTCTTATGTTTTCTTTTTCCTTCTTTTGCATCTTAGATCCCATGCGCGGCCCAAGAAAATTGGAAGTCGTCGAAGTCAAATCTCGACAAATCACTCTCCGCTGGGAGCCATTTGGATATAACGTGACTCGTTGCCATAGTTACAACCTCACAGTCCACTACTGTTACAAGGTCGGAGGGCAGGAACAAGTGAGAGAAGAAGTAAGCTGGGACACGGATAACTCACACCCTCAACACACCATCACCAACCTCTCCCCCTACACCAACGTCAGTGTGAAACTCATCCTCATGAATCCCGAGGGACGGAAGGAGAGCCAAGAACTCGTAGTACAGACAGATGAAGATCGTGAGTACTTTCAAGTGATATGTTTATGGGAAACATACAGTCTTTTTAAAAAGCAGCTCATGTTTCTTTCTAATTGAGATCTTTACACTGAAAATGGAAGGAAGAATTACTTACTGGGTTGAATAACACACATGTATATCTGTGCTGCTGTATACTGAAGCACTGATTAAAAGGGATAAAGGGAATAAAGACCCAGAAGCTTATTTTAATTTTTATGAGTCATATAATTACTTTTCTACATATAATTATTCTGTATGGCTCTAAGTAGTTCTTCATTCAAGTTTTATCATCATGTTGGACTGAAGAACTGTTGTTCCGGGTATTCGATTATTTATAAGAAATGCTTATTCAAACAGCATTCTGAAACATTTTTCATAGTTCAGATAAAAATTCAGCCCCAAATAGAGGCTGCCCTTGCTGTTCAGCACAGTGCTGAGAAATTACCTCATTAGGTCGGTGGTCATGTAATAGATCATGCTTTTCCATAGGAACAATGCTGTAATTGGATATGACCTCAGTAACCAAGAATTTAATAAATAGACAGTGCACGTCACCAGCAGCTCATCAAAAAAAGCAAATATACAATTGCATTAAGCCTCTAAAATAATTTAAAATGGTAAAATGACACCTGGAATCCCACAGCATAGGTATAAATGTGCTTTTACACTGATTATACAGGGGACTCTCATGTACAATAGTGAGTCCGTGTAGCACATAAAATACAGCGGTAGTTTATCGTATATTTGGTTTAAAATTCATTTGCCAGGCATCAGAGTAAGTGGCAAACAACCTGGGGAGCCACTTACTTATTCCTGGGAAAACTAGATTTCACCTTTTTCTCTTCAAGCAGCTGATTATGATCTTTATTGATTGTAACATGTGTTAAATGTTTATCACAACACTATTTTTTCATTTAAAGAGCTGACAAAGTATTTTTGAGTGTTGATGACCTATGCAACACCAGGCATATTGCTATAAAATAAAAACATGGAAACAGCCAGAGTAAATGGGAAGCTCGACCACATCTTCTCTTTTCTTTTTTGTAGCCCCTCAAGTCCTGCCTGTGTTGGTTGCTCTCAGGTAGTTGTTTTACTACAGTTTTTTTTGTGAGAGGTATAGGTTGATATGAGTCACTCAGTCTAGGCTGAGCATGGAAGCCCTATCTCTATTTCTTCCAACTCTTCCTTGTCTCCCAGGAGAGACTCAAGAAAGTTTCAGCACTGTCAGCAGGTCTTTTCTGGTCCCTTCCTCCCCTGCATTTTTGTATTTAATTTGGTCCTAACTCCTGTTGTTGCTACTTCCAAAATATTAGATTGTCCTTTTTTTTGACTTAATTATTTTTATTATATTTCTGTTTTTCATATGAAGAAACTGAGTCAGAAGAGTGAATGGTAAACCCAGATGTCTGGTTCCAGAAACTGTGGCCTGTACTTCTATGTGCCAAAGTACTTCTAAGTACTTACTAATATGATCATTAGTATTCTAGAGGCCTTATTTATATAAACGTTGATATTACTGTCTATTCTATCTTTCTGCCTTGAGGTATTTTTTTACAGTCATTTTTTCAATTGAAGTATAGTTAATTTACAGTGTTTTCTTAGTTTTAGGTTTACTGCAAAGTGATTCATTTATATATATATATATATTCTTTTTCAGATTCTTTTGCATTATAGGTCATTACAAGATATTGAGTATAGTTCCTTGTGCTCTACAGTAGGTCCTTATTGATTATTTTATACACAGTAGTGTCTATCTGTTAATCCCAAACTCCTAATTTATCTCTTCCCTGCCCCCTACCTTTCCCCTTTGGTAACCATAAGCTTGTTTTCTATGTCTGTAGGTCTATTTCTGTTTTGTCAAAAAGTTCATTTGTATCATTTTTTTTAGATTCCACATGTAAGTGATATCATGTGATATTGGTCTTTGTCTGACTTACTTCACATAATATGATAATAGATTGTTCTTTTCTCTCAACTTCTACTACCTATATCCAGATTTTATGCTGAAATTTCTGTAGTAGTTTCTAACCTTCTATTGTTCCAGCTTTGTCCAATTCCAGTGCCCTCTACTCGTTCCCTAAACTAATCTCTAAAATACATTTGCATCATGTTACTCTCTCCACAAGAGCCTTCAGTGGCTCTCTTTACCCATATCTCGGTATTCCAGGCTCAGGCTCTAGACCTGGTAGCTTTTCCTCCCCGACAGCACATCCTGCAGAGACGTGCCCTGGGTGTTGGTCCTGCTGCCACACTCCATGCATCCTGAGTGCTCCCTCACTGTCTGTCCTCCTCTGCACATCCTCCCCACCTGGCTGCCTACATTCCATCTCCTCCACGACCCTCCAAAGTTCTCCTCAAGTTCAGGTCCTTCATGAAGCTGTCTCCAACTCTCTCACCCTCATTCCTCTCTCATCCTTCTGACCTCATTTGCACTTGACAAGATCTTTAAATCTCTGAGCCTTAATTTCGTCATCTGAGAAGCAAGAATAATACAGTTCTCCAGCATATTAGGGTTAGAAGCCATTTCCATCGAGTGCTATTTGTAGCTGCAGAGCGGGGCCTTTTAATAGGTGAGTGTTATTATTGTTATTGTAAGAATTCAGAGGGCATCGGCAGGCGGACTCTCAACCACTGTGCCACCAGGGAAGCCCTATCGTGACCCTTTCTTGTTCTCTCATTATGTTATATATAATCTTTTCCTCTTAACTGTAAACCACTTGAGAGAAGAAGCCACCTAATTTTCTTCTATAGCAATTTGCATGGTATTCAGTAGGTAATAAGCACTCAAAATACTTATTAGTCTTTAAATAAAATAGTAAAATTTGCTGATAATCATTTAATTTAGGCTTAAATCAACAGTAATGATTCCATCAGTGAGAGAGGAAACTCAAGTGCAGTCATTTCTAGAGATGAGAGATGTTTTGCTGAAGCATGAACTCACCAATACTTTCGGGTTTCGAATTGACATGAGCTAATAATTCTGTTAAGTGCTGTTAAAACATAAGGTTAAATAAGTCACTCTTTTGTTTGTGTGTTTAAATTATCTTGCTAGTCCCTGGAGTTGGGGCATGCGTTACTTCCAAATAAAAATCTATTGTTTACATAGCACACTGGCGTCCAGTTCATTAGAAGAACTTTGATTTCAAATTATATATCCTAACAAGAGCAAAAGATAAAAAAGACTTCAAATAAGACAGAAATAGAAAAATTGTTAATACCTACTGAGCTTGAAGAAAAAAGAATTGAAGTGTCACTTTACTTATCTGCCATTAACAAAGGCTACAATTTGTTGTACATCGTGAGTTTTATTGTAGTATAATATTTTTATTGAAATATTATTTATTTCATCAGAAAATATGTGGGAAGAAATTATCTTTTTATTACTGTTAAGAGTGTCACTAGACACTATAGGGCTCAATTCCATAAACTTAGATATTATGGTTCTATATCCCAAATCATGAATTCCTAGAACTTCTAAAAAAGGCACCAGACCTAAGTTCCTGTGAGGTACCAGTTTCCCTAATTTAACTAACTCTTCTGGTATTTTAATTCACTTGATCTGTTCCTGACCTAACAACAATTATATGAATCCCATTTAGGTTTTCCTGTTATTAACATTTTCATGATTACAAGCCCTCCAATACATTTTATTACATTCATCCTTTTAAAATATCCTCTGTTCAACATAATTTTGACAGTCTCTCTTTTTTTTTATTTTACTCTCATTTATACTAATCGAATGAAACCAAAGATTTGTTTTTTTCTAAGTTTTCACCCTCTTTACATCTGTACGTAGATTACTAAATATTTTCAATTCAGAAATATTATCACAAAATAATAGAACCACACATGCATCATAATTATCTTGATCCTGTGAGGAACCTGATGACGTCAAAATAAACACTTTCAAGGTCAAGAGGAAGAGACTTAGTAGAGCTTTTTTTTTAAAATTTTTATTTATTTATTTTTAAATTTATTTATTTTTGGCTGCATTAGGTCTTCATTGCTGTGCGTGGGCTTTCTCTAGTTTCAGCGAGCGGGGGCTACTCTTCGTTCTGGTGCGCGGGCTTCTCATTGCGGTGGCCCCTTTTGTTGTGGAGCATGGGCTCTAGGTGCGTGGGCTTCAGTAGTTGTGGCTCGCGTGCTCAGTAGTTGTGGCTCGCAGGCTCAGTAGTTATGGCGCACGGGCTTAGTTGCTCTGCGGCATGTGGGATCTTCCTGGACCAGGGCTCAAACCCGAATCCCCTGCATTGGCAGGCATATTCTTAACCACTGCACCACCAGGGAAGTCTGAGACTTAGTAGAGCTTTCTCTGGCATGGCCCATCATAGTTCAACTTCTGATTGTGATGAGCATTTTAGTCTCAGAGCCCAGAATCCAAATTTTCTTAGAACTCACCGGTGTCATCACTTCTTAAATACCTTGTTTCTTTGCTTCGATGTAGTTTCACATCAATTCCTTCAACCTAAGACAAACGATTATTTTCACATTTATATATTTTTTAGAGTTTGGACATTAGGGATCAACTTATTCCAACTTCCTCATTTTTGAAGTGAGGCAACTGAGACCTAAGGAGGGTCCATGAATTGCCCAAATTTCACAGTTTATTCACTGGAAAGTCTTAAATCAGAACCCAAGCCCCCCATCTGAATCAGTGTTTTTTTCTGCTAAACTCTCCTTAGTTCTGTTTAGAATAACTATCAATATAGATGTCCTAGATCTACCTTTAAGTAGCCCTTCAACTAAACAAATGTGTACTGCCTATGAGTCCTTTTGTAATTCTGGTCAGTCTTTCTAGTCTGAGGAGATCTCACCAACCCTTAGAGGGCTATTCATACCCTCCACAAACTAACCAAACATTTCTTTAGCCCGCATCTTTTAAACTTTATTGAGATATGTTTATACAGTCATGAGTTGATTTGTGTTGTTTCTACTTTTTGATTATTATGAATAATGCTCCTCTTAATATTTGTGTACAAGCCTTTGAGTGACATGTGTTTTCAGCTCTCTCGGATATATACGTAGGAGTGGAATTGTTGGGTCATATGGTAAGTTTATCTGTGTTTAACCATTTGAGGATCTGCCAGACTGTTTTCAAAGTAGCTTTGTGATTTTACATTCCTACCAGCAGTGTATGAGGGTTCCACTTTCTCCACATTCTTGCCAATACTTGCTATTATCTGTCTTTGGATTATAGCCATTCTAGAGGGTGTGAAGTGCTATCACACTGTGGTTTTGATGTGCATTTTCCTGCTAGCTAATGATGTTGAGCATCTTTTCATGCGCTTATTGGCCATTTGTATATCTTTTATTGGAGAGCTGTTTATACAGATCCTTTGCCCATTTTTAATTGATTATTTATCTTTTTATTGGGATTTCATAGTTCTTTATGTATTTTAGATACAAGTCTCTTGACAGATATATGATTTGCAAAAGCTTTCTCCCTTTTTGTGTGTTGTCTTTTCACTTTCTTGGTAATGCCCTTTGAAGCACAAGAGCTTTTCACTTTACTGATGTACAGTTTATCTATATTTACTTTTGTTATTTTTGTTTTTGGTGTCATATCTTTGAAACCATTGCCTAATACAATGTCATGAATATTTACACCTATATTTTCTTCTAGGAGTTTTGTAGTTTTAGCTCTTATATTTAGCTCTTTAATCTATTTTGGTATAATTTTCGTATTTGGTGTGAAGTAGGAAACCAACTTCGTCCTTTTACATGTGGATATCCAGTTGTCCTAGCACCGCTTGGAAAAATTATTTTGACCCCACTGAATTTTCTTGGCACTTTTGATAAAAATCAATTGACTATAAATGTGGGGCTTTATTTCTGTACTCTCAATTCTGTTGTACTGATCTATCTGTCTATCCTTATGCCAATATCATGATGTCCTAATACTGTAGCTTTTTAGTAAATTTGAAATTGAGAAGCCTGAGTCGTCTCAAACCACTTTTTGATTACTCACACCATCACCAAAAAGTTTGATCGCACCATCCCCAAATATATGTATATTTATAGGTAGTACAGATATACTGGTTTATAAATGGGGTAGGCACACTAGACACTAAATTGTGTATCATATAAAGCATACTCAAAAACTTAATTTAAATGAATATGAGACGATATTTTAAAAATAATATTGTATGTTATTTTGTAGAAAATTGGCAAGTACATTTCTATCTTCCCTTATGTCAATTAGATTTTCTCTCTAATCAAAAGATGTTACATACTTTAGGTTTTAAAAAATGGCATCAAACTTTCCCAAATCTGTTTTATTATTAATAAATAAAATATTTTAAAAATATTTCATCTACATCACATCTTTGTAGAACTTCTATTTTGTGTATACTTTTCATAGACATATTAAGTATAAGTCCAGGAGTTCATATATATTCTTTTTTGACATGCTTTTATCACTCAGTGTTATGGTTATAGAAATCATCCATGATGATGTATAAAGCTGTCTTCGATTTTCAGTCGTTTTTGTATTTTATTGAGTGAATATAAACTAATTTCTTAAACTATTTTTTGTCTCCAATTTATTAGTTTTATTTTAAAGTGCTACTATGCTTACATCCTAGTCTATGTCTCCTAGTACATATGTGCAAGAATATTACTAGGGAATATACCTGAGGTGGGATTATTGGGTCATATGACATGTGCCTCTTTAACTTCAGTGAATACAGGCAAATTATTTTCCAAAGTGGCTGTACCAATTTATGGTCTCACAAGCAATGTGTGGGAATTCGCATTGCTCCACATCCTTCTTTATTTCTGAAGAATAAAAAAGTTTATTTACAAGATGATACTGAGCTTTGTCTAATTGATTCAAACTTTTTAGAGGAAGATGTGATGAAATTCTTTTCTTTATAAAGACAGTGTAGCCGAAATGGTTTTAAATTGCAGGTTTTTGCAAGAAAATGGAATATATCTATTAAAATCTTACACCTCAATAGAGAGTTAAAAACCTGTCAAGTCTAGAAAAATGTATTTTGTTTTTGGTTTACTTAAATATGTATCGATTTTTCCCCCCTTCTAGTTCCAGGTGCTGTTCTTACTGAATCCATCCAAGGAAGTACCTTTGAAGAGAAGATATTTCTTCAATGGCGAGAACCAATTCAAACCTATGGTGTCATCACTTTATATGAGGTAGTGTATACATTTGTTAGTAATTTAATTTTTACTGTAACTTCTACGATAGCTAGACTATCTAGTATTTAAAAATGCTTAGTAACAACATGCCTTTTAAGAAGTTGAATGCCTTTAATAGTTGTAATGGTTACCGAATAGAAGCAAAAAAATTAAAAATGAGTTTTCGAATTATGTATAATTTCAGGATGTATATTCACAATGATTTAGATGCTTCCAGATTACATGTTATTGGATGTAAAGCGACACCATAATATAGTTTGAAAATCACCTTTGTTAAAAACAGTAAGTGTTCTGTCATATACATTATTTAGGAGGCAACCGTGGCATCCTGTTCTCGCCAGCTCTAAAATATTTTACTCCTGAATTATAGAAGAACGCTGATGATCCAATTAGTGGAGTTGATAGACGTTGTCTTGGGAATAACAACAGAATAATGTCTTCTGGTTTCTTAGCATTAGCAAAACAGCCTTTAGACTTCTGTGACTTAGTTTTGTCTACTGATAGATAGCAGAGAAGAATTCAATGACTTGTTCAGGGAAAATAATAACAGCAATAGCGGGGTGGCAGTCATCATCACATCTGTATGAGCGTGATTTCACTCTGCCTATTGTCATAGAAACAAGCAGGTGCATTTTTTTTCAAGCTAGCATTTATGTGAATGCAAATTCAACAAAATTATATGTTGTTAGGTTTCTAAAATCCGCAGCCATTCTTCCTATGGGACCTCTACCTGAATACCTTTCAGAGCTACTGACAAAGCTGGAGTAGATTCGCTGTCACAGTCACCATTGGTGAACCCTTTCCCTGACCCAACTAGCCTCACAGCTATGTTTCCTTGTACCTTTTGAAAATTGGTATTGAAATGCAAAAAAAAAAAAAAAAAAAAATTTTCATCAAAAGCTAAACAAAGTAAGAGAAAAGAAAAAAAGTTGATTTTCACATTAAGCTATGATGCTTTCCTTGGCTGCTTCGTTGTAAAAGAATCATGAAAATTCATGGCTCTCTTTTGTAGAGTTGTTTTTTATAATCAAATCAAACAAGTTCATTTTTTTGTCAGTGATCAGAATCTTTTAGTTAATATTTTTGGCCCCATGACCATTTTTTAGTTCTGTTTTGTGGATTCCTACCTCAGGATAACAGAATATTTTACTAGAAAAGATACAGTCTTTGAAATCAACATTAAGTACCAAAAAATTAGTCCACCTCTCCTGAAAGCCACATGTTGATATCTAGACGGACAGAAAATAAAGGTGAGATCCTTTCTTTCTGATCCCATGGAGAATAATATTCGTGTAATAAGTAACTTTAATGTGAAAACAATAGGAAAAGCAGAACGCTTCAATCTCTCTGATTTCAGCAGCCAGAATGTCCCTCCTAGCTGAACACTGATCTAAATGCTACTACAAAGGGGATGTGTGAATGTCTTGTAAATCAACATTTTAAAACTCAAGATATAGGTAAGAAGAGCAGGTCGGTTGTTTTTTCTAGGCACCAAAGGGAAAATGCCAAATGTGTGAATCAGGCTTAAGTGATTAAGTATAAGTTTCTGACTGTTGAATCTTTCTCTTATTTTCTCCATGTTTTCTATAAGTAGGAAGGAAGGTATTCCAGATTCCCCAAGGTGGGCCTTAGATGGTGTCTGTGCAGGGAGCTCCTCTTTGGCTAAAACACACTGTACCCTGGGGCTCTCCCAGCCTGTACCTGAGTCTGCAGGAGACCCAGCTTCCTCCTGGTGCAGGGCTGCTGGTGAACCAGACCGGTCCCCTCCCTGGAGGACCACAGTCCCCTGGGACAGACATGCTAAGGAAATAAAACCGTTGCCCAAAGGGAAACCAAGACCTTAGGAACAGTGTAGTATTGGAAACACATTTGACTGTAGGTCAAAACTGGAAGGCAAGATACGTTATCATAGTTGGAAAAAAGCTTAGTAATAAATGATATGGGTGTTTCTTGAGGAGCACACTTGTATGGTTTTTTGAAGGAGAGGAGAAAAAACAGAAGGAATGTTGTAACTGCTGTAAGTGAACATGCTGTGGGTTCATGATATTCTCAAGTTCTCTCTTTACCTCTTAAGAAAGATATACCAGATCATTAATGATTGGAAAATGCTGACAATGTCATCTTTTGCCGGAAGTTACGGCAATGACGTCACTAAAGCATCCTTCTGGCCTCAGTTCTTTGTCGTCCCCGTCCTCAGCCTTCTCAAACTAGCCTTCCTTCCTCTTGTCCCCAGCTATGTTGTAGCCCCAGCCCTTCTCGTGTCTTACCTCCTGCTCAGCCGTTTCATTCTATCTGAGACATCTTCCTAAAATCTGGGACTGGTAATTACACTTTTCCTCAATAGCTATCCAGATTTTTATTTTATCAAATTATAAATGCAGTATTGTTCTCTGAAAGGACACTTTAAGCACAGAAGTATTCACAATAAAATGTCTTTGCTTCCCAAATTCACTTTTCAGAGGTAACTACTATGAACAACTAGATGCATGTGCTTCCAAAATTTTACAAGGTAGAAATTTATAGTGCAAGTGCACTTATGACTATACATGGATAAAATTTAATAAATGCTAGCAAACCCAGCATTTTATTACAAGACTAATATGCCATATGAGACCCCCTCCACATCATACAAAAATAAATGCCAAATAGGTTCATGAACTAAACACAAAAATTAAACTATAGCAACACTATAAGAAAAATAAGGGAGACGCTTTTGTAATATATCTTGACATAAAACCCAGAAGTCATTTAAAAAAGATTGACAGATTTGGTTATATAAGAATTTAAACTTCTGAATGATAGAAAATGCCACAAAGAAAAGTCTAAATACAAACAGAAGACTTGGGGAAATTATTTTCAACATTTATAGCAGTCAACTGGCTGGTGGCTGTAATTATAACACACTTGATACAGATTGATAAGAAGTAGACAACACTCCATTAGAAAAAATGGGTGAAGAATAAAAGGAGCTGATTCATAGGAAAAAAAAATCCGAATGGCATAAGCAGATGAAAAGATAGCTTCCCTAACCTTACCAAGGATTAAGAAATGAAATAAAACAAACACTTCAGAAAGTTTAAGTTGGTGCAAATCCAGTGTTAAGGGGTGATGTGGTGAAATTTGTGTGCACAGACTGTTGATGGGGACATACAATTTTGCAACCTCTCATGTAGACAATTTGGGAATATCTATCAAAATTCACACACTGCATGTCAAGCCTGTTTAGGGAAGTTTCTCAGTCAGTAATACTCCCAAATGCACAGGGATGTATGTCCCGGTATTTTCATTGTACCCCAGTAACTTTATACGGCTCACGATTGCTTAGTGAATCAACTCCAAACTCCTGGTCACGAGAGTAACACACCAACAAGCTTTTGAAAAAAACATTTAGTATGTATAAGGTATTAGAAGAGAACAAAATATAAAAGATCCTCTCTCTCCTCTACTAGAAGTGAGCAGTCCTGTCAGCAGCTAATTATAGAAAAGAATGAAATGAGGACCAAATGTCTGCCTCAGTGCAGTGTGTGCAGGGTTGTCGGGCACATAGTAAAGGAGAACAGTCTGGACTCATCAGCCCGCTGGGGTGTTGACGGATGGAGAGCTGAAAATACCTCAAGACCCCCCACCTGGAGAGCAGGGCTCAGTGAATCACTCTCCCCTGAGACAGTTCACAGGGTGGAGAGAGGGAGAATTGAGGGGCCCTGTTTGCTATCAGTATTCAAGGCCATACCTGGTACCATCCCAGCTGATACTTGTTACTGCATCTCCCATGATTCTCTCCTGGAACTGAATGAGCCATGTGTGTGGAGTTTTCTTTTCTCCATGAACCTTCTGGTTTTCACACCTGCTTCTGCTTATCCGCTTCTTTCCTCCTGACTGCCTCCCCTCGTTCTCCTATGGCACTTCTGCTTATCTTTCAGCGTCTCAGTCAAATTTTGAACTTTTCCGTGGAGCGTCCTAGGTTCTTGCGTCCCCCGAAATCTGATTTACTTGTTGGTTCCTTCGATTGCTTGCCCCTCTGTTGAAGGACTGTAGTTAAGGCTGGCTGGCATTGCAGCCTACTCACAACTCCCTGGAAGGTTGATTCCCCTCGTGGTCAGAGATTATGTGTTATTCCATTTTGGTTCTCCAGAATTAGATACTTAGAGGGGGGAAAGAGGATGCTGGAGTATTTCAGGCACTGACCTGCCAATCAGAAGGCATCCAATGTGAGCAGCAGCTGACTCCACCTCACCTGATCTAACCCCACATATGTTGTCTGCGTGTCGGTTTGCTTTCAGCGTGGGCATCCCATCAAGTCCCTGGGTCCACCCTGGAACGTCAGTGTTCTCCATGGAGGCATCATTAGAATCACCTTGGCCCTCGGCCAACAAAATGGCCAGGTGTGACCTCAGCCCCAGACCTCCCTCCTGGGAGTCTCCCGATGCTCGTCCTTGGCCTGGTACTTACTAGGCACTTAATAAACGTGCTGAATGAACCAGTGAAAACATAAATACGGAAAGTACATGTTGCATTTGGATGTGAGCGTGGAGCTGGGTGCCCTTCAGAAGTACTGCTCAGGAGGACAGGTGCTTACTGACCATCAGCTGCTCAGGCAACGGAGTTCTAGGGCCAAGTTCACTGTGTTCCCGAGGAACCTTTTTATTCCTGGAATTCAGACTCCCAGGGCTCTGGATGGGTTTGAGGGGGAATCCATGAACTTTCTGACATTTTGTGTCCACTTGGACACAACATAGTTGCTTGTTAGGGATTTGTTAGAGGTGAGGGAGAGGATTCACGATTTTTAAGAGCGGTGTATATGGGCTTTGTTATGGGTTGGGGAGAGGATCTGTGCTTTTTAACAAATTATCAAGGACTGTGACCGAAAGAACCCCAGTCTAGCTGATCCGGCAAGGCCATGGCTAGAGGCGAGTACAAACCCATCAGCACTGGTAAAACAGCAAGTCCTCTGATAATGCATTTGCTTTTTGCTTTGCAGAGCAAACGTCCTTCTTGCCGCACCGTGAGCATGTGTGTGAGTGCGTGCACATACCTGCTCTCCCTGGAGTCTTTAGGAAAATATATACCGAGTGCCAAATATTTACCGATCACAGTGGGATCAGAAAGAAGAATAAGCTCTCACTATTCAGAAAGAAGAGACAACTGTATGAAAAGTTCCAATTCCTTTGGCATGTTTAAATCACGATTTCAGACTACAAAGAGCTCTTACAGCTCTCCGTGATTTATTGCCGAATAGATGGTAGGGACACAGTCACAACAGCCGGTGTTGAGCAGATCCAGTGATCATTAGGACGGGTTTGGGAAGGCTTTACGGATACGTAGAATGGGAGCCCCGGCTCGAGACACGGATGGACATGTTTTTGGTTCCAGTCTCAAACTCCCGGCAGCATCTTTGAAAGCATTTCCTTCTTAACACGCTGTGTTCTTTTGATTTCTATGACAGCTGTCTCTTTTGGCTTCTCCCTGCTTTCTGGCTCTCCTTCTCTGCCCTATATTAAATATCAGCATTTTCCCAGGGACCTCATCCAGTCCTGAACCGTAATGTTCCAACGCTGCTCACCCCCAGGTCTCTACTTCCAGCCCAGACCTCTCAGCTCCCAGCCCTGTCCTACACGGTGTGTCCTCCTGACTGTCACAGGCATCTCGACCTTGACATGCCCACCCCCCAGCAGTTAACTTCTCATTCATTCCATCCCATTTCAGTAAGCAGGACATCCTTTGCTCAAGCCCAGACGTGGAGCCTGTCTTGGTTCCTCCATCTATCCCCACATCCAGTCCATCACTGACTTCTGCTCATGTCGACTCTAAAACTTGCCGATTCTTTTTATGTATTTCTCTCTTCATGGCCCCACCCTTGGTCCAAGCCACTGCCTTCTCTCACGTGTGCTGCGGCCTCAGCCATGGCCTCTGCCAGGGCTCCTAGCGGTCCTCCTACTACCTTTGGTGCCCCCTTCAAGAAAGCAACCCTCCACCTGGCAGCCCACATGATCTCTTTATAAGGGAAGTCAGATCATTTTATCTTCACACTGAAAATTGTTCAAAGGCCCCTGTTGTATGTCTCCACACTTTCTCCCTTGGGGTACAGAGCATTGCAGGGAATTGCACCCCCCACGTCTCCAGCCCCCCAGGGACCACGCCACCTTGCTGGCTGGGCTGCAGCCATAGGGGCCTTCTTTCTGTCCATCGTCTGTGTCCGGAATGCTCCTGCTTCATGGTCTTAGTTCATGCTGTTCTTCCCCAGACTCCTAGCCTGGCTGACTCCTTCCCAAGTTCAATTAACTGTCATCTCCTCAGGGGACGCTCCCCCGGCCATTCTGAATGGCTGAGCATGGGCCCCGCCCCCAAATCCCCTTCATCTTAGCATCCTGTTTGTTTCTTCCATGGCACGTAGTGTTTAAAAATTATTAATTTACTTACTGGATGTCTCCCCAGCTCCTCCCCAGCCCAGTCCAGATTCTTGGTTGCCCGAGGGTAGGGCCTGTGTCTTCCTGCGGACTGCAGTGCTCGTGCTCACACAGTTCAGTCAGTATTTGAATGGCAAGAGCGAATCTGAATTCATAGTAGAGGATAGAGGACAGAGTTAGCTCTATCACATTCCAAGGAGCTGAGAGTTTATAAGCAAAAGCAGCATCAGAAAAACCCAGTGTTTGTGGGGCAGTAAATCTTTGTCCCTTGACCAGGACAGAAGAAAATATGATGTCATCCCATGTGAAGTTCTGCCAGTGTCCTTGTCCCTGTGGTGAGCCACAGCCACCCCTGCCTCTGCAGGAGACCCTCCAACACTAGGAGCCACGTGGCTGACAGGGTCTTTGAATGAAAAGAATTGAGGACAGTCTCAGAGACCTCTGTGACAACATTAAATGCACCAACATTTGAATTATAGGGGTCCCAGAAGAAGAAGAGAAAAAGAAAGGGACTGAGAAAATATTTGAAGAGATTATAGTGGAAAACTTCCCTAATATGGGAAAGGATATAGTCCATCAAGTCCTGGAAGCACAGAGAGCCCCATACAGGATGATTCCAAGGAGAAACATGCCAACACGCATACTAAACAAACTATCAAAAATTAAATACAAAGAAAAAATATTAAAAGCAGCAAGAGAAAAGGAACAAATAACATACAAGGGGATCCCCATAAGGTTAACAGCTGATCTTTCAGCAGAAACTCTGCAAGCCAGAAGGGAGTTGCAGGACAAGATTACTCTACCCAGCAAGGATCTCATTCAGATTCGACGTAGAAATTAAAACCTTTACAGACAAGCAAAAGCTATGAGAATTCAGCACCACCAAACCAGCTCTACAACAAATGCTAAAGGAACTTCTCTAAGTGGGAAACACAAGAGAAGGAAAACACATACAATAACAAACCCCAAACAATTAAGAAAATGGTAATAGGAACATACATGTCGATAATTACCTTAAATGTAAATGGATTAAATGCTCCAACTAAAAGACACAGACTGGCTGAATGGAAACAAAAACAAGACCTGTATATATGTTGTCTACAAGAGACCCACTTCAGACCTAGGGACACATACAGACTGAAAGTGACAGGATGGAAAAAGATATTCCATGCAAATGGAAATCGAAAGAAAGCTGGAGGAGCAATTCTCATATCAGACAGAATAGACTTTAAAATAAAGACTATTACGAAAGGAAAAGAAGGACACTACATAATCATCATGGGATCGATCCAAGAAGATATAACAATTGTAAATATTTATGCACCCAACATACTGGCAACTCAATACATAAGGCAAATGCTAACAGCCATAAAAGAGGAAATTGACAGTAACACAATAATAGTAGGGGACTTTAACACCCCACTTTCACCAATGAACAGATCATCCAAAATGAAAATAAATAAGGAAACACAAGCTTTAAGTGACACATTAAACAAGATGGACTTAATTGATATTTATAGGACATTCCATCCAAAAACAACACAATACACTTTCTTCTCAAGCGCTTATGGAACATTTTCCAGGATAGATCATATCTTGGGTCACAAATCAAGCCTTGCTAAATTTAAGAAAATTGAAATCGTATCAAGTATCTTTTCTGACCACAACGCCATAAGACTAGATATCAATTACAAGAAAAACACTGTAAAAAAATGCAAACACATGGAGGCTAAACAATACACTCCTAAATAACCAAGAGATCACTGCAGAAATCAAAGAGCAAATTAAAAAATACCTAGAAACAAATGACAATGGAAACACGACCACCCAAAACCTGTGGGATGCAGCAAAAGCAGTTCTAAGAGGAAAGTTTACAGCAATACAATCCTACCTCAAGAAGCAAAAAACATCTCAAATAAACAACCTAACCCTACACCTAAAGCAATTAGAGAAAGAAGAACAAAAGAAACCCAAAGTTAGCAGGAGGAAAGAAACCATAAAGATCAGATCAGATCAGAAATAAATGAAAAGGAAATGAAGGAAAAAATTGCAAAGATCGCAAAATCTAAAAGGTGGTTCTTTGAGAAGATAAACAAAATTGATAAACCATTAGCCCGAGTCATCAAGAAAAAAAGGGAAAAGACTCAGATCAACAGAATTAGAAATGAAGAAGGAGAAGTAACAAGAAACACTGCAGAAATACAAAGGATCATGAGAGATTACTACAAGCAACTATATGCCTATAAAGTGGACAACCTGAAAGAAATGGACAAATTCTTAGAAAAGCACAACCTTTTGAGACTGAACCAGGAAGAAATAGAAACTATAAACAGACCAATCACAAGCACTAAATTGAAACTGTGATTAAAAATCTTCCAACAAACAAAAGCCCAGGACCAGATGCTTCACAGGTGAATTCTATCAAACATTTAGAGAAGAGCTAACACCTATCTTCTCAAAATCTTCCAAAATGTAGCAGAGGGAAGAGCACTCCCAAACTCATTCTATGAGCCCACCATCACCCTGATACCAAAACCAGACAAAGATGTCACAAAAAAACAAAACTGTAGGCCAGTATCACTGATGAATATAAATGCAAAAATCCTCGACAAAATACTAGCAAACAGAATCCAACAGCACATTTAAAAGGTCATACACATGAACAAGTGGGGTTTATCCCAGGAATGCAAGGATTCTTCAATATATGCAAATCAATCAATGTGACACACCACATTAACAAATTGAAGGATAAAAACCATATGATCATCTCAATAGATGCAGAAAGAGCTTTCGACAAAATTCAACACCCATTTATGATAAAAATCCTCCAGAAAGTGGGCATAGAGGGAACTTACGTCAACATAATAAAGGCCATATATGACAAAACCCCAGCCAGTATTGTTCTCAATGGTGAAAAACTGAAAGCATTTCCTCTAAGATCAGGAACAAGACAAGATTGCCCAGTCTCACCACTATTATTCAACATAGTTTTGGAAGTTTTAGCCACAGTAATCAGAAGAGAAAAAGAAACAAAAGGAGTCCAAATCAGAAAAGAAGAAGTAAAACTGTCACTATTTGCAGATGACATGAAACTATACGTAGAGAATCCTAAAGATGCTACCAGAAAACTACTAGAGCTTGTCAATGAATTTGGTAAAGTTGCAAGATACAAAATTAATGCACAGAAATCTCCTGAATTCCTATACACTAATGATGAAAAATGTGAAAGAGAAATTAAGAAAACACTCCCATTTACCACTGCAACAAAAAGAATAAAATACCTAGGAATAAACCTACCTAAGGAGACAAAAGACCTGTATGCAGAAAAGTATAAGACACTGATGACAGAAATTACAGATGATACAAATAGGTGGAGAGATAGATATAACATATTCTTGGATTGGAAGAGTCAACATTGTGAAAATGACTATACCCCCCAAAGCAATCTACAGATTCAGTGCAATCCCTATCAAACAACCAATAGCATTTTTCACAGAAGTAGAACAAAAAAATTTCACAGTTTGTATGGAAACACAAAAGATCCCGAATAGCTAAAGCAATCTTGAGAAAGAAAAACAGAGCTGGAGGAATCATGCTCCCAGACTTCAGACTATACTACAAAGCTACAGTAATCAAGACAGTATGCTACTGGTGCAAAAACAGAAAGATCGATCAATGGAACAGGATAGAAAGCCCAGAGATAAACCCACGCACCTATGGTCACTTTATCTTTGATAAAGGAGGCAAGAATATACAATGGAGAAGAGACAGCCTCTTCAGTAAGTGTTTCTGGGAAAACTGGACAGCTACATGTAAAAGAATGAAATTAGAACACTCCCTAACACTATACACAAAGATAAACTCAAAATGGATTAAAGATGTAAATGTAAGGCCAGACATTATAAAACTCTTAGAGGAAATCATAGGCAGAACACTCTATGGCATAAATCACAGCAAGATCCTTTTTGACCCACCTCCTAGAGAAATGGAAATAAAAACAAAAATAAACAAATGGGACCTAATGAAACTTCAAAGCTTTTGCACAGCATAAACGAGACAAAAAGGCAACCGTCAGAATGGGAGAAAATATTTGCAAATGAAGCAACTGACAAAGGATTAATCTCCAAAATATACAAGCAGCTCATGCAGCTCAATATCAAAAAAAGAAGAAAACCCAATCCACAAATGGGCAGAAGACCTAAATAGACATTTCTCCAAAGGTGATATACAAATTGCCAGTAAACACATGAAAGGATGCTCAACATCACTAATCATTAGAGAAATGCAAATCAAAACTACAATGAGGTATCACCTCACACCAGATGGCCAGAATGGCCATCATCAAAAAGTCTACAAACAGTAAATGCTGGAGAGCATGTGGAGAAAAGGGAAACCTCTTGCAGTGTTGGTGGGAATGTAAATTGATACCACCACTATGGAGAACAGTATGGAGGTTCCTCAAAAAACTAAAAGTAGAACCACCATATGACCCAGCAATCCTACTACTGGGTATATACCCTGAGAAAACCATAATTCCAAAAGAGTCATGTACCACAATGTTCATTGCAGCTCTATTTACAATAGTCAGGACATGAAAGCAACCTAAGTGTCCATTCACAGATGAATGGATAAAGAAGATGTGGCACAAATATACAATGGAATATTACTCAGCCATAAAAAGAAACGAAACTGAGTTATTTGTAGTGAGGTGGATGCACCTAGAGACTGTCATACAGAGTAAAGTAAGTCAGAAAGAGAAAAACAGATACCATATGCTAACACATATATATGGAATCTAAAAATAAAAACCAAAAAAAAAGCAGTGGTTCTGAAGAACCTAGGGGCAGGACAGGCATAAAGATGCAGACATAGAGAATGGACTTGAGGATATGGGGAGCGGGAAGGGTAAGCTAGGACGAAGTGAGAGAGTGGCATGGACATATATACACTACCAGAAGCAGCCGCATAGCACAGGGAGATCAGCTCGGTGCTTTGTGACCACCTAGAGGGGTGGGATAGGGAGGGTGGGAGGGAGACACAAGAGGGAGGAGATATGGAGATATATGTATACGTATAGCTGATTCACTCTGTGATACAGCAGAAACTAGCACACCATTATAAAGCAATTATACTCCAATTAAAATGTTCAAAAAAAGAAAAAGAAAGAAGTTTAGAGAAGAAGGTGTAGGCAAGTCTTAAGCGCGGAGCTCAGAAGTTTGAACTTTGTCCCGTATGCATTTGTATCCCATTGAAGTTTTTCATAAGGCCAGCCCTTATGCTAATTATACTGCATCCTCACTGCTGGGTTGGGTCTCCTCTTACCACCAGACTGCTACCTTCCCCCGGGCAGGTACTGTGTTTGAATCACCACATGAGACCCCAGCCCGGAGTACAGTGCTTGGCACACAAGAGACGTGCAGTGAAGATGCTGTGAGTGAGGGAATTAATAAATTTGGAGGAGCAGTTATGTTGTCACAGCTTAGATCTGCCTTCTCTACCTCTTCTCTGGAGCTCTTAGGATGGAGTTCGAAGTGCACAGCTAAGCGCATAGCAGTGACCTTGAATTCCCCCGACAGCAGCTGCTGGTGGACGTGGTCTTGTCTCTTGACTCAGAGGAACCTCATGAGGGAAGCCCATGAGAGGGTTAACAGAAGACCTGCTGCCTGACTCTGATGGCGTCATGCACGGCGGTGATTAATATATACAGCAAACATTTTCTTGCCAAAGCATAGTTGACTCAATCTAAATATTCTTTCAGAGAGGTCTCCTTAATTATAATGACATGCTATAAATATAAGAAGAAAGAATGTCAATTATCAGTTGGTATAATAACAGTGTTAGTGTTCATGCACATAAATTATCAGTAACTTTAACCTATCTAAAAGCAAGAAAAGTGCTCAGTTTTGCAATTTAAAACTTTTGAATATGCCACATTTAAAAATTATGCCTTTACAAGGAGGAGAAGTTAGTAATCACCCCTAAAATGCACGTTCTTGAAGAGTTGATGAACTACTTAGAGTGAAATTTTTTTTTTTTTTTGCGTTACGTGGGCCTCTCACTGTTGTGGCCTCTCCTGCTGCGGAGCACAGGCTCCGACGCACAGGCTCAGCGGACATGGCTCACAGGCCCAGCCACTCCGCGGCATATGGGATCTTCCCAGACCAGGGCACGAAACTGTGTCCCCTGCATTGGCAGGTGGACTCTCAACCACTGCGCCACCAGGGAAGCCCTAGAGTGAAATTTTTTTAAACATCATTTGAAAGGGCAAAATTTAAAGACACCTATGTTATATTTATTTTCACAGAATCCAGACTCATCCAGGGTGATTTGAACACCCGTCACGTGGCAAACATAAAGCTTTCAGAATTGCACTGTGTCCAAAATGGAAACTCCTAGTCATTCAGAGAAATTTAAATTTAAATTTTAGTTAATTAAAATAAAATGATTCACAGACATAGAAGAGATACTTACGGTTACCAAAGGGGGAAGGGAGGGAGGGATAAATCAGGAGTTTAGGATGAACATATACACGCTACTATATATAAAATAGATAACCCATGAGGACCTACTGTATAGCACAGGGAAGTATACTCAGTATCTTGTAATAACCTATAATGGAAAAGAATCTGGAAAACAATATGTATATATGTATGTATAATTATACAATCATTTTGCTGTATAGCTGAAACTAACACAAAATTGTAAATCAAGTAACTTCAATTTTTTAAAATGGTTTAAAAAAAAAATAATACAATGAAGTAAATTTTTCAGTTCTGCCGTCTCACCGGCCATGTTTCTAGTGCTCTGTGGCCACTTGTGGTTAGGGGCCACCACATTGAATAGTGCAGAATAGAACATTCCCATCCTGACAGTCCTATTGGACAGTATTGCTCTAAAGAAAAAAGTAAATAGGACATATCGCAAACACCACAGTCACAGCATTAAGGGCTACTGACACGCATCTAGGATTTATTTTTGGAGCAGGTATCTTTGCCCACATTAAGGAAAACGCTTAAAAGTGCCCTTGTTACCAGCATACGATAATCCTATTCAGGGCAAAATCAGACTCTGGCCCCTGGATGAGAGATGAGGCCTTCCCCTTGTCAGGTCCTTATCTGTTTGAGCTGGTTGTCTGTTTTGTTATTTTGTTTTAAGCCAGCTGTAATGTAGTTTTCCAACAAGACACTTTGAAAGCAAACAACTTCAAGGTATTAGCTTAAACCTGAACTCATTCTTTATGTTCTAATCTACTGGCTTTCAGTTCCTCTGTCTATAAAAGTAATAACTCATCACAGTTTTGGCTGAGCTCCTGTGCCTGTTCACTGGATCCAGGATTTGAAGAGTCTAGGGGAGCAGGACAGCTTATCATAAAGCGTCTGACAGTGCATACATCAGGAGGGCTTATTGGATAAAGATGCGGTCTCGGTCGATCTGCCTCAGGTATTTCATCACATCCGTCTTCTCTTACAGATCACCTACAAGGCAGTCAGTTCCTTTGACCCAGAAATAGATCTATCCAGTCAAAGTGGAAGAGTTTCAAAACTGGGAAATGAAACCCACTTTCTGTTTTTCGGACTGTATCCAGGAACCACATACTCCTTCACCATCCGAGCTAGCACGGCTAAGGGTTTTGGACCCCCGGCAACAAATCAGTTCACCACCAAAATATCAGGTATCGTACATTCATGAGCTGTGTCTTACATCAGAAGTAGCATTTGGGTACTTTCTCATTCCCATTGTCAAGTCTGCAGAGCTCACCCAAACGTACGTGTAAATTCGTATTTTTGTAAGTATGAAAATCGGACTTACGGAATTCAATGAAACGCTGCAAATGTTTATCATTTGGGAGCTTTGGATCATCGTCCTGCATCAGGAGTTAGGCAGTGTTTTAAGAGTGTGTGTAGGAGAACTCAGACATGAGCGGGAGATGCTGTTCCCAGCACTCTCAGCCCTTCGCAGTCCCAAGTTCCCAGAGCAGCAGTGTCGGGAAAGTCTCCATAGCGAGGTCTCTCACAAGGGAGTGCTCAGCAGAAAGGCAGCGTTATGTGGAGTCCCTTCCAGAAGGCTCAGCCTTCCGTGGGACCTTCACTGTTAGTAGTTTCACATCCTCAAGAGAGAGGCTACTACAAAGGGGGAGCACCAAGCACTTACATCCGCCAGCTTGTTTCTTGTAGAGACTCAATTACACCATCCAACAAAGGACATAATTTGGGAAATATTTCTGGGCATGTGCAACTGTGCAGAAAATGTCTTTGTGCTTCAGACTAGAGGAAATGGAGTTGCCATCTGGTGTGGGATATGCAGCAGCGGTAAACACAGTTCCAGGGGACGTCTTTCCTTTTCCATGTTTTCCCCTTTGGATCCGAGTAGGGCAGTATTTGAGTTTGGGCTGTGACTGTTTTGGTTGGGGGTAGAAAAGCAGGAGGCAGGTGATGGAGTAACTTCTCATCAGTCAGGGTCAGCTAAGTAATATTTAGCCTGATTTTTATATCTGTTGTCCCTCATCCCTAGTTCTGCGAGAGACTTTCTTTAGGACTGAAGGAGGGGAAGGAAGTACATACAGCACAAGTACTCTAAGCCTTCTACTAGGTTTTGAGGGAGGAGTGAGCTTTGGAATTTCGTTTTTAAGCGATTGTAACTTAAGGGATAACTGCATTGTGTAAGAGTTAATTTATGAGCACAAACTTAACTTGAAAGTTAATAGACACTTGATGTTTGATATAAGACGTTAGCTTGTAAAAACAACATGGAGAGTCGGAAAAGAGGAAGCATACTTCAGAGGTTAGGAAAGTGACAGAAGTTGTACAGATGCCTGAGTAGAAAGACCACTGGGCCTGGAATCAGAAAATGTGAGTTCTAGTTATCATTTTTCCCAGTGCTTTTTCTCTCATCTTGATCAAGTGAATTTACCCCTGGATGTAAATTAAGATGATATTACCTGTTTAAAGAGGTAATGTGTGCCAGTGTACATACCTCCAAGCCCCTTTTTTGGTAATGTCTCCCTATGGAAGCCATATTTCAACGATTATTATCTTAAAGAGGCTATTCTTTTAGAAAAAATAATTCATTTTTACCATTTGTATTAGGTAAAAATTCTGGTTGGTGTGAGTCTGGCCGCTCTTAGCCCACCAAGTTCAACAGTTCTTTCCCGAAGCAAAGCCAGTTGACATTTTAGTTAGCCTGCAAAGGCTCATCAAGAATAACTATTTGATTTTTATGCTTCAGAGAAATTATGGATTCTGGGCCCCTATTTTCTGCTTCCACGGACCTCAGAGAACTGCTCTCTATCCAAAGTGTAGCTCTGTGTTATGAACTGGAGTTCATTTTTAACAGAATTGGAGCTAATTTTAATGCTGAGAAGATCCAATGAATGGACCTGAGCTATAACCCATGTCTTTTACATAAAAGCTTCTTGTATGTAAGAGATTTAAAAAACGATACTCGCCAAACTGGCCTCTACTGTCCCCATCAGGGACCCGACCTGAGGGCCTTACAAAGGCCGGTGCCTCTGCGGCCAGCGTCACAGCCTTGGTGCGGTGATGTCTCTTGTGCACCGTGATGACAGAATTACCGAAGAGCTGTTATCTTCCAGTAACGAGCTGAACAATCTAGAAAGCAAAGACTGCCAGGAAATGGCCTTGGAAAAGGGATCCACGCTGGGAAGAGGGCTGACATTTGTAGAACTAGATTTGCCCGTCTCTCTTTACCTATTATCTCTTTGAATTCCCGTAATAACCCTGGAGGGTAATTTCTCCTATTTTGATAGATGAGTTAACTGAAGCCTCAGAGATAAGTGCTGTGCCTAAGCTCTCATGCTGGTCCGAAACAAAAGGCAACAGAAAGTCAAACCCAAGCCTTTCTCACTTCAACTCAGTATCTTTTCCGCGGTTGTGCTTTCCCAGAGAGCCCACCGGTGCCTCACTAGGTCCAGCCAGGCCCTCTGACTCCTGAGGACCTCTTCAAATCTCTGGGTGGACATTTGGTACACAAGAAACCTTGACTTACATGGGAGAACTGAAATGATCAGTTTTATGATCCTAGTAGTTATTTCTTAAATTTGCATTTAATATTTTAAGAAAAGCATATGTACAGAAAAGTACACAAATTAAATTTATTTTACAATTTACAATTGAATTACAGTGATGTACACGTATGGATGGATGTAATGGCTACACCCATTTAGCAAGAATCCGAATCGAGACACAGTATTACTAACACCTCCTAAGCCCCCCTCGCGCCCCCTCCCAGGTTAAACTCAAGACCAAAGTCAACACATGATGGTTTTAACAGCTGTCCCTGATGTTCAGGGTTGGGTAGACACGTAAAGGCTGTTTGTGGTTGGTTCACAGAGGCAATTTAAACTAAGTGTGCTGTGTTTTTAATGCTCATTGTAAATGAAAGTAGAAAGGAAACGGAAAAGACAAACCAGAAATCATGAGTCTCCTATCTCATGCATCTTCCCCAGCACCCTCCATGCCAGCTTATGAACCTGCTGAAGCCTGCACACAGCCGAGGCGCACCTGTCAGGTACCAAGCGGAGAAGGGGTGGTTTTAGGTGAAAACTGAAGTCAGGTCTCACATGTGTTTTCTGGGGATTTGCTATAGGCCTCGGTCAACATGTAAACCCATATCCTTATGAACTCTAAGTAAAAGAAAGGACTGAGGGGAAGGATAGGGTTTTGATGTGGGGGTGATCAAGTATTGTGTAAAGAGTTTGATTCTGATGCAAGTGGGTTGTTCTTTGAAGATAAGAAACAAAAACCCCAGTCCTTATACAATTACTCAGCCATAAAAAGAAACGAAATTGAGCTATTTGTAATGAGGTGGGTAGACCTAGAGTCTGTCATACAGAGTGAAGTAAGTCAGAAAGAGAAAGACAAATACCATATGCTATCACAGATATATGGAATTTAAGAAAAAAAAAATGTCATGAAGAACCTAGGGGTAAGACAGGAATAAAGACACAGACCTACTGGAGAACGGACTTGAGGATATGGGGAGGGGGAAGGGTAAGCTGTGACAAAGCGAGAGAGAGGCATGGGCATATATACACTACCAAACGTAAGGTAGATAGCTAGTGGGAAGCAGCAGCATAGCACAGGGAGATCAGCTTGGTGCTTTGTGACCTCCTGGAGGGGTGGGATAGGGAGGGTGGGAGGGAGGGAGACGCAAGAGGGAAGAGATATGGGGACATATGTATATGTATAACTGATTCACTTTGTTATAAAGCAGAAACTAACACACCATTGTAAAGCAATTATACTCCAATAAAGATGTAAAAAACAAACCCAGTCCTTTCAAGGTGGCTTTACTCCTAAAAGGTAATTGCTCCCTGTAATTTAGTTACCCAAGGTCAGGTGAGCCCTATTCCTTAAGTGGACTTTCATGGAGTGCTTTTGTTTGTTTTGTTTACAGGGAGTTTTAAGTCCTTAACCTTCAGTAAATTGGCTAATCTCTCAGTTGAATATGTGGTGTATAACTGTTTTTTTTTAAGAAACAGGTGATTAGAAAGATGATTGTGAAATCTTTATTTGAACAGATTTCAGTATATTACCATGATGTAGGCCTCATTTCTCATCGTGTGGTGATTTATGTAGCTAAGAAGTTACAAAGTATAACTTTTACCGTGAATGAATAAAATAAATTTATTCTTCGTAGGAAGGAGCAAAGGAATGCCTGAATAACTCTTCAGTATGAACTTGTCATAAGCTTATTAATCTATATAAATGAAATTTCTACTTGTTTCAGAGGGATTCAGATATTTTGTACTAACAGAGTAGATTCCCTTGAAAATAACCTATTCCGTTGAATAGCGTTCTCCAAGGAAACATTTACATTCACAATTAAGGCTACAGGGCCGGGGGGTGGGGTTCCTTTCCCTGTGCCTTTTGTAGAATTTTATTTCATTAACCTTTTGAAACCTGGCCTCTCTTTGATCACGGTTTCACTACAGTATCCAAGGCGGATCCATTGGACTTCTTTCTGCCTGATAAGATATGTAAGTTTCAGTTCACAGACTCAAGATGAAAAACAGACAAGCATTAGTTGATAGAGAATTCACATTAGGGTAGAATCACAGAAACTTTTATTTGAAAACCCTGCAAAATGATATGAAACAAGTTTTAGTTTGCTGACCTACTCAAAGTAGTAGCCCATGTAAGGGATTTCAGATCGCCACTCATAGGTACAGTAAGTGAGAACACTCTGAAATATGTAAAAGCTCGGTTCCAGATGTAAGATATTATTTCTGCAAGAAAAGCGATGCCACTGACACTGCCCAGGCCCTTTGGGTTGCTTTGTTTGACACTGAGGGGTTGCACGAACTGAATGACCCCAGGCTCACCCTCATTGGATGGCTTTCCAAGACCCAAGCATACCTATGACCACGGGTCAGACTTTTTCACTCCAGAAAGCTGAATTATTATTAAATGAAAATTGACGCTCTGACCGTGGCCTTGAGAACATCATTTGTTTCTGACCAATTTTGAGTTGCCCAGACTCAGCAAAACAGGCCATTAGGACAGGAGTCCAGGTTCTACCACAGAGGCATCTCGATGAAATGAGAGGGTAGAGGTCATTCACTCTCAGAGCCTCCAAACTGAAGGAAGCTGAAACCCTAACCATTTGTCCAACACTCTACTCTATTCTCATAAAAACTCCTTTCACACATTTTCTATTCTTGTTGCTTCTTTCCTTCTAACCCTTTCAGTTGGATTGCCATCCTCATCTTTGTATAGATCTTTCCAAGTCTAAGTTTTCAAATAACACTTCTTTGGGCAATCCATGTTAGTCCTGTCCCCAGAAACCCTTTTCTTATCTTTTTAAAGTGTCTGTTGTGTCCCAAACGACTACTCATATTTTCCATCATCTGCCTTTGCTAAGGCACGCTTTTGTTCTTTATCTTTATACCTTTCTAGTTGTTTTTGGAGACTTTGAAGCCTTACTACTTAGTTAGTTGCAGACATCCTCAGGCTTTGTATTCTTATGTCTATAAAAATACAAATTCAGATGCTGGTCAGGGTGTCTAAGACGCAGGTCTCACACCATTTCAGCAGGCCCAGCTCTAACTCTGTGAAGATTTCAGTTTATCATGTCACATGCTCTTTCACACCTGTCATACTGCCTGATTTTCCAAGTTCAGCACTGCTTTGCGTTTATGAAACCTCATCTTGTTACTGGCTAAGCATTCCTGGAATTGGCCGCAGTCGTCTTGCATTCTGCTTCTATGATGCCCTCTTTTACAACGTTAGCAGCTTGAAATGAACAAATTTACTGTCTGTATCCATCGTGGAAATCTACAGTGCTAGAATCAAGATCAATTCTTGTGGCAAACAGTTCACTAAGCATTACAGGGAAATCCACTACAGATGCCACCTTTACTGGAAGGATGCTTGTCTTAAATGGGTAATTTTTATTGGCACACATTTGAGAGAGGAAATTATCTCAAACTCACCTGTCAAAAATATTTTTTTTTGAGAAAAGTGAATATTCTCTTCAAAGGATTCATTATTATCATACAGCATAATGCGACTGATTATCTATTGAGTAGATGGAAGACCAATATATCTAGAAAGACTAGTTTGGGAAAAAAATGTCCATAATACTCTCAATCTAAATGGGGTATATGAAAATTTTCAATTTCATTTAATGTTTAGAGAAATAAGAACTCTGATTAGGGACTCATAGGAACCTAAAATATAAAGCCATAATGTAGATTGAAACATTTGAACACATCTGGAAATTTGCAAAATGCACATGTAATCAACTGCAATACAAGAAAAGCTTTTCCCAAATGGTAAGATAAATACTAGAAGAAGAAATGGAAGTGAACATCTGTTGGCTTTCCTGGATTTTGCACAGAATTATGTGTTCAAAAATACTGTCATTGTGTGATTGCCAAAAACCCATTCTTTTGATTGATTTGATTTTTCTTTAATCCATATTCATTGGTGTTGAAAATTTAGTCATACTTCACTGAGGCACTTTACTAAGTGAGGTGCTTGTATACTGATTCCACTACAAACACTCAGCTTGGTTAATGCGGATTCTTGAAATTGCACTGAACTCTCAATGTAAATGATTGTTGTCTTTTTATCGATCAGCGCATCAGCTCTGTCACATAAAATTATTTAAATCCTGAGATGGCCGGGAAGAACACAAATTCCATCATTTCAGCCAGTAAACTAGCACCTAGGACAGAATTTTAATGTCTGTTCATGGATTCAATTTTTTTTCTTTAATAAGACAGGGAAAAGCTTAATTTTCTTTTACGCATTTAGAATCACCTCATTTCTCTGTCCTCTTCTCTCCACTGTTTATTACATGCAGACAGAGTCCAACAGAGAAAACCCTAATAATTTGGCAGTAAAAGAGCAACTCTAAATAAAGAATGAGTTTTACACTAACTGTGGTGCTTTTCTTGCACTAACAAAAATTCTGTCTGTGATTTTACTCTTGTGATGTATGTCTTTATATATAATCTGCTGTGTGCAGTAACCCTCATTAATGATGTTTTATACCTTCTAATGGGCTGTGGCTTGAGACTCAATCACATTTTTGTAATTCAAATGACTCTCATTTTTGTTCCTTAGGCATTGTTGCTTTAATTTGTTCATAAATGTTTTGCAGCTCGGTGTCTTCTTAATTAAAACTCAGTGCTTGAATATGTTAACTAATTAAATATTTTGATATTCATTTCAGTGGAATGTTCAAAGATTACCAAATCATTCTTTGATTCATTCATTCAGGAGAAACTGTTGAGTGGGGAAAACATCTATTACAGTTGTGTGCCTACAGGGAGGGATGGAAGGAGGGCAGTAATCACAGCAACAACCAAAACATTAACACCGAGGCTGAACCATATGAATGTAATTTTAATTCATGGCAGCCACTTTGTTCTTCTAATAGTAAAGTAGTCCAGATTATTTCTTTTTAATTTTATTGAAATATGGTTGATTTCCAATATTGTGTTTAATTTCTGCTGTACAGCAAAGTGACTCAGTTATACATGTATATAATTTTTCATATTCTTTTCCATTATGGTTTATCTCAGTATTGAGATATAGTTATAGTATAGTTCCCTGTGCTATACAGTAGGACCTTGTTTATTTATCCTGTATATAAGAGTTCGCATCTGCTAATCCCAACCTCCCAGTCCTTCCCTCCCCCTTGGCAACCACAAGTCTGTTCTCTATGTCTGTGAGTCTGTTTCTGTTTCATAGATCTGTTCATTTGTGTCGTATTTTAGATTCCACATATAAGTGATATCATATGGTATTTGTCTTTCTCGTTCTGATTTACTTCGCGTAGTATGATAATCTCTAGGACCGTCCATATTGCTGCAAATGGCATTATTTCATTCTTTGTTATGGCTGAGTAATATTCATATATATTATATATATACACACACACTACATCCTCTATCCATTCATCTGTCGATGGACATTTAGGTTGTTTCCATGTCTTTAGCCCCAATTATTTTAATGCTGTGCATTGACAGTCATTGGTGACTTACACTGTGGCTATCCTCTAAGTTGAATGCTTCCTCAACAGTTACGTTTAAAAAGCAATTTGTGAATAGTTTCTGTTGCTGGGAATCGGGGCCAAAATCTTAAAGTAAATAGGAACTTCACTACCTTATGAATGGGGAAGAGAGGAGGCATAAGGAATGGAAGACATATTTTGCCTAACTTTTTTCAACAATGTGTCCTAGGTAAGTAAGGTTTCAAATGAGATAGGAAATATTTCTTGTTAGTAAAAAGCAAGCATAAATGCTTTATTCATCCAAAACACCTCTGATTTAAAAACAAAAAGACTTGTATCATGTAACACCAGCAGTTTCATATATAAGTCAAGAATTTATTTTTACGTACTATGTCCAGATTTTTATTAAACTGATTTTGCCTTGAACTTTTTCTCATGGTAGACTGCAAATGTGTGCTATTTTCATTTACTCCTAACACTTTTTTCCTTATGCTGCTTTGTTTTACGTTGTAAAGTAGGAAACGTTCTGATATTAAAGCATCATTGTTAACTTCAATATTTCTTGATTTATTCAAATTACTCATCAAATATTCTTTTGTAACAAATTAGACAGAAAATGAAAAATGCTTAAAGGATGCTATTTTTCTCATTATAGAGCTCTCTGTCTTTTGAAAAATCCACTCTTAGTCTTAGAAGAAGGTGGACAAGCTTTCATTCCATTGAGGATAAATAGGCAGTAAAGCAATTGCACTTATTTTAAGAAAATGTGTTATATTTCTCACACATGTTCCATTTGATCCTGGAGCTGTATGGGAAACGAGCTTTATTCTCTTTGTGGGCCTGCACTCATGTCCCCAAGCTGGGTATCACACAGCAGTTTTTGTTAAAGGGACTCAGCGTGAGAGTGCCAGGGAGTCTGTGACACTTGCCACCTCAGATGGGACAGTGAAACTAACTTTTGTGAGTAAAAGAAAGGAAAGAGATCATTATTACTAATGAAAGGTAGGAGATAATCATGCATTTTGTTCTAAGAAGTTTCCTATTTTAGGAATTACAATTGTTGGCATATGATTGACTATGGTTTAGAAGTTTGATGTTAGGAAGTATGGACCAGATTCTTTTTACATTTTTTTTTAAAGCAGCAGCAATCTATGTGATTGTCTCCCATTTCTAAGTCCCAGGAAAGACATTATCACTGCGTTGTCACCACCTTCTTGGACACCCCTTTCTCTTCTGCTTCATGCAAGGAGCCTTTGAGCATTTCAACATTATAGGGTTCTTGTGAGGATTAAATAAGGTACTGTATTTCAAATAGTACTCCAAACCGTACCACACACTAAATGCTACATAAGTGTTTCTTCTTGCTCTGGCACCCTTCAGACTGTAGCAGTAGGTGGTTCTCATTGTTTCTTTTCACACGACCAGCCCTGGGCCTCTACCTTTTCCTTTGTTTGTCTCATCCTCTTCAAATCTGCTATCACGAAAAATCTAATTTGACATGAAAAATAAATTAAGAATTTAATAAGTGTGTCTATCAATAAAATCCTACATAGAATTCCTATAAATTCTAATGTCTCTCCTGCATTTTAAATTCTGATTGCCTCTGGTTACCTGTTTATTTATGCATTTGCAAGTTTTGAGGAACTGATACTATAACTAGGTAATGAACTCTCCCCCAACCCCAGTTCTGTACAACAGCTCTTTAAAAAGGTTAGGTGTTTCCATGTTGACCTCTGAGTCATTAGCTAATTATGGTCTTTATCAGCTCTAAACTTAAGTTTATGAATAAACTTAAGCATAAAACAAAAGGAAACCAATCTTCTGTTTAGAACCACTCTAAAAGTAAAGTTTGCAACGTGCCATACCAACGAAGAGTCCATGAGACAAGTAACTTGCTTGGCTCAATGGGGTCTGTTGTTGTCTCCACCCTCAAAGAATCTGCTCTTCCTTTCACTTTCTTAAAAGAAAGGTATCTGTTATTCAAGTACCATCTTATGGTCATTCAGTCATTATGATTATATTAGAATTTATTCTCCAGATTCTAAATATTGTCCTTTTTTTTTGAATTTTATTTTATTTTATTTTTCTGTACAGCAGGTTCTTATTAGTTATCTATTTTATACATATTAGTGTATCCATGTCAATCCCAGTCTCCCAGTTCATCCCACCACCACCCCACCCCCACTTCCCCCCTTGGTGTCCATACGTTTGTTCTCTACATCTGTGTCTCTATAAAAATTGCCCTTTAATCAGAATAGTTTTATCTATTAGTTTGATCTTGGCTCAGAGGAACCAGTTAAATAGCGATTTGCAAATATTTTACTATTTATCCATAAAAAAATGTATCTCTTTATATTACTTTCTTGCTGGATGAAAGAAAAAACAATAGTGTAAAACCTTACAATGCAAAGTTTACCTTAAGATCCAAAGGTTCTGTAATTTAAAAGTAGCTTCAAGGACTTCCCTGGTGGCGCAGTGGTTAAGAATCCACCTACCAATGCAGGGCACACGGGTTTGAGCCCTGGCCCAGGAAGATACCACATGCCGTGGAGCAACTAAGCCCATGCGCCAGAACTACTGAGCCTGCACTCTAGTGCCAGCAAGCCACAACTACTGAGCCGGCGCTCCACAACTACTGAGCCGGCATTCCGCAACTACTGAAGCCTGCACGCCTAGAGCCCGTGTTCCACAACAGGAGAAGCCACTGCAGTGAGAAGCACGTGCACTTCAACGAAGAGTAGCCCCTGCCCACCGCAACTAGAGAAAGCCAGAAAGCCTGCGTGCAGCGCAGCCAAAAAAAAAAAAAAAAAGTAGCTTCATTTTAAATTAACCTATTATAAATCAATGTATAATGTTCAGATCTACCCAGTACTTTGCTCTAAATTAATTGAAAACTACTGAATCTATCAGTAATGAATAAGCAATATCATTACGGCCTAAAAGATAAGACAGTATCAGGTGTCACACATGGTCTTTTGGATGGGCAGAATCAGTCTTCCATCCTTTGACATAGGCAGGAAACTTCTAATATTCAAATAATTACTCTGATTATGCATCACATGAATAGCGGACCTAACTTTCTAAAATGACTCCCATGATACAGGGAAAGAACATACTCTTTGGAGTAAATAAACCCAGTTTCAAATCCCAGCTCTCTCAACGACTATCTATGTGATGGTTACAAATCTCTTAACATCTCTGAGCCTCAAGCCACTCATCTTTCCGAAACAAGGGGTGACGCCATGTTAGCTCACGTAGCTGCTCTTGGGGTTACATTGATGCAGTAGACACTAGGTTCCGAGCACTGTGTGAGTCCCTGGGGATCCAGAGGGGCCTGTCGTGGGCTCTGTTCTCCAGGGGGTTGCAGTCTAGACACATGAGCCCAGCATGTGCTCTGGTCCCCTGTCTCAGGTGCTGAGGAGCCTAAGGGCGGGGCTGTACCTGGGGTGGGGGCTGTTGGGTAAGATTCCAGAGAGGAGCTGAGTCTTGACAGATGGATGTTGCCCACGGGATGTATGTCAGATGGAGACAGGAGGTTACGTTTGTGGCAGGGACTAAATACTGAGCAAGACAGATGCATCCCAGGAGGGCGGGGAGGACCAAGTTGGCCTGCTCTGGTGATGAGAAGTGTGATATAATTAGAGAGGGATGGGATGGCGGGATGGGAGAAGCGGAAGGGAGATCAGGGGTAGATTGATTGATTGGGTGACCTTATGCTCCATACCAGGGGGTGGAGATGTATCCAATGGGCAGTGAGCAGCCATTCCAGGGACTTAGGTAAGGAAAAAATGTAGGGAAGACCAGCTGCAGCCATGGAGGGTGGGTTAGTGGGACGGGGCATAGGACGGGTGTACAGGTGTTCCTTTTCATCCGCCCAGTTAAGGTATCGCTAACCCTTAGGGAAGGGATCTTTTACATGTCAAATGCTAATTTTCATTAGAAACGGGACTTAGGGGAACCAGAAACATTTAGTTCTTTTAGAAGAAAAAAAGAGAATGTATCGCCTAATCAAAGTGATTGGTGATGTTAACTGTTTAAAGTATTGTTAAAGTGCATGCTAGGACACTCAAAATTGAAAAACCAGCTCAGCCATGACTCTCTGGTAATTTACTGCAAATTACTAATCATGTGAATATTTTTAATTAATTTATTCATTTTTTGCTGTGTTGGGTCTTTGTTTCTGTGCGAGGGCTTTCTCTAGTTGTGGCAAGCGGGGGCCACTCTACATCGCAGTGCGCGGGCCTCTCACTATCGCGGCCTCGCTTTTTGCGGAGCACAGGCTCCAGACGCGCAGGCTCAGTAGTTGTGGCTCACGGGCCCGGTTGCTCCGTGGCATGTGGGATCCTCCCAGACCAGGGCTCGAACCCGTGTCCCCTGCATTAGCAAGAAGACTCCCAACCAGTGCGCCACCAGGGAAGCCCCACGTGAATATTTTTAAATCCCAGTTTTCATAAGCAGTAAAGAGGTGGCATTGTTAGTCCTTCTTGCTCAGAAGAACCTTCTGGACCTTTCTCTGTCTGCTTCTCTCTACCTTCCTTTTATTGGACCACTCTAACCCCTTTGCCCTGAACCTGTGCTAGGCACTTTTGGGACCATTATGAAACACATTGGGGTGTGTTTGCAATGCCAGTGAATGGATGAGACGGTGTCTTGGCTTACTGAAAGAGCACAAAAGGAGTGAATGCTCCAGGACGCTTAGTGGATGAGTGTGACTGACTCTTGGCTGAGGGACAGGGAAGACTCAAGGTTTTGATCACACCATTTCTCGTTGTTCTCCTTCCTGTACCCAAAGGAGCCCATGGTTGTCTCTGCAAAGATCAGTGTCTGAGGTTGGACTACAGGCTACACAAAGGCCCTTGAGTGTCATTTATAGTGGAGGCCGTACGTTATCATACGTGACCGCCTCCCTGGAGGTGAGGTCAGTAGTGCTGGGCACAGCCCCGCCACCCGCCGACCAGGAGCCCAGAAGCCACCTGTCAGGATGGAGAGGGAGACATGCAGGTTGAACTCACTGGCCACTGACAATAGAGAAAGTTACCTCCTGCTTCTTCCCCCCACACCGTCTATCTGGACCATCCATAAATGAAACAGTGGAATCACTTAAAAGCTGTCTCAGTTGTAAACCCAGAGCCCCAGAAGGTTGCCGATGCCTTGAATTGAACAACTTATCGCCTGAGTGACAAATCTCACTGCTGCTCTGCCAGTTGCTCTCAGCAGCTGCTGGGTCTTCCTAATCACGATTATTGATTCCACGGAGTTTAAGGGATGAATTTCTAGAGGTGTTCCGAGCTTAGACTGTTAGGCTTTGGGAGACAGGATCTTGGACATTTTGACAAAGACTAACTGATCCGACTATGGGTGCTTCACTTTCATTTTTTTAAGTGTTACAATCACATAAGTACGTGAGAAAAGATGACAAGTTCAAAGAGGCTGATAGTTACTCTTGGGGCAGACAGTGAAAGCCCATCCAGGGAGCTGCTGAGAGCTGTGGGCTTTGGGAGCCAAGGAGCCACTCAGAGAGGACCTGACCCCTCTCCTCAGGTATCAGAACCTCATGATCCTATGGAAGGGGGCGGACAGGGCCATATAATGAACACTGTTTTATGTCATTCTCTTCAGCAGAACATTTTCTCAACCAGCGCTTCTAAGTATGTACAGTGTAATTGTTTATGATGAGAACAGCAAAGCACAGGAAAATGCTGATGTGCCTTCTATTTCATCAAAAATTATTTTATTAAGTCTATTATTACATTATGCTTGTGATGGTTACCTATATTTGGTTTTCAGCTCCTTAATTTAATTAACAGTCAGTTCTTCAATCTGTGAGATAGTGGAACGATTGGGTAGCAATGTTTGTTTTTTCCATATCATCGTATCCATTTTGAGCTGTTCTCTGTGTCCTATTTTTTTCATTTCTCTATGTTTCCCTAATAGTGTTTTCCTGTTCAGTGAGGATTGGTAAGAGCTCTCTGAAGTTATTAGTCTCTAGTTAAAATTCTTGCCCTTTATAATATTGCCAAGTGTTATGGGAAATTTGAGGGTTGACATTTGCCTATTATTCATTCATTTGTGTACCAAATATCTATTGAGCATCTTTATTTTCAAGTCACTATGCTAGGATGGTGATCAAGCTGTGTAGAGAAGCCCAGAGTACACTGAGAGCATATGACAGAAGGATGAAATCCCAACAAGGAAATCGGGATGTGCTGTTTCAGCTGAAACTCAAAGGAAAAGTAGGAAGTGGCCAATCAGGGGCTGGAAGGCAGGTGTGGGTCCACCAAGGAGAGGAGCAGCCTTTAGAACAGCCTAGGATCAGAGAGAGTAAAGAGATGTAGACAGTGGTCATCCCAGCAAATACAATTAAAACCACACACATAGTAAATGAAACTTGACCAGCACTCAGGAGTATTAATTAGATTTATGAATTTAATGTTGGAAGTGAGCCTTTTCCTAGGCTAATTATTATGTAAAATATATGTAAATGTAATAGGAAATGCAAAATGATCACAAAATGATTTTCATAATTTAGTTTCTGAATATCCTTCAGTACCTCAGACCTAATTAAGTGTGCAATAAATGTTTATTGAATTGAACATCATCTTTTTCTTGAGAGAAGTAATTATCACTGAAACCTTTATAGATAAGAAGCCAAAGGTCTCAAACCTCCTTTTAACTCGTTGGATGTATAAGAAAGAAGAAGCATTTAAAATTTATATTCTCCTCTCTAAATAAAAGCTAAATACCATGACCCTTCCATAGAGTGCAGAAGCATAAAAAAATACCCGACCCTCACCCTTGGATCAATCTTATTTTTTTTTAATAAGAAGAGAAATTCAGAAGGACTGTTTCAAATAAGCCATTGGTACAAGTTCAGGTTTCATCAGGAACGTCACTAGAATCTTGCACGTCTATACTGACCCCTTTGAAACTTCTGCTTCTCACCTCTCAGGGTCACTGACACCCTCCTTTCTCCTTTGCTTTCCACCCGCCCCCCCATAGGTGGGAAAGGGGGTTGGGAGGTGGGAGAAATGGGCAAAGGGGCATGAACTGTGGGGCGATGGATGGTACCTGGACTTGTCATGGTGGCCCCTCTGTAGTGTATACAGATGTTGAATTATAATGCTACATACCTGAAAGGTATATTAGAATTATATATTTTTTTAAAAACTGGGAACCATGGAGAATTATTACAAAGAATTCTCTGAAAACAACTATCATCAAAATCAAATTAAAATGTAATGAAAGCTGAAAGTTAATTAGTAATTAATTAAAAGTAAAGAACAATTGCATGGACCAGAAGCCTTGGGTTTGCATCTGGGCTGTGTTGTTTACACTACTGTGTGACCTTGGGCATCCTGTGAACTATGAGTCTTTCTTTAGTTCTGAAATTGGGTCTAACCCACGATCTGTCCGTTTCACAGCATCATCATGAGGATTAATACAGGCGAAAGTTCTTTGTAAACTGAAGTGCTAAGAAAGGGTAAAACTATAATATCAGGATTTGCTTAACAAAACACACTGACTAGATTGATGTTCAGTTTTTATTCCCTTTATTCCTTGTTTTGGGTAAAATGCTTAAAATTTCCAATCACTACTGCCCTTTAACTTTTATGCCAACATACCGAGACTACGACTACTACTGAGGTAGACTGCTACCTCAGTAGTATCTGTGGGGGCTTCCCTGGTGGCGCAGTGGTTAAGAATCCGCCTGCCAATGCAGGGGACACAGGTTTGAGCCCTGGTCTGGGAAGATCCCACATGCCGCGGAGCAACTAAGCCCATGCGCCACAACTACTGAAGCCTGAGCGCTTAGAGCCCGTGCTCCGCAGCAAGAGAAGCCACCACAACGAGAAGCCCACACACCGTAACGAAGAGTAGCCCCTGCTCACCACAACTAGAGAAAAGCCCGCGTGCAGCAACGAAGACCCAACGCAGCCATAAATAAATAAATAAAAACAAATAAGTTTATATAAAAAAAATAGTATCTGTATTCTAAAGGAAACCCATACTTTGACAATAAGTTTATGGTGGTTGTAAGAAATATGTGCAGTCATTCCGTAAAATCATCAGTTTTAGGAGACCTACTGTTCCAATCCAAACCCCACAGAGATGAGAAAGCACTCACTGCTGGTTGGAGTAGTTACAAACAAGGGCTCTTTCCTGGGAACAAAGGTGCAGAGGTGTTCAGAAGCATCATATATGCAGCCAACCACAGCATGGAGTTTGGTGACCCTGGGTTTAAATCCTAGTGCTTGTTTGCCCTATATTCTCGGGCAAGTGATACTTTTCTGTCTCATTTTCTTCCTCAATTAGTAATATCTACCTCAAAGGGCAGCTAGGAGGTGAATGACAGTAAGCAAAGCAGTCAGGACAGCATCTAACACAGACGTTATCAGCTCAATATAGGAAAGCTTTTCTTATTTATTGTTGACTCTGTTCTGGTCTGTAAAGATGGCAGTACCTTGTAGATAACTTGGTAGCCTCTTTTCTTATGCCTGTGTCATAGGAAAGTTTCTAAGTCCCAGTATAATATTTCTGAACCTCAGTTATGATCTGACAGGAATAATAATTATGATAATAAAAAAATGAAGAATTGTTATAACTTGGATTGAGTAGCTATAATGTGGCAGTCCCATGCTTGGTCCTTTATGAAATGATTTCTAATCATCCAGAGCAGAGTTCCTGGTCAAATGCCAGCACTCTGTGTGCAGATATAGGAACTGAGGTCTGAGGGGATTAACAGTCAGCCATGCTCTCCCTGTGAACAGTGCATGGCCTGCAAGGCCCCTCCCAGGAGCCATCCCCACCACAGACATCGTCCCTGCAGAATCTCTCTGGAACCAATGTGGTTACACCTTCCTTTGCAGACATGGGCTTTTCTGAAAATTAATATCCTTTCTTTATTGTCTCTTCCAGTGTTAAGAAAATATATAATGCCTTTGTTTTTAGATTATGATCCTTGCAGTCTTTGGGGTTTATCTCTAATGCTTCATTCTTAGAAGTTAGAAGCAGGGTTTTTTGGCTTTGGTTTTCTTCATTATTTCTTCATTTTTGTTTTTGAACCAAGACTTCCTTTTTATTTTTTTTGGTCAAGCCTAACTCCATCAAAATCTGCTCAATGTTTACTAGCGAAATTTTGAGTACTTGAAGGACTTGGGTTAAACAGCTTTGTTTTAGTGTGTTGGATTGTTTTAATCAAATTCATCAGTCTTTTTTTGTTGATATGTCTGTTCTTTTTTCATATTACCATGTTTAATAGTCTCCGGAGAATAAAGAAAGAAAATACCAATTCTTTTGAAATGCTTATTAATAGTTTTTTTTTTTTTAATTGTTCCCTCTTCTTTATTGAAGAATTGTAAACTGCAAGACCATCTTAAACCTTTGGGGCTAGAGGTTCTTTTGTCGCAGTTCTGGAACCTTTTGAAAAGGTTCTATCCATTGCTAAAATTGTTTAAGGAAGGAAAGGAGCTGTAAATACCTGACTTCCAACCTAAAATTTTTCCTTTTTTCATTGGTACACATAGTCACAAAAACTAAAATGTCATTTAACAGTAAAACTTCTGTTTTATATTACTATATTGGCTTGGTTTTTTTATGAGTTATTGTAGCCGAATTGCTACAGAGTGTGTTCACAAAAGGTACTAAATCCCTTATTACCACTGCCACCACCCTTCCCCCACCTGATTTTAGGTGACTTTTATTGTATTAAAAAATAATACTCTGCATTCCTTTACTGCCAGGAAACAAAGATCATTTTTATTAAAGTTGCTTTTAGGATGACAGTGTCAGTCATCTCTTTGAAAATTCATTTTGGAAACTAAGTTTGTTCTTCCAGAACCCTTGAAAAGAAGCCTGAAAAATTGCAGGGGAAGATAATAATAATAGAGTAGATGTATTTGAGCAGTTATACTGGGAAACTTAATTTAACTTTCCCTCAAACTCCATTTCAAACTTGCTTTTGTGCATGAAAATATACTGTCTCGCTTTCCTTCCCTCATGTCTCAGATTTTCTTTTTCTTCAACATAATCCCCTCCGAAGGATTCTGTGTAGGAGATCAGAGCTCCAGTCTCATGCTCCGGGGCCTGCAGGGCAGGTGCACAGGCCTCGCTCGGGGCCTTCTCTGCAGAAGGCCGGGCCAGGGGCCACTGGCCTGGGAAGGGTGCAAGGGGCCCCCACTGCCAAATTCTACCACCACTGCCCCCAAAACAACCAACACATCTGTAATATTTTGACTTCACCTTAATGATCAAAATGGAGAGCAAATGAAATACTAAAATTGAGAGATGATGGCTCTTGTAACCTGCGGCGTGATTAGAGAAGGCAGAAAAAGGAGTTCCAAGTTTGCCTGGCAGGCACCTGTGGGGAGGTGGAGGGGAGCAGAGACCCAGGCTCTCCCCCAGAGAGCCCTCCCCCAGAGAGCAATCTACCTGGTTCTTATTCCTCACCTTGGGCATCACAGCGGGATGGGAGTCAGCAACCGGCCCTGGTTGTCATGCCCTGCAGCGTCCTTCTGCCAGGAGCTGGGCAGTATGGAAACTGTGAGGAAAACCCTGCCACTCCTGGGATTCCTCTCCGGGAAACTCGGGCACTCTCGGCACAGTCCTGCTGGGACCCTGGCAGGCATCTGAGCCAGAGGCCGGCCATTACCCTCAGTGTTTGGTCCTATTGATGCAGAATCCTCATGCCTCTCGGGAGTCTGATGGGAGACTTGTTGAGACTTGGGTGGGTCTTTGTTAGCACAGGTGGTCGTAGTGAATGGAGATTGCATTGGGAATCCAAAGACATGAGCTTTTTGTTTGTTGTCATTGCTTTATCTCTAATTTGGAGGGAAAGTTGATGGCTGTAGGCAGCACAGGACAGTCTTCAGGCGTCACCGGCAGTAGGAGCGTTTGGGCACTAGGTCCAGGCCAGATGTCCTTGGGGAAGCTGATGCCACAAGAGATTTTTTTTTTTTTTTCAATAGATCTTTTTTGGAGTATAATTGCTTCACAGTACCATGTTAGTTTCTGTTGTACACCAAAGTGAATCAGCCATATGCACACACATGTCCCCATATCCACTCCCTCTTCAGCCTCCCTCCCACCCTCCCTATCCCACCCCTCTAGGTCATCGCAAAGCACCAAGCCGATTTCCCCGTCCTATGCTGCTGCTTCCCACTAGCTAGCTATTTTACATTCAGTAGTGTGTATATGTCGATGCTACTCTCACTTCGCCCCAGCTTCCCCCTCCGCGCCCCTGTGTCCTCAAGTCCCCTGTAGACACTGACACTCCCCCTCTGTACCCTCTTTCACTCTGTACAAACCTCTGTCAGCATCTTGTCCCAGTTCTTTGTTGGAGGGACCAGTTTCTAACACCCCGAGAACGGGGACAGTGTGGACTTCATTCCTCTTTATTTCTTCCCTTGTGCCTGGCACAAAGCTTGATACGTGATAAGTATTGGAGAAAATAAAGAAATATGAATAAAATAGTTTTCTTCTCACTTGTTGATGTCACAACTTGCCTGATCTTGTACCAGGGATTATAAAATATCAGATCTGGAAAGGACCTTAGTGGTCAGGGGATGATTTGGTGGCAGTGCTGGACCCAGTCACCTGGCATGGGGATCCCAGTTCACTGTGCTCTCAGTGGCACCCCTTTCTGGATCGTGGCATTTGTATTCTGGCTCACCTGGCCTGCACTACTGCTACCTTTAGGGACTGAAAGATTCTGACTTGAGTATAATAATGAAGATATTTAGTATGGCTTTGATAGTATTTGATTTTTCTCGTTTTATTCAAATGCCTAGAGCTATTTAAGAAAAACAAGCTTTAAAAATAGTAGCAGACCTTGAGTTATAATTTTTATAGTCATGCATTTGTTATGAAATTGTGATGATTAAATTATGACAAACGTAACTGAAATGAAATGTGCAAAGGAAAACGTCTTCACTTGTTAGAAGGAGAAGTCACTCTTAAAGATGTTCCATCTTGGAGTAATTTACTTGAAATTTGGTGCCTGTCGTGAAGATTAATAACATGTGGCCTTTTACACAGCTTCTCAGCCCGAGTCTAATGTTCTAGCTGTCCTTTTATTATCCCAAACCTCCATAACTAAAGGATTTTTCCTTCCTGCCCTTTGTTCACAATATGGAACTGTAATTGAGTTCATATTTCTCGCCCAGCCTTTCAGCTATAATTAATATTTTATTATATCAGATTTTGTCACTAACTAGCAGAGCAGCAGGGTGTGGGAGCACATGCTCAGGCGTGCTTACACATACACACACACATGTGCACACACATGCAGAACAGAAGTAACTTAGGGATGCCAGGCGAGCTTCTGATGATGAATTATGGCCGAGAGAGCATCAGTTTTATTTGTGGTACCCTGAAAATATGCCACAGCAATAGATGGCCGATCCTATCTAGAAGAGATCAGGACAAAGAGAAATTAAAGTGGGCAACATAGAATATTCGACCCCACGGATCAGTTTATGCTGCGCACTGTGTTACCCAGGGCCCATTGTTTGTGGAAAACTAGTGATAGGACCTCATTTGTGAGTCAATGAGCAGGACAGGCTCGTTCAGCTGCTCTCAGCCCCAGTGTTATGTGGATCCTAGTCATGATGGCAAACACATTGAACTTATTGAACTGACCTTTCTTTTTCCTCATTTTAAACTGGTGACAATACTTTTAAAATGTAGTTCAGTTGCACCAGGTCATTTGGATCTTCAGGGTGTCATTTCAGTAAATGCTGACAGGTTTAGGGAAAGGATGTGACCAAAAAAGAACAGGAAGAAAATACATTCTGTGTTATTGCATAAATAAACCTGAATTACACATTTATTTTACCTGCCGTGAATATAATTTATACTTTCATTTTCCCTCACCCCCCCACAAAGAGTTAATCTTCAAGAAGATATTAATACTAGACTCTATTCTTTTTTTCTAGAGAGAGAATAGGTGGTTTTTACCAAAAATTGCAGATCAAGCTGAAAGTCACTAATAGTGCCATGAAATGAAAAATATTCTAAGTCCTTGAAATGATGAGAAATGACAACTTTAAAGGATTGGCAAAAGCAGCAAGGAAACGGATCAGTACTTTTCTCCTCACCGCCCCCATCCTGCTATCTGGTTGGATAATCCTTCAATATTTTATGCTGATAAGAAACAGAATAAGTGGATAGGAAAATGGACTTATGACTAAGGGCTTAATCCGGAAATGAATTAGGACACACATCTCGAAGTCAGTTTCAAATCTGCAGCAGGCTTCCCCTAACCTCTTCAAAGTTAGAAAAGACCAAAACCATTTTGTCACATTTGAACTTTCAGGTTTAACAAACTACATGAAAGATGTTCAGGTGTTCTTTTCTAGGTTTTACTTCATGGGCTAGTCTATATAAATGCAGATTTCTTATTCTCCTTCTAAAAGCCTCAGAGTTTTGTTGCAGAAAAGCCTAGCATCAGTTAAACTTTAAGTTAAATTTCATTCTATAAGAAAGTTCGGATACAGTGATGTCACGTTTTTGGCAGATTCATCTTCACGACGGATTGTGCCCTCACATTGCAAATGCCTTAGGAAAGTTTTATGTGATTTTAAATTCCAGAATAGTGGTGGAGGAAGGCTAGGAATGGTGAGACTTTGATAAACAAAGAGGCCGTGAGTAACACATTAAAAGGATAAAAGAATTTTAATACAGCTCACTAAGCTAGAAACTTCTGTTTCGTTTTCCATCTGTGAGAATTTGCTTTTTTCAATCATCCTTTTAGGAAAAACATTCAAACAGTGAGATTTTCAAATGTACTTTTGAGATGACACTTGTGGTTGGAAAGATCTTGTGAAAATCATCAGTGGGATGATGTTATTTGTACAAATGAAGAACGCATCAGTCACCAAGTTCTGTCCAGGTACCGTTGACCTGGATGCCAGTAGTGTGTTTATTTCCATCCAGGCGGCAGCAGTGTGTGGCCACTGGGCAGCAATACGGATTCAGCCATTTTTCATTAGCACTTGGACTTTGATAAAGGGGAATAGAAAAGAGCTGCTTGACCTTTCAGTGCTTAAATTATTAAAGAGCAAATAGATTTGAGGTCTGGATGCTTGCAAATCTAATTTGTCTTGTGGAGCAAGGATGAAAAGACATTTTGGGTTTGAAATTGCTCTAGTCAACTTAGTTCTTCCTTTAATATAGCTGAAGATGAGTAGATGGTAGCTATTTAAAAAGTAATATGTCTGGAGTAGAGTGCATGGCATAACATACCAACTGGCTGAAATGGAGGCCCACTAAATAATCATTCAATTCTTGAATTTTCATCTGATCCTCATCAACTTGCTACTTGGAAAAATTAATTTTTTTCAACCGTATTCACTCAGATGGCATTTAAATTACAAAACAAAATTGTCTTTCTCTAGGGAGTGTCAAATATCATATTGTTCAAGTTAAATCAGGCCAGTGCCTGGCACATACTAGGGGCTCAGAAAGGATGCGTTGACTTATAATAAATGAGGAAAGCTGGGGAAAGATGGATGGAAAGTGAGGATGGAGGTGAGGGGAGAGAGGAAACAGAGTTGCAGCTTCTGATTCTCTCCATTTCTGCTTATTTGCAGGTTGTACAGGATAAACTTGCAATCTAACCTGCACTATCTTATTGCAAAACCTTTTTCTTGGTAATTCCCTTCTCTCTCACCTCTTGGGTATTCATGAAATGAGTACAAAAGAAACTCAGCATTAAATTTTAGTAAAGCGAAGCATATTAGTGAATATCAGCATATTTCCTCCCTCCTACTACATATAAGGTACATAAAGTAAACATTACTTCTGAATTACGTTACGCTTTCAAAAATATGTACTTCGTGGCCCACTTCATTCTGTCTCACGAGATACAGAAGTGACTAACTGTATTGTCGGATGGTCAGGAGACCACATCCACTATTTAATTAACTATGCCCCAGATAGAATGGGCACCACACCTCTGAACCTCAGTTTTCTCACCAGTAAAACCAGAAAATAAAACCTCCATGTGCAAGGCTCCTGGCCTAGCACTTCCTGTATGGAATAACTTCTGCAAATTTTTTTCTTCGCATAAATCTTCATACTTCTACTTTGTCTAGTATACTAGGCTTCCCGGAAGTTGTTTTTAAAGTGGAATTTTGAAAATCATGTCCTATAGCAAGTAAATTGGGAAAGCTTGCTGATAGAAGAAAGCCAGTGTTAAAAATTACTTAATGGAGAATCTCTTTGCAAAGCAATTAATTATTCTTTGATTTATCCATCTTGTGAGAGTAGTTCTTGTATGCTGAATAAAAATTCTGAATAAAAAAAATATAAAATGTACCTTGGAGACCCATCTAATTCTCTCATTTCATAGGAAAAAAATAAGAACCAAAGATGTTAATTTAAAACCCCCGTTTTAGCAGAATTAGGAGTAGAGTCTAGGGGGATGCACACGCCAGTGTCTGCTACCCTGACAGAAGGCGTTGCAGGAAAAGTCACACTTTCTTAATGATGTTTGCACTTCTCTAACCGAAGCCTTGAGTGTTACACGTTGTCCCTCTGTTACATTCTGTCGGTTGCATGCAATCTTCAAGGTTAGCCAACGCCATACTTGGTGGGAGAAATGCCAAAGAACATGCAGATATAGTGGAATCGCCACATCTGACTGTAGATGTAAGAGGTCAGGGAGAAGCGGGAGTGAAATCAAAGCCCCCTCTGTCTCTGCCTGTGTTCCTTGTTCCCCCCACCCCCAAAGGAAGGTCCTTCCTAAATTCTTCCTTCCATGTTGGATACACCCTGCAGTGAGAACTCTGCAAGATTTGGTGGAGCATCTTACAGGACCAATAGAAAGTCTTGATGTTAGGAAGTAAGAGTCATATTTCTTTTCTTTTCTTTAAGTTTACATCCCTGCTCAGAAGTCCCTTTATCATTATTTACACTGTAAACCTGCTGGACTCCCTGCCTACTGAGCAATCGTTCTGATGTTGTACAACCATCAGTTTTTGTTTGGACAGAATTACGAACTGAACGGCAGCTGCGTTGCATGACTGAAATAGAATGTGCTAAGTGGTTGTACTTCCAGAAACAGGAGATTCACTGGGTGCAGATTCAGAGTTCACACAGACAGGAGCACAGAGAGGGACCTCTCCGGGCCGACCCCAGCGCGTGGCGTTGGTAGGCACCTCCCTTCTATTCTGTTTCCCCGGCTTTAATGAGTGGCTGTGCTGAGCAGCCCCAGGGTTACAGCGTTGCTCGGGGAGTCACTGTGCTTTTCTGACAAAGTAAGAAAAAGATGTATCTCCTTGTCAGAAGGACTTGCAATCTAGTCTGGATTCAGTTTTTGAAAGCTGCTGTCAAGGTTTGTTTTTTTCTCAGTATTAGAAACTTTTTTTTTCCCCAACCAAACTGCACAACAGTTCATCATTCTAGTAAATGTATGTAGCTCAATAAAGAAGTCCATCCCTTCAAAGTTTCTCCTATTCTCCTAAGGTTAATTCGAAATTCACAGATATTGGAGGCGGGGTGGGGAGGGAAAGGTGAGTAAGGACCAGGAGATCCACTCCTTGGTGGGGACATCTGTCTCACAGGCATCTTCTGAGGATACTCATTCCCATCTTATCTTTATATAGAATTCAAGTAGCCCTGTTCATGATTTACTCTTAGAAACCACTTGTAACTCCAGGGTGTTGGCTTTTGAAATTCCAGTGCCTTTTCTCTGCTTTTCTGATGTCCTCACTTTCCACTGACCGAACATGGTGAAAGCAAAGGAATAGAAGAAAATATGGGAAGTTACACCTTGGTTAACCCGAATCATCACACATTGTATCTTGTGACTTGATAAAACTTCACACACAATCATACAGATGTCACCGAAGAAAATACTATGTTGCCTTTTTTAATAAACTTATGGGTTAATATTGATTGGTTCATTGACTAGGTAAACTGAGTTCATTTTCTACAAATTCATCTTCAGTTACATGTAAGAAGAACGTTACCTTGGTGTCCTGCTCACATAAACAGCAGAGGTTGTTATATAAAAACGTTTTAACTATGGTAAATTTTCTTTCCCTCAAGAAGTTGTCTTATTTGGGGGTGAGAGAGTTCTGTGCAAAAGCATTAAGCACTTTCCCTCTCTGTCATGGAGCAAGTGTTGAATCCGTGTCCATTAGGCACTAAGCACTTATTATTGGCTCTAGCCAGTGTGTTCTTTATTTGGGGTCTCCTGTGGGTCTCCACAGTTGAAGACCATGGGAATCAACTCTGTTATCTGAAACTATCACTGATAATACTCTCTTTTTTCTAGTGTCTACCAAATAGTTGTCAGGAAGAGCG
>NW_006786302.1:1584886-1586851 GCF_000442215.2 Lipotes vexillifer | reverse complement strand
AAGAGCGTCCTCGAAGAGCTAAAAAGACAACAGAAATCTTAAAATGCTACCCGGTGCCCATCCACTTCCAGAATGCTTCTCTGCTGAACTCCCAGTACTACTTTGCTGCTAAATCCCCAGCCAACAGCCTCCAATCGGCTCAGCCTTTTACTATTGGTGATAATAAGACGTACAATGGATACTGGAACACCCCTCTCCTTCCCCATAAAAGCTACAGAATTTATTTCCAAGCTGCTAGCAGAGCCAACGGGGTAAGTTTTATAAATGGCTGTTTACTTAGGCCATTCAGTGTTATCAGTGCAAACACAGTCAGATCACATAAGGTAGCAGTAAGAAGGAAAGTCATGCTTTTGTGTGCTTTTACTTGGAATGAATGTGTTTTATTCTCTCTTTTTTAAATTATTTTCACCTGGAGAAATTCATGGGAAGAAATGCATATATTCATATTTGTTTGGGTAGGAAGAATATATTGTCAACATGATGGTTTTTATTTTCAGTTTTTACTTGTTACCAAAAGTTGGCTAGTAATTCTGCTTAGCCTACTATTTTACAGGGAAATAGTACAGCTCTAACACGTACATTCAGCTCATTTACAATTTTGTGAGATTCACAACATCTGTCTTTTCAGCATATTCTGTCCCATTTCTTTGGTTCCACAAGAGTTTATGCTTCCTATAGCTGGGACTAAATTAGTTATCTTTCTTTTTTTCCTAAGAGAAAACAGCTTTGGAAAGATGAGATAGAAACAAAATAAAAACTATCAAGTTGTTTTTGAATTTTTTTCCCTTTCCTATTCAGACCAACCCAGAGCTCTGATGAGATAGGAAAGTCTCCTTAGAAGGAAGGGCGAATTTTCCAGATACGACAGTGGTTTCCTCCTTCACAGCATGGGTCTCGGTACCATCACTGCCTTTGGCCAGTGAGAAGGGGTGGGGGGGAAATCAGGGGCACAGGTTTTGCCCACGAGTGTCTGCACAGGGAGCCAGTGAGGGTCCGGAGGAGGAAGCCAGGGGCTTCCTGGCAGAGGCGTTCTGTGTGTAACTCCAGGCTCGCCACCTGCTCCCAGGGTGCCCACCAGCACCACTGCCAGCACTGGAGCCGGAAAATGTATCAGAGCGCAGTCCAGGTGCTAATCACTGTGTGGTTGATGCTACACTTGGAACAATGAGAACCTCCCTTATCCGTATTTAAAGAGAACTGCAGAGATTTTATTTGTTTCACATAAAACATGAATAGTGATTTTTTTTTCCCCTCTTTATTTAACACAGGAAACCAAAATAGACTGTGTCCAAGTGGCCACAAAAGGTAGGTTGAAATTGTGCGAAGCTCTGCTGGCTTCTGTCCTTTACGAGTTTAGATGGCGTTTCAGAACTTCTTAAAATGTTCATGTCATTAAAATCAGTGTGTGGGGGGATGTGTGCTCCTAGGTGTGTGCTAGGATTGTAGGCCAGTTAAATTTGACTGTGTTTCACACAGGTATTTTTTTTAAATGAGAAGTCTCATTGCTGTGGTTCAAAACAGTTTTCAATGGTTATCTTTTTAAAACTTCTATTAAAATAGAATTAATTTTTATATGATCTCATTTATACTGTGGTATAAACCACAGTACCCTACATAGTAATTCTGTGTCTATTGAATGTTCAGGTGCACAATAGTAAAATACCTCCTGCTGTTTTAAAGCAATTATCTAGTTATAATAGATCTATAGAGTCTGTGTGGGCTTTTTTCACTGGGGATGTGTGTCTCTTTGAACCCAGGAACCAGGTGATGTTATTGTGGACCTTCTGTTTCCCAGGCCTGGTTACAATCCTGAGAAAATGTGATGGAGGTTGAAAGGTAGATTAGGATGAACCAGCGTAAGCTCACCACACAGGGCCTCCTAAAGAAGAGAGTGCAGCTGTGTGTGTGTGTGTGTGTGTGTGTGTGTGTGTGTGTGTGTGTGTGTGTGTGTGTGTGTGTGTGTGT
>NW_006786302.1:1578191-1584823 GCF_000442215.2 Lipotes vexillifer | reverse complement strand
TGTGTGTGTGTGTGTGTGTGTGTGTGTGTGTGTGTGTGTGTGTGTGTGTGTGTGTGTGTGTGTGTGTGTACACATACTGTAACATCATCTCATCAACCTCGCAGTGTGCTTTTACCATCCCATGTGGAAGTATTTGAGAAGATGCCGTGAGAAACATCCGATGCTGCAGGAAAACGAGGCAGTATACGTTGACACTTGTAGTTAAACGCACTCTTTCAGATCAGTAGAGGAGCCATGAGGACAGGGAGGAAGTGCTGGGAGATTGAATTTGGGAAGGACGGCAAGAAGGCAGAAAGCACCAGATTTTGTCAGCTCATAGGGAGTCACTTGACAAGTTCTGTTGGATGAACATATCTTGTTTTTGCTGTTTAACGTTCAGGCAGCTTAGTTTGAATATATCATGGGTGCCCATCAGCATTTTCAAAATTCTCATTGAATTCTTATTTCCTGAAGAAACATGACCTTTTTATTCCATTAACTTGACAAACATTTCTTGGTTTCATGTTATGTGCCAGGCCTTGTGGGAGGTACTCACCTTATTTGTATTTTGTTTGTCCTCATGGGCTCACAGCTCTATTTCCAAGAATCTCCTTATATTGATTTTAAAACACTCAATTCTTTATATCATATTGTACCTGATTAAGAGCCTTTATTCGTAGGGATAAATTAATAAAAAATGAGATTACAGATATTGATGTGTTTTCTAAACTGTAATTCGCTGTTAACTATTAATTATCACAGTATTATAAGGCCTTTGAATGAGGTATTGATGTTCTCAGGCCTCCGATCAAGGCCCATGCTCGGATTGCTTTATTGAATTCTGCTGACCCTTGAGGTCTCAACAGAGAACCCAGTTCCAGAGTGCCTGATTCATAATGCCTTGCATTTCACATCACAGCTGAAAGTTAAAATTACTTTCATATGTACGTTCTCATTTATTTCTTCTAAATTACCGTGAGAAAGGAGACATGTATTGCTATTTTTATTTTTGAGACAAAGAAAATGCATTATTTGGGGAGATGAATTGACTTGCCAAGGTCACTCAGCTAATAATCTGTGTGTCAAGGCTTGATCCCAAGCGTTTGGCCTCCTACACCAGTGTTTCCCTGTATCTCATGGCTTTTCACCCAGCAGAACCTCTGGCCAGTCGTAGTTCTGCAGCATATAAGTATCTGTCCTCCTTTTTATCAGAACTGAGTCACCACCCAGTTGACTCTGGAACCAACAGAATATCTGCCATCCTGTTCATGTGCAGAGTTAAATAATTATATAAACAACACTAGTAAATATGGAAATGTGATGTTTGCCGTTTTCACAATAGATTGAATTAGATGGTGATTTGGATCGTTTTCTTGTATCATCAGCTAGATTTAATCAATATTGTAATTTGTTTTTCAATTCACCAAAGGATGATTAGGCAATCAGATGACCTGATTGACTAAATATTTCTCTGCTCATATTTTCTGAGTCATTTGCAAACATTTACACAGCAACAAACTCTATCCAACCAAATAAGCTTTTGGGGGGGAAGAGGGAACCAAATTTTAATTTTCATTGCCTCACTTTGCCATTCCTATTCATAAAATCACAGCACAGGAGGGAACCTCAGGAGATAGTCTCCTGCTGGGTGAAAACTACACTGTTTGGTACCATTTTATTTCATGAATTTCTATATGTACAGGTTCAGCAACCTTCCTTTACAGCACCGTATAATGTTTCATCACCTTTATAATCAGATAATTTTTTGCTTATTCATACTAAAATTGACTTTGCAATGAAGGAAGCCATTCCATCTTGATGACTTCATCAAAACAGAGAAATTGGCAGGTCTGACAGTGTTACTGGTACCATATCATAAAGATGTTTGAAATTTAAAAGAGTTCAAGCATCTTGACTGTTTTTGCCACTTAGTGCTGACAATATAGTGGCTTAATTGAATTTTCAGACACTAAACGACTTTGCTGAGCAGCATTTTGAATTTACAAAGATTTCAGTGTTCTCATGAAACAATTGTTGACAAGTATCTTTATAGAGAAAGTATGGAGGTGGATTTTTTTCCACAAGGAACTAATTGGTAATTTCAAACACGGATATGTCTCTTAAAGATATATTTCATGCTAGTTAAAATTTAACGTAGTGATTATTTTAATCATATTCCAAGGGTACATTTTGATTCTAATCATCTCAAATATAAAGGCTCATAAAAAATTGGACACCAGAAAATACCTAAGGTGGGTCATTACATATCTCCATATGTTGGGGGATTGCCTGTATTTTATGTATCCTCCTTTAATTTATATACCTAGATTCGTCATAAGTATATATGGTTAGCTATAGGCAAACTCACCCCAGACTATTCTATCTCTTGAGTTAAAAAGACACCATACGGGACTCCCCTGGTGGCGCAGTGGTTAAGAATCCACCTGCCAATGCAGGGGACACAGGTTCGAGCCCTGGTCTGGGAAGATCCCACATGCCACGGAGCAACTAAGCCCGTGTGCCACAGCTACTGAGCCTGCACTCTAGAGCTCGTGAGCCACAACTACTGAGCCTGCAAGCCACAACTACCAAAGCCCGCGTGCCTAGAGCCCGTGCTCTGCAACAAGAGAAGCCCCCACTCGCCGCAACTAGAGAAAGCCCGCACACAGCAATGAAAACCCAATGCAGCCAAAAATAAAATAAATAAATTTATAAAAATTAACTAAATAAATAAATTAAATTGTAAAAATAAAAAAAGAAAGACACCATACGATGACAATATACTTGATGTTTTGGGGTTACCCTCCCAACAGGATTCTTTTTAATCTTTATGGTGGAGTACATAGAATGGCTTTTAGCTATTTTTAGATTCTCCTAATTTTTATTTTGATTTTTAATCACATTCACATTTTTATAGTTGAATTCTGTTTAACACCACTTGATCCAGCTATGTCTTAGCAATGCTTGTATATGTTTTCCTTAACTTTCACATACCTTATGGCTGCCTGTGGTAACTAGTAGGGTGGAAACTCTTTTCTGCTAGTTTTGGAAGAATTTGTTAGTGAACAATTCTAAAGAATTTGTTGATGATCAATTCTAAACTGACAGGAAACTTTTATTGTCACTTAAAAGTAAAAATCTGTCTTGTTAGTAAATTAGATTTCTTGTATTAAATGAGCTATAGTCATTCTAATTGATATAATAATTAGTTTAAACTGTATACGTTGCATTAATCTCCCATAAAATAATTTTTTCCATGACATGATGCCAGCTATGTTTCTCCTTGACAATATAGCCATTTGGGAGCTTTCTTGTTATACATTTATTTAAAAAAAAATTTGAGGACACACATAGATCAAAAGTGAGGGGATGGAAAAAGATATTTCATGCAAACGGAAATGACAATAAACCAGGGGTCACAATACTCATATCAGACAAAACAGGCTCTAAAACAAAGGCCATAAAGAAAGATAAAGAAGGACACTACATAATGGTAAAAGGATCAGTACAAGAAGAGGATATTACACTTGTCAACATACATGTACCCAGTATAGCAGCACCCAAATACATAGAACAAATACTAACAGACATAAATGGAGAAATTGATGGGAATACATAATAGTAGGAGACTTTAACACCCCACTCACATCAATGGACAGATCTTCTGGACAGAAAATCAGTAAGGCAACAGAGATCCTAAATGATACAATAGAACAGTTAGAGTTAATTGATATTTTCAGGACATTACATCCAAAAAAACCCAGAATACACATTCTTTTCAAGTGCACATGGAACATTCTCTAGGATTGACCACATACAAGGGTACAAAGCAAGCTTCAACAAATTTAAGAGGATAAAAAAAATTTAAGTGCCTATTATGTTAGGCATAGTGTAATCTTTAAAACTTCTAAACATAGATACATAAATATATCACTTTTTAAATTTTGAGGATTTCGAGTTCATAAAAGTTTTGAGGGTTTTGTTTGTTTCTTCGTTTTTAGTGTATATGGGGGGAGATGTCATATGTATTAACTTATTCCTCTCCTTGCTATGATTTGACTAACAGCAGTACAGCTAGAAATCAAGACAAAAGCTGCATGAAAACCACATGCTAAATTATTTTCAAAAGTATTATAGTAGTCAGATATAAACCTTAAAGAAAAAGAAAACAAAACCATTATTCTAATGTCATATTTTAAGGTGAATTTTCTGTGCAAAAATGCTCCACTGTTTTTAAGTGTAGTATTTTATTTATCTTACACTTGTGTGGCAATGTGCTTTGCTGGGAGACCTTCAGGAAACTCTGAAGGATTTCTATTGTTCTGATACAATTTCTAACTATATTCACAAATGTGAATGTTTCTTTTTTGAATCACTAGGCTCTTTGAGAAGTTTCTCTACACTGTTTTTCTGTTCATTGTTTTGTTCAAAGAAACGCCATCCTTTCTAGGCCACAGTGGTACAAAATGAAAGTACACTGATAAAAAGAACTGAAAAGAATGTCGAGATGTAAAGCTAATTAAGATTCCTTTTAATTACTCATATTCAACACACAAGCAAACAAATTATATAGTAAGGTCACTCATATATGCTAATCTGCTATCATTTAGCTATGGGTTTAGAAATAGAAACGTAAATATGATACGCATTTGCCGCTCTGCATTTTGTAGAGAAAATATTTCCTTTTCTCGACCTGAAAGTCTCCATAATGTATATCATGAGTGCATTAAGGCCCCCGAGAAGTTCCTAAGGAAAGGAAACCTGTTTAACTTTGCTCAGCCCTAGAGTTTCTAAATTTATTCGATCCAAACTCATTTTTCAAGGAGCCCTAGAGTCATATAAAACCCAGTTTGGTAAATACTGGGTCTTCAAATTACAGAAGATACCACCACCTGTAACTGAAACGGCAGGTTAGGAGCCGATACACCGGGTGTGATGTTTACTCTCCCGTGCGCACCTTTGTACCTAAAGGGGACCCTAAGCTTATCAGCACCAGACTCCATCTTTAAAGCCTAGGAATTTAGCGATATTCTCTTTCATAATGCATTCTTTTGATATTTTAAGACATAGTGCAGCAAGTTGTTCTGTAAAGGGCAGATGATAAATATCTTAGGCTTCCCGACCCACACTGTCTCCATCAGAGCCCCTCAGCCCTGCCTTTGCTGTGGAAGGGCAGCCGTCATCATGGGTGAACAATGAACATGACTCTGCCAATAAAACTTTATTTGCAAAAGCAGGCAGTGGGCCAGCTGACCCCTGTTTTACAGTAATTTGTGACAAAATCAAGTTTTTTCCTTGTAACTGAGAATAATTGTCACAGAGGAACACTTTACAAGGCAGAACACAGAGATCAGATAGAAATCCTTCCTGACCCCTGTTGTGGACTTTTCCACTTGAGTTTTGAGCCTCAGTTTGTAACTTGTCTTCTTTTGAGTTGTGAATACAGGGCTGCCTGACATAGCTCTTTTCAAATATCTTTTTGTTCATGTTGTTTACCAGTTTCAGTATGGGATAGATGTTCTATTTTTATAGAAAAAATGTAATTTTTGTCAGATGTAGAGTAGGTCAAATTTTCCTGTAAGTAATGGAAAACTGCACAGGAATGTCGGTTGAACAAGAGTATCTATGACCAAGCAAGTGTTCTGTGCGTAAACTTGGAATTGGTACCAACTTTGTCACGAGTCTTAGAAATAACATTTTACTGTTTACAGTTTATTATGCAATTTTGCATACTGTGTCATACCAAGAAAATTATCTTTGTGATATCTCGGGAGTTCTCCATTCTCTGTCCAAACTGTTAGTTTATTCATCTCACTGAGCAAAACTAAAAAGTTTTCATTAGTAACACGTGAAAGATGATGATACCACTTTTAAACCCAGTTGCCTCTGTTGTCTGGTTACAAGGAGCAACACTGTTTGAACAGTGCAAAGGGATATTTCGAACTATTATGTACCAGCAGTTTGGGGTTTAATTGTCTGCAGATGGTAGATGATCTATTTTCCTTACTTGTTGCCACATTTCTGATAGCACCCAGGCTGTTCCATGTAAATTAGGCATCTTTCATGTAAGCCTGTCCTTAATTTTCCAATATTTTTTCTTTGCATCATTTTCCAGCTGTATCATGTTAGAACTGACATTTTAATTTTCTCTCTCCTTTTTTTTTTTTCAATATCTGTGTGTCATGAATGTTAACCATTTAAACTCAACTGCTGAGCTGTTCAGGCAAACCAAGAAGCCCGCCTGGTCTGCTTCAAGAATCTTAATCATTTCTCTGGTCACATGTTAACCATGACAACTATAGCAAAGGCAATGATTAGTCCTTTTTTTTTTAAGTGATGTTTTGAGATGCCTTTTTTTTTTCCATTCCCTGAGTGTGACAAAATAAAGTTCCTAAATGGAAATTCTCTACAGGAAATTTAGTTATCAGAGAAATTTCTCTACATAAAAATGTTTTTAGTGGGCTTCCCTGGTGGCGCAGTGGTTGAGAGTCCGCCTGCCGATGCAGGGGACACGGGTTCGTGCCCCGGTCCGGGAAGCTCCCACATGCCGCGGAGCGGCTGGGCCTGTGAGCGATGGCCGCTGAGCCTGCGCGTCTGGAGCCTGTGCTCCGCAACGGGAGAGGCCACAACAGTGAGAGGCCCAAGTGCCACTA
>NW_006786302.1:1563737-1578085 GCF_000442215.2 Lipotes vexillifer | reverse complement strand
AAAAAAAAAAAAAAAAAAAAAAAATGTTTTTAGTGAAGGAAGATAATATTCTTCACAGAGGTGATTTTAGCAAGAAGAGAAAACATTGTGACTTAAGCAGAAGAATTTTAAATAACCTCTTGCACGTTGAAGGCTTCAAGCTTGGCTCATCAGAATTAGCAAATGAATCTTTCTACCCCCTTCTCAGGAGAGGTTGAAAACACTCTTCCATCTAGATCCTTGTTTTTTGCTTTTTTTCCCCCTTTAGTCAATCTATCCACAGTCTCAGCCCAAGCTTGCAACTGTGTCACGGTTAGGAATCCAACTGCCTGATGAAAGCCTGTTTAAGGGAAACAAACTCAGAAAATTCAACGGCTCGCTGTGGTTGTTTTCCTTTTTCCTTCTCTTTTTGTTGTTGCTGGAAGAAAGTTGAGATGATGTGATATGCGGATGGAGATTCTCCTTGCTAGCCTAGCTTCAGTCTGGCTTTTTCTTCCCTCATGCATGCTGACCTGGGAATCTTCCTTTGCCATAGCTGCGATAATCGTGACTCAGCTTACGACACCTCACATTCGCATCGCCCCTGCTGCAGGCGACGACCAGCTGACAGGTCAGACCTTCAAGTATAGATGAGTCATCTTGCCCATTTCCTGCTCATTTTTCTCAGCTTCGTTTCCCCTCTACATCTCCTCCTTCGCTTTAAGGCTTGTTGACAATGTCTCCGACTCGCGGTACAGACCTGTGCCCGCGTTAAATTAAGTGGTGTGCTCGGCCTCTTCTGTGTGCACATGTATACCCCTGCATTCAGCACAGCCCCGCTGCATGATCCCATTGTCTGTGTGTCTGTCGGTATGTTCCTTTCTAGCCTAATGTTATACAGAATGAAATTTGCTGGTTTTGCAATGGCAATGCCATCAAAGAGGATTTCAATCAAAACATATAAAGATGTTTTCCCAGTTATCCAAATTAATCCAGAAAGGCGTCGAGATCTGAGCGTGAGAGGTTTATTTTCACCTTGTAGGGTCTAGTTTGCACACCCATTTAGCAAGCCACAGGCTCGTCTGTCAGTGCTGTTAAGTGAAGCCACCCAAAGACGTTGGGGTGATGCTGTTCAGACAGCTTTTCAAGTTCCTACAACTGGAGCAGAGCTGACCGCATTCCTTATAGATCCTTGTTTCAAAGCACACTGTTTGTAGCAAGCAGAGGCACATCTGCAAGTCAAATGCACTGAATAATTTAGGGAAGTTTTTAAAAAATTGAATGGCTTTGAGTCGTGGAATTGAACTGTGTGCCTCTTTATACCAAGAGAAGTTAGCTTGTCCATTTGAACTGCCTCTAAAGGTATATGGACAAATGTATAAACTTATATAGGAAAAGAATCCAGTACATTACTGCATATCAAAGGTGAGTGGTTAGAGAATGCCGGAAGACCAGCTTTGGTCCTGCAAGAGAAGCAAGCCATTGTCAAGGTTTCTAACTCAGTCACAGGAGCAGGACTCAAGTTCTGCTTTCAGAGGCATCCCCAATATGGTAGTTTGTTGCATGAGTTATAGGCGTGAGGAAGCCAAGTAAGAAACATGCAACTGCATTCCATAGAATTTCCACTCCTGCAACTGTTTTGTGTGTATGAGATTAAGGCATATACCCTAACATTTAAGAAAAAAAAGTAAAGCTTAACTCATAGTAAGAATTCATGAATGTTTAAGTTGTTCTGTGAGCTTATTATTTTGGAATATAAAGCAGCTGAGACTCAGGAAAATTATAGACTGCTTTTTCTAAGGTAAAGAACTGTAGGATAATTTTACTTCTTTCTCAGCTGGAATTCCATACATATTTTCAGCCCTCTGTTTCAGGGCCTAAGAGCTATAAACTTATTACTAACAGTTCTGCCTTTGCTTTCAAGTTTCTTTTAAGCATATTTCTTTTACTGGTTGAAGTTCGGTTGTTGCAGACACTCTCTTATCCTGAACTTCTGATGTGTTCCTCCCAACAGTTGAAGTACTTAAGGGATCGTGTCTTTCTTACATAAGTCCTCTCCTCTAAAACCTTTACGTCTCAGGCCTGGCCCATGCACTCTGCGTAGGGTTCTGTGTCCACCTTGAAGGTAATCTGGGATCTTCAGCAAGTCTGACCCCTGCCCCATTATGTCTGAGCTGGTACCAGTCTTGTCAGCAAACATTAAAAATAGGTTGGCCTCACTCTCATAAAATGAGTACTTGTAGGGAATATAGTTAAATAGCCCCTTTTGAGACTTTCCCCATAACCCACTGCTTTCAAATTCAGCACGTGGTTTACTAGGAATAAAGTAAGAGAAACTTCCGAACATAGTGTTCTCTCTAAAACTCCCATGATTAAGAAGACACTTCATAAATCAGCCTCCTTCCCAAAGCTTTCAGATCTATTGTACCTTGTTATTTTGTAACTAGTCTGCGGAGGACGCATACATAGCTGAAGTATGTGGCAGCTGTCTATTAAGGGCTGCAGGTGATGACCACCATTTACTTTGGTTTATTAGGGATGAAAATGATGGAGTGTTAGAATAAGCCTCAAAAGCCAGTACAAAACTACTCTTGTCCTTTTTTTCAGTATTTCCTGCTGCTGTTAGTGATGGTTACTCTTACCCAGATAAATTCAAGCTCAAGTAATATTTCTTTTGTATTTTCTATTTGCATCAGCCATCCACTTGGATAGCAGTAACACTGTCTTTTTTAAATAGATTTATTCCTGAGTTGTACTGCAAGCCTGAGACTTCATTCATTCAATCGCCAATTGACATTTAGCACCTTCTGATTGAGCACCTTCTGTGTGCCAGGTCAAGGGCTACTAACTCTCATAAATACGTTTACTTTGTGTGGTTGCCCAGACTCTTGGCATCAGACATATTTGCATGAGTGACACCAAAACCTAAACGCACACATGCTCTTAATGAATGAAAAATGACCATCATGCTTGTCGTTTCGTGGTTGAGAAGAGACAACAGCTTTGTAACAATGGGGGGAAAGGATGTGTATTTCAAAATCTTTCTCTTCGTGTAGAGTTGCTTAGAAAATGGTCAGTGGGACAGTTCTGAACATTTCACATCTGTGACCCATTGTTTATTAGATCAACACAGGCCCTTCCGGAAGCCCAACACAGGCCCTTCTGGAAGCCAACAGGAAATCACGAGGGATGCATTCTGAATGCCTAGCAATTTTCTGGGCCGTTTTGTTTTAATTGTGCTGACATCTTGCCCCTACAAATGCTATTGGAAGCTGTACTTAGAGGAAACTTTGATAAGACAGTGAGTTCTCCGCAGCCTAGATCCTGTTGTCCCAGAATGTAATCCATGCTGGTTCGGTTCACCTCGGTGTAGATGGGACCCCCCTCCCTTCTGTAACAGAGAACGCAAGCACCCGGTGATCTGACTCCCAGCACCTGGAACGTGTCAGACACAGCAAAAGTGCCCATAAATGTTGGCTAATTTAATTCACTGAATGAATGGATCTCAGTTGCAGGATGCTGGTATGTTTGATAAGCAGGCCTGTCATCACACTGGGGCTGTTTCTTAAACTTTTTTGTCCTGAGTCAACAGTAGGAATACATCACCATCCAAAATACACACATACACGGATGTTTAACTGAAGCCAAAGATTTAGAAACTGTCCTACCAATGCTGCTCCGTGTGAACAAGCTGCATTCTGACCTGTTCTATTCTGTTGTATCTTATTCTATTTCATTTTTTTTTAATTTAGTTGCTACCTACTAAATCAATTTCATTTCCCACTAATGGGTTATAACGCACAGTTTTAAAAAACAATTTACTAAACCACTATAGTTAGGGGATTACGAAAGGGAACAGAATGTATAATTGAATTAATGGTCCAGTCTTACCTCAAAACTCCTACTCTAAAGAGAGCACACAGAAAACTCTAGAAACTGGAAATGCTTCTTTCTACTTCATTCCCTGAGTTTCGTTATTAATCGTCTATAATATAGAACTGCTTTGGGAAGAAAATTAAAAGCTGCACATGCTAGAAATTTCTCTTTAAGATTTTTTTCCTTCACTTTATAAATACCTCTAGGCTGTTTATTTTATATTGATATTTCTATTTATGATTTAAAACCCCAGCCAGCTCTGAGATGCTGTGGAGAATGGTTTCCTTCAACAAGTACTTTTTATCACCTGTTTTGGTTAAGACGTACATCTAAAATGATAAGATCTGTATTGTAGAGTATTTGTAAACAAGGTGACTTCTGGGATTCAGGTACCGATCAGGTACAGCAGAGCATGTGGAATTACTTGCTAGATATAGTTAGTACTCAAAAAAATAGAGAACTAGCCGACACTTATCCCCACATAAAGTCTGAAGTTTTGAAAAAGATACGTGTAGGAGATGTGTGGTCGATAAAGATACACACAGCCCGACATCAGCTAAAGTGGCGAAAACAGATTTTTTCAGTAACTGCTGACTTGTAAGGGTCGAGCTGCGCTCCAGTGTGATTTGCTGATGGGTGACGGGGCCTCTTTACAGGAAGGATGAGGGGGTGGGAAAGGGGTGATGGGGGCTCAGTGGGGTCAGGGAAGTGAAACATTGGTCTATGTAACACCATCTGGTTTGCCGACTGGTGCTTATGGAATAAGTCAGGTCCTCCCGTCCACAGAGGCTGTGAGCCGGGGCCCCGTCCTCCGGTGTCGCTGGGACCAGCATCCGTTCTCCGGGCAGCCTTGAGTTTCTCAGGGGGCCTGGGGTTGCCTAGGGATGCAGGCTTGAGCTGTTAGAAACTATGTCTGTCTTTGTTCAGGTCTCTGTGGGCCCAGCTGGGGGCCTGGTGGAGAGGAGGACCCAGAGGAGCCTGACTAGGGTTTGGTCCCAGAGAGAATCCTGTCCCTTCTCCCTCCTTCCCGTGTGAGCAGCAGGGACTCATTGGACTGGTGGCATCTGGAAAAGGAAGTGAGGACGTTTGACCAGCTTCTTCTGGGCATCGTTCTCAGGACACAAATGTTCTGTTGTGTCAAAGGGCCTCAGAAGAGCCCACCTAGAGTTTGGTCACAGCAAGAATCTTTGTCAGTATATTGGCAAAGCTCTCACGAAATAAACCCCAAGGAATTTCTCTTTTGCCCCAGCGTGGCTCTTAAAGCAAACAGACTTTTTTTTTTTTTTTTTAATGTAACATATAACACACGGAAGTCAGTGAACTAGGTCTCCACTGAGGAAGGAAGTGGCTCCATCGTTTACGGACAACCTTCTGTTCGAGACACCCCACTGCATTCCTTCACTGACTCCTGAGGAAACCCCACAGCCTGCTTTCTCGGCGCCTGTTCCCGTCCTTCCGAGTATCGCTGGAGAAACTGCAGAAACAGGCAGACATTCTCGAGGTCTGCACCTAGGCCGCAGTGATGTCCCCTGCCCGAGCGGTGACAGAGGCTGCGTCCACCCAGCCGGCCACTGCAGGGCTTGTTCTGCCTGAGAAGGTCTCCTCGTCCCTCAGATTATCCAGCCAGGACCCTGAAATCTGGGGTGTTTTCTCTCTTTGACTCTTGAATCCATCTAGAAGTTACCACTGAGATGGCCTGAAGTGTTTCCAGGGCAGAGGTCCAGCTTCTTCCCAGAGAAACAACCAGTTAGGCTGGTCTCATCATTAAATAAGCAACTACTTTCCCACAGGAATGAAAGGCCATGACGTCATGTATTCAGTTCTCACATGTAGATTGCGCAAAGGGCCTCTTTGTCTCTTCCTACAGTGTTATCATCACCTTTTGATGACACTGGCTTTTAAGACATTTTCTGATGGAACTAGAATTCTCTCCTTTTCTCTGTCAGAAATCCCCCAGCCCTCATCCTTCTCTGTCTACTTACCAGCCCTCCCAGCAGCCCAGAAGCCCTAGAATGGCCGGCTTCCCTCCCCTCCCTGACCCTCTCCTCCCTCTGCCTCCGTCCACACCAGTCCCCGCTGCTGTCCTTCAGACACACCAGCCAAGCTCCCACCTTCAGGCTCTCGCTCCAGCTTCCCCTGCCTGGGAACATTCCTCCCCAGATCCCCGCTTGCCTGACGCCCTCACCCCCTACAGCCTTTGCTCAAACCCCACCTTCTCAGGGAGGTCTGCCTTGAACACTTGGCCTTCCTAAGGGTGCAACGCCCCGATGCCTCTCTCCCTGTGTCTCCCTGACACAGTCTGTCCCCTTCCACTACCACGTCCTTGTTCTTTATAGCACTTATCACCTCTGTGACTATTTGTTCTGTTTCTACAGTCCTTGTCCCGCTCCTGGAACAGAAGCTCCCTGAGGGCAGGAATCTGTCTGCTGAGCTCTGATAAATCCTAGACATCAAGAAGGTCCAGTGCCCACAAGGCAGCCAGGTCCCAAAAATGCCACTGAGATTCTCTTTGGAATCTTATTAAATTTATGCATCATCATCACTGTGGGAAATACGATAGATTCCTCCATTTATTTGGATCTTGTCGTACGACTTTTAATACATTTCTGGAGGGTTTTTTTTAATATATAAGTCATTTTTGTCTAGTCTCCCCCCAAAAGATATTCCAAGTTCAGCCACATCTCACCTTCCCACGGTCACCACCCCCCAGGCATTTGATGGGTCCCCAACTCGCTTCCACGACTCCCTACTCATTCATTGTCCACGTCGCAGACGACCTGGCTTGTGAAATCGAAGCCTGGCCCCGTCACTCTCTTCAGAATCCATCAAAGAGCTTCCCATGGCACGCAGAATAAATTCCGAGCTTGGCATCAACAGTGGAGAGGCTGCACCCTCCAGCCCGGCCTCACAGATCCTTATCTCACATCCCTCACTCTCAGCACCCACCTTCCTTCTGTTTCTCCAGATCACCAAGCTGATCTTGTGCCGGCTGTTTGCACTTGCTCTGTCCCCCGCCTTCCCATCACCAGCTGCTCCTCAGCACCAAGGTTCAGCACAAGTGTCACTTCCTCGGGAGACCTCCCTAGACCGTGGTCCCTGAAGTCCATGGCCCGGTGGCCCCCTGGCCACCGGCCAGCCCGTCACTCTGCCTCTCTTGGAAGTTCCCTGATGACTCTGTATCTCCCTCCTAGGATGTGATGGGAGCAGGGCTTCGTCTGTCTCTCCTGTTCTACCAGAGGGTGTTCAAAATTATTTACTGAGTGACTGCACAGTTGATGCTTTTCCTTGTTAAATTTATTCCTAGGTATTTTATAGCTTTCCTCACTATGATAGGTAAATTTTGAACAAATTTTGAATGAAGGTGAGAATCTTTTGACATTGGTTTATTTTGCCTACTTTTGACTGATTTTATGTTAATCGCCAAATATGTCTCTTCTTTATAGTATATATTTCTAATTCAGTCGACCTTTCCATTGCAAATAAAATAGACTCATGGTTTTGCAGCCCATTTACAAAAGCACAGTTTTAATCAGCCGTTTCTTTTGGCCAGAGCCATAGAAAAGTTTCCTTTTCACTGAATTGTTTGGAGAGAGGCCCACCCACTCACAGCAACATTATCTGTTTTACTCCCAGTCCCGGACTGCGTCTGTCCACTTCTCCACCTCCGCCTGTCAGACCCAGCCAGTGGGTCCTTGGTGCTGTTTGTGAGCAGTAATCTGGGGCAGGGTAAATGCAGAGAGGCAGAGTTCGTCCTTCTGTGGACCCAAGGTTCTCTGTAAGATGAAGACATAACTGAAAGCAGGTCTTAGCCACATTGTGTAATTCCAAGGACTGGCTACAGCGTGAAGGTGGAAGGATTATTCACTGACCTGTAGCTCAGTCAGTGGCAGGAACAGCACGTGCAAAGGCCCCAGGCTGGGAGGTAGCTTGAGCAAGAATGAAGGATTGGGAAACGGCCACCGTGGCTGGAAGGATGCGTGAGCACTCAGGTTGTACAGGTGAAAGGAGGTCGACCGTAACCCTGTAAATTACAGTACGGGCTTTGATCAAGAAGAGTAGGAAGCACTGAGGTGTTTGCAAGAGGGGCAGACAGGTTCACGTCTGCACTAGACACCCCAGCCGCACTGGAAACATTGGAGGAGAGGCGAAAGAGGCCAAGAGACTGAAATAAAACTCTAAGAAATGGAAGATCACCCACCAGCCTGGAGGAAAAGAACAGAGTGAGTGGATACAAATAGAAGAGCTAAATTCCAGGGAGTCGATACAGCCTGAGCCCCTGCCCTGGGTTATTGATCATCTACAATCAGCATGAAAGAGCCCATGATAGGAAACTAAAGGGACAGGTTCCAACACATCTTAGCAACACGTTGAGTACCTTGGAGGTGGGATGGATTCATTCAGCCTCTTGCCCGAGATCACCACTGCATTTATTTTGAGCGCTATTTACCGGGGTATGCGTATGAATCAGAACTGGCAAAGAACATAAAGGATAATAAAACTCAGCAGTACTGCTTGAATATATGCTCACTGAGATAAAGTCTCACCACCTTTAGCCGCAGACAGTTATATTTTGCCCTTTCAAGTATTCAGTCATCCATCGACAGATGAATGGATAAAGAAGATGCAGCACATATATACAATGGAACATTACTCAGCCATAAAAAGAAACGAAATTGAGTTATTTGTAGTGAGGTGGATGGACCTAGAGTCTGTCATACAGAATGAAGTAAGTCGGAAAGAAAAACAATTACCGTATGCTAACACATATATATGGAATCTAAAAAGAAAAAAAAAAAATTGGTTCTAAAGAACCTAGGGGCAGGACAGGAATAAGGATGCAGACGTAGAGAATGGACTTGAGGACACAGGGAGGGGTAAGGGTAAGCTGGGACAAAGTGAGAGAGTGGCATGGACATATATACACTACCAAACGTAAAATAGATAGCTAGTGGGAAGCAGCCACATAGCACAGGGAGATCACCTTGGTGCTTTGTGACCACCTAGAGGGGTGGGATAGGGAGGGTGGGAGGGAGACGCAAGAGGGAGGAGATATGGGGATATATGCATATGTATAGGTGATTCACTTTGTTATACAGCAGAAACTAACACACCATTGTAAAGCAATTATACTCCAATAAAGATGTTTCAAAAAAGAAAGAATTCAGTCATTAGGCTCATAAAGTGTTGTACTGGAGATAGTTGCTTGTGTCTACTATGAAATATGTGTGGAAATAGGTGGAGTTTTTTTTAATTAATTAATTAATTTATATTTATTCTGGCTGCGCTGGCTCTTAGTTGCAGCAGGCGGGATCTTTCAGTTGTGGCATTCAGACTCTTCGTTGCTGTGTGGAAATAGTTTTATCTACTACTCCGGGAGCCGTATTGTATGTCTCTTTATACTTTCCACAACCTGCCACTCAGAGCTGGGCACGTGAAAGGTACTCAGAGACCAGCTCTCATTTTCTGATGGAATGAATTCACTTCTAAAAGGTAAAATGGTCTTAAAGGTGTGAACTAATTTCCATACCACTTTTTTAAAATAACGTCCCCCTGAGAGGGTCTCCTGACTGTTACGCCATCAGGACTGGGTCTCCGGGAGGTACAGAGTGTCACATGACCAAGTGTCCCATGGGCCTCCTATGGCCAGCCTCCCATCCGGCACTTCCAGGAAGGGCATACAGTTCAGTTCTGATTAAAATAAGTCGCAGCATTTCAGTCCCTGAAGCCCTTAGCTGTCGTGGCTGTGCTCTGCGCTACTCCACGAGCATCCACTGTCCGTACTTTAGGAGGCAAGCTTCCCTTGTTTATCCTTCACATTGAAGACCTTCTCATCTCCTTGGAGAGCTTGATGGGTAATGAGCTCTGCATTAAGAGATGAGGATGCAAGGAAGTGTAACTTCTGTCTACCATCTTTGTTAGGACCAATATAAAGCAGTTCAATAAATAACCCACTTCAACAAATTTACCAGTTTCTTGAACTCTTTGTAATACGATAAGTGCATAATGAAATAAGTTAACTTATAATCAGTTGGGCTCTAAACATACTATCCTATTATTCCCCAGTCATGGAGTCATAGAGCTTCGGTTGGACCTTTTGAGAGAATTTTGGGTGAAAATTAAGCAAAGAGAATGCCTCCTTTAGGCTTCCTTATCAATTAAAATGCCAAACTCTTTATTGAAGCCGATAATCAATATATTGGAAATAGTGGCTGAGTAAGACCTACCATTTTCCAACTAGTTAGGTGTCCTGGCTTTTTTCAAATGCAGTATCCTATCAGTACAGAGGATTAGCAATTCACATGCCCCATCTTGGGCATTTCTTAGTAAAGGGGGAACAGGGTATCAATTGCTGTACATTTCAGAGGCCAACATGGGCAGTTAATGTGAGGAGAATTTGGTTGGAATTTCAGCATCTCTTATAAGGGTTGCTTGAGGATTCTAAAATTTCCTTTTCATCTAGAAGAATATAAAGTGAGGGGAAATTTTTATTCTTCCTGCAACACCAGCTGAATGCATTTTAATGGGCTGTAGTGTCACTGGTAATTTATTGCCCTTTTTTGTTGTTTTATGTGTTATATTTGTCATTTTGCTATGGCAGTTTCATCTATAAAATGGTATAGCTACAAGACAATGGTGAGAGGATACAGGACTGCCAGGGAAGATTCTGTTCCTTTTTCCTTGTCATTTTTGGAAGGAAACACTGAGTCAAATGTCAAGCATTTAGTTTCAGAAATAATATATTTTAAAAGATATATATTACCCTGAAATAGTGTTGTTTTCCATTTTTACTACATAAACTTTAGAATTTCTATGTAAAAGATTTTCAGTGTAAGAGAGCAATTTAATTTTTCAGTATCCTTTTGTGTTTTCTCTTTCTATCAGCAGTGTGATAAAGGAAAATAAAACAATGTGTTTAACTGTCTTTTATTTGCTTAAGGCATAGAGCTTCCTGGCTTGAAAAGCATAAATTGAGATTTTATATTTTAGGAAATCTACCTTATAATTTTGTTATTAATCTAGTGCATTGTGCATATCCAAAAGGAATGCTGAAGGTAAAGTTTTGAGCTTAAAATAAACTAAAATTTGGGTAAAAGGTGCAAAATACTGGGAAAAAGAATGCCTGCAGTTTTAAAAAATAGAGATTTTGCACAAAAGATTTTATGTCTCTGAGTTAAATTATTCTTGCCTTTTCTGTAAGGAATATATAGTATCAATTTTACAGTGAAATTATATTAATTCATACTTGATATCAATTAACATGGAAAAGGCCTGGATATTTTTTTAAATATTTATTAAAGCTGAGTGACAATACCTGTTTTACTAGGTGTTTCTTTTTACCTCAATGGCTAGCATGGACCTAGACAACATTGTAGCCATTCACTGACTATTGTTGATAGATACCAATTGTGATACTTTGGTTTTCAGCACTTTACTTGCTTTAGAAAAACGTGACTACCATTTAGAACATAAGGCATCAACATGAATTCCAACAGCTTAATGTCTAAGAAACCAGTGAATTCCACTGAGAATTTGTAGGCAAAGGACCATGTCTTACTGCTGTGCATTTTTGGTTGACTTTGGACTAGTTTCTCCTGTAAATAAGTATTTTTAGAATACTGTAAAATGCTTAGTATTTGTGAGAGGTTGTTGTTTTGTTTTATAAATTTATAATTTATTTATTTTTGGCTGCGTTGGGTCTTCATTGCTGAGCACGGGCTTTCTCTAGTTGTGGCGAGTGGGGGCTACTCTTTGTTGAGGTGCGCGGGCTTCTCACTGTGGTGGCTTCTCCTGTCGCGGAGCACAGGCTGTAGGCACGCAGGCTTCAGTAGTTGTGGCTCGCGGGCTCTAGAGCGCAGGCTCAGTAGTTGTGGCGCACGGGCTTAGTTGCTCTACAGCATGTGGGATCTTCCCGGACCAGGGCTTGAACCTGTGTCCCCTGCACTGGCAGGTGGATTCTTAACCACTGCGCCACCAGGGAAGTCCCTGTGAGAGGTTTTTAAAGTATTTATGGGTGTGAGCCAGTGTACTGAGTCAGAATGGAAAAGAAGTCAGAACTTCCTCCAGCATCTTAACAGGGCAAGATGTTGAGGAAACAAATCAAGAAAACTTCAAGGATAGATGTAGCGTAGACAAAACTCTCCTGGAGAAAGAATTCTTATTTTAAATACTCTACTGACCTTATATGAGACTCAAGGGAAAGGTCCAGGACCAAAACAGAAAGTTGAAAAAGCACAGTCCTCTCAACCCAGGTGCCTCATCTTATTTGCCCTTTTGACAATATCAGTGTCAAAACTTGTTCATCACTGTCTCCAGAGGGCTGACGGGGAGGCCCGAAGTCTTTAAAAAGATTGACTTCTGAAGTTCTAGCATGTTCAAATCCCCCCACACAGGCACACGCAGGCACATATGTACTGCTTTTATTTTATTTTATTTTATTTTTTTTTTTATTTTTTGCGGTACACGGGCCTCTCACTGCTGTGGCCTCTCCCATTGCGGAGCACAGGCTCCGGACGTGCAGGCTCTGCGGCCATGGCTCACGGGCCCAGCTGCTCCGCGGCATGTGGGATCTTCCCGGATCGGGGCACGAACCCGCGTCCCCTGCATCGGCAGGCGGACTCTCAACCACTGCGCCACCAGGGAAGCCCATGCTTTTAGAGTTGTCATTGTTTTCATGTGAGAGAATCTTGGGTTTGGCTTTGAATGACTGATTCGTTCTCAGGCCATGGTTTTTCTAGCTTAGGGACCATGTATTCCTAATCAAATAACCTGTCTCTCTCTCTCTGGAAAGGTTGCCCCAAGGGGAAGGGGGAAAGAGGGGTCGCTCTCCTTTGTGGAACTGTAGCCCTTGTCTAGCTGCCTTCCCATCTCATATGCTTGTCAGACTGGAATCCAGGGCTTCCAGAAGGGAGTATCACTTTTCTTCATGGTAAATCATTTAAAACATTATTTGCATTAAAAATCAGTATATCAGGGCTTCCCTGGTGGCGCAGTGGTTGAGAGTCCGCCTGCCGATGCAGGGGATACGGGTTCGTGCCCCGGTCTGGGGGGATCCCACGTGCCGTGGAGCGGCTGGGCCCATGAGCCATGGCCGTTGAGCCTGCTCGTCCGGAGCCTGTGCTCCGCAATGGGAGAGGCCACAGCAGTGAGAGGCCCACATACCGCAAAAAAAAAAAAAAAAAAAAAAAATCAGTATATCACAGAACAAAAGGCAACATTTACATGCTTCACTCAGAAAAATAGAGCTACGGACTTGAAAGAAATTTGAAGCCAGTGGTGGGCCGCTCAGGATAAAGCCCAGATTCAAGCTTCTGCCTGTCTTCTCCCGCCTGCCTTATAGGGACAAATGATGGGAAAGTGCTAAGAGTCGCAGCTACCCTTGACCAGCTCAGAGGGAACAGTGAAGGCCCTCTCGTTGAGACTCTGAATCATCTTCAAAGCCACACTTCCTAGGGCCATTTTCAAACATGTCAGACAGGAATCTGGGCCTGGATTTAACAGGGCAGTTCTCAGGGAACCTCTGGGTCCCAGCATACAATTCAGAAAGTATTTGCTGTAGATAAAAGGTAGTGAGCTCAGGTCCAGACTTCTTGGGCAAATCTCTTAAACTCCAAAACTCAGCTTCCATATCTGTAAAACGTGAGAATACTATTTCTTAACCTCACAGGGGGCGGTGGGAGAATTAATACGATAACACATGTAAAGGACCTCTCACAAAGCTGGCTGCGGGTCAAGGCAGAGGAGTTGGCAGTTGCTGGTAACTTCTTTTGTGGCTTTGTTGTTTGTTGTTGTCCTGATGGAGGATTGTTTATGGCTGTTAGGGCTTTCAAGCGAACAACGTAATTAATGCAGGCCACTGCCCCTCCCAAGCTTGAATGTTGACCCCACCCTTCCTAGAGGTTCAGACATGAACTTCCCAGAAAATGAATGGATTTCTTGATGCTAGGTAGGGTGTTATCTACACGAGCAGCACATGGCTACTGGGGTCTCCAGGAGCACTGGAGCGTGAGAGCAATGTGATTATTATATGTCAGGACCTGTGATGAGTCTCCCACGGATGATATTTCCCACTTACCTGCCTTTGGGATAGAAACAGCCTCAGCAGGCCCCAGCCTGTTCTCTTACCACTGGCAACAATGGTGATGATGCTACTCATCAGCCAAAAAAAAAAAAAAATCACTGCATTTTCAAAGACAGCTGCTTTATTTGAAGCAGTAATAGCCCAAAGCAGTGCCTAACCTAGTGTGCACTTCCCTGTAGCCCAGCGCACGGAATAAAACGCCAGGCTTTCTTTTGTGGTCCTGGCCATTTGGGGGTTCGTTCCTTCCTTCCTCACTGTCCTTGGTTTAGATGTGGACACCTCTCTTTGTGTTTGTCCCTCAATTACACCGCTTCTCAAGGGAGCATGAGATGATGTGCTTTAATAGGACTCTGTTGAGAGGGATGATAGATTATCTCATTGAGTACCTTTTTCAGACACTGGGTATGAAGTTGGAAAAATATAGAGTGGTTTGTAA
>NW_006786302.1:1554040-1563727 GCF_000442215.2 Lipotes vexillifer | reverse complement strand
GGAAAGAGAAGCAACATAAGTTTTCTTCAACATGTTGTCTTCATTCAGAAGAGTGAATAACTATCTCTGAGAAACAGTCTTTGAAAATCAGCCTGGCACCTGCCCGGGAATTAATAAATGGCATGTGTTCGGCACATCTATGAGAATCTCTGATGAGTTTTCCCATTTCCTCCAGTAAATATCCAAGCAATACATCACTCTAGCCATGTAATTGATGTTCACTTTAATCTGTATAATGTACTTATTGGTATTGGTAATGATGCAGTTATTAATTATGGTTTATTATTAATTACAACAGTTTACTCAAGTTAGAGTTCTTGGTCAAAACACATTATCAGCATACCAATTTTTTTCTGGGATTTTTGCCTAGGTGCTGTCCTTGCAGTGGTTTAATTTTGTTCTTTTTTACTCAAGATTATATCTAACTTCACAGTAAACGTGATAAAAAAAAAACATTGTGGGGTATTAACAATTTGGTGGGTACTTCGTGTATGTCTTTGAATAATCTCTTTAGACATTGGCATATATTTATATATAAATATGCGTGTGCACACACACACATCCCCCACACCAGAGTGATTTACATGTGTCTTTTAGCCAGTTTAAAGGCTTAATAAAGGGAATTTTCAGATTTCTACCTTATTTCTTCTCTGAGTAACAAGGAAGTTAGAAAATGCTTCTAAAGTAAGGTCATAGGAATGATATAACCATTTTATTAAATAAAATTACTCATAATAATTGTAATCATATTAGCATTATCTTAGAAGTTTCTTTTTTTTTTTTTTTTGCTTTCTAAAAAGTCCCAGACCATTGTAATTATTCTCCAGCAGAAATTTTGACTCGTTTAAAGACTTCTAAAACAAATTCGACATACGATCATGAAGAATGGTCTACAGCTACCTAATCATTACAAGTATTGAGTTCATAACGCTTTATTCTTGACAGATACTCATTTCCTGTCTCTCGGATATGTACCCAGCTAACTTTCTCATCATTGATGGATATATATCTCAGTGTTTTGGTGCTGGAAATATAACATTTTGCCACTAGTATTTATTTCCATGCTCTTTCTTCCTAGTAATCTCATTTTATCATTGATGAAAGTTTGGTCAGTAAATGTACTGGCAAAGTCTTTTATCTGTCATCAACATACTGAGGAAAGCCTTCTGTGCCCTGGCTAATCTCCGGCATGGTCCCTGGAGCCAAGGCTCAGATGGTCCTTCTTTCTCAGCGTGTTGTCTTGATGGCCATGGAAGGTCATCAGAAGGCAGCCGCAGACCCCACTTGTCTTAGTAACCCCCCGCTAAATGCCAGGGATCGGTGGAGGAAAGACCACAAAGTCGGACTTGTCTTTACACTTCTGCTTTTTCCTCTTTTTTCTTTCCTTTTATACCCATCACCCTATGTCTGAGAACTTTAACACAAATGGAAAAAGAATAGGTCAGCTGTGAAGAGAGTACAGATGAGAAAGACAGAACGATTAAAGTGAGGCTTATTGGGAGAGAGCTTTGATTCAGCGTGCACTGCGGGCACGTAATAAGATGCTGGGCCGGGTCACGTGAGGGCCGAAAAGTAAAACCAGCTTTGTCCCAAGGAACGCATATTAGCGTGTAATATAAAGGACTTACCAAAATAACTGAACTCAAGGTTGAAAATAGTCAAGAGGGGTGAAAAGAAGGTGCTATAGCAGTTCAGTAGGAGAGAGAATACCTCCTTCAAAGGCACAGGAACAGTGCTGGGCTAGGTGGCCTTTGAAGGACAGGTAGGATTGAACCTATGAAATGTGAGTAGGGATGGGTCCATGGAGAAGAAGTGGCATCTCCCCAAAGGGGAGATGTTGCATGTGGGGCGATGGGGGAGACTGAGCATCTCTGTTTGGTTGGAACCCAGGTAGATGCAGGAAGGTAGAGAGAGAAGAGGCATAAAGTTAAGAAAGGGGCTGGGAGCCAGTTCATAGGAGGCCTGGCTGCCTTTTGTAATAAGCATTAGGAGGCTTTTGGGTTTTTTGTTTTGCTTTTTAAATGAAAGAATGGCATGATTAGGGCTCTTCTTTAGGAAGATCAGTATGGCTGGAGTGTCTAAGCGGCTGGCTGGGATGTCTCCTTAGGAGTCAAGAGCAAAATCCAGACGAGAAATGAACCAGGTCCATGGCAGTGGGAAAGGAGATGAAGAAAGTATAGCGTTTTTTGAATTTTTAGACATTAGGCAGGGAGGTAAACTGACCTAATGTCAGGTGACTGTTCCTCAACCTGAGGGTAGAGTAAATAAATCTCCTTTGTAATATATTTCTCTTTTATGTGCTGAGGGTCAAAATTTCCTTTCTGGACAACCAAATTCATTTCCTTACTCGGAATTTTATTAAGTACATGCTGCATTCTAGGCACCAAGGATACAGAGAGGAAAAAAGGGCAGCTTTTCTCTGCAGGAACATGGACTCCTGCCTTTGTTTAAGCCTATACATTCAAAAACATTCTACTCACGTACACAGATGGCACATGGTCAACGTTCTCGTTTAAAACTCCCCCTCTGGGGCTTCCCTGGTGGCGCAGTGGTTGAAAGTCCACCTGCCAATGCAGGGGACACGGATTCAAGCCCTGGTCCAGGCGGATTCCACGTGCCGCCGAGCAGCTAAGCCCGTGCGTGTACCACAACTACCGAGCCCGCGAGCCACAACTACTGAAGCCCACGTGCCTAGAGCCCATGCTCTGCAACAAGAGAAGCCAATGCAATGAGAAGCCTGTGCACTGCAACGAAGAGTAGCCCCCGCTTGATGCAACCAGAGAAAAACCCGCGCGCAGCAACGAAGACCCAACGCAGCCAAAAATAAAAATTAAAAAATGTACTTAAAAAAAGAAAAAAAACTTCTGTGTTTTAAGACTTTCATTCAGGAAAGACTTGTCAGGTGACCACTAGGTTACAGACATCGGGTTAACGCTTACAAGCCACAAGTGGGTGAGAAATAGTACTTCCTCTTGGGAAGCTCCAGACCAGCCGTGGCACCTGCTGGTCCGTCCTTGGTTAGATAAGTGCCCTTTGCCTTTTATCACAGTCCTTCTTTTCTACCCTGCCGATCTTGTGTGTTTCTTTTCTTTGATTCCCTTTCAGCCTTGACCAGCACACTGTGCGCTGGAAGGATCGCATGCATGTCACTCCTCTGGTCCAGTTCAGAACCACAGTGATCCGGCCTCTCTTGTCTGGACTTAGGCCTGGGGCATCCTTAGCTCTCATCTATTTGTCTTTTTCTTCTTGCAGGATTTTAACTTCCTTATGGCATTGTTCTGCACTTTGATTTATCTTCACCTTTTGTTAGGCTCTCCTCTTTACAACTGGTCATGATGTTTTAAACTGGAGTCTTGTCCTCCAGAATGTCAGCCGTAACCACCCGAGTGATTACTGTGTTCCTGGCGGAAGTGGAGATGCAGTGAATCCCGTGGGCTTCAGGGTCACACCGGGATCCCGAGTGTAGCACCCACCCACCCATCCCCACTCTCATGTCCCTTCTTACTGGCTTGAGACAAGCTCCTCTTCCTGACTGCTTCTGCTGCCTCGGTTTCCCCATTTGTAAAATGGCATTAATTATACCTCATGGTGTGTTGTTAAATAAAGGTTACGTGAGATACCTGGCACACAAAGTAGGTCTTCACGAAGATCAGCCTTTTTCCTTTCCATCTAATTTAGTAGCACCTGGGCAGTGGATCAGCGTACTTTAAATTCCTTTGCAATTAAGAACACTTTCCAATCCCTACTAACTCTGGGTGATCATATAACCAGGGTTTGATTCCACAAGGTTTGCCTTTTCATTGTGTCAAAGGATCTTTTAAAATAGTGCAATGAAGGACATTGGCTAAATGATAAAGTAAGATATTAATATATTAGGAGGTATTTTATAAACAACCACCCAATTAAGTATTTTTCCCATTTTGCCATAGTCGGTGAAAACCTTCCTCAAAGATATTTAGGACCAATGGTTCTCTGGTTGGATTTTTCCTCATGTCGTGTAGAGCATTACCTAGGACGGAACATACAGATTCCTGGGTCCGACCTCAGACCTTCCATCCGGAGTCCCTGGGGAACCCAGCCATCTGCATATTCAAAAGCTCTTGGAATGATTCTTGAAGTCTCTGTAATTAGAGAACTTCTGTTCTAAAATATATTGAACAGAATGATACAACTAATGTAAGCCTTATTTCTTTTTTTTATTATTATTATTTTTTTTTGCGGTATGCAGGCCTCTCACTATTGTGGCCTCTCCCATTGCGGAGCACAGGCTCCGGACGCGCAGGCTCAGCAGCCATGGCTCCCGGGCCCAGCCGCTCCGCGGCATGTGGGATCTTCCCAGACCGGGGCACGAACCCACATCCCCTGCATCAGCAGGCGGACTCTCAACCACTGCGCCACCAGGGAAGCCCAAGCCTTATTTCTTAAATAACTTCATTGTTTGAGGAAAATTATATGCTTAGTAAATGAGAGTCAGGGGATGATGTGACCCCACTTTCTGCTGAGACCCCAGGAATCCTCAGTACGTCTCGCAGCGTCACTTTTTGTGTGTGTGGCTCATCGGCCTGTAAAAAGACATGTCACACTTCTGCAGGCAGTTTGCTATACCCTGTACACTTTTTGAACCTCAGAAATACGGATTTTTCCAGCAAGCACATAGAATTTATTAGGTACACTTACTTTTTGATAAGAGAGTGAATGACCAATTTCAAGCAGCAGAAAAAGCTGCAAGGGTCTTTTGCAAATAGTTACTGCTCTGTGCAGGATGCTGTGTGATCCTTTCTCCCACATAAATGATTTTTGAGAGCTAAAACATAAGCATGACCCAAGACACAAAGTATGGAAAAAATGTCAGGGACAGTTGATTTTTATTTTAACGCCTTCAAAGTTTAGTTTTAAGCAAACTGTTGGAAATGTCCACTCTTAACTGAAAACATCCTCAAAATCACCCACTCACATTTCCTTTACTGATTATTCAGTTCATATGAAAGGTGAACACGGTTGATGCCTTCTTATTGACAAGTTCACTCATTTTATTACTTGACGGTGATTTGAGAAATGCAGATGGAAAAAATAAAGCCATTTCATCAGACCAGTAATGGCACTAATAATTCTCTGGAAACTTCCAGAAAGTAAGTTATAAGGGTTTGATCATCTTACCCACAGGCTGTAGGCCCCATCAATAAATGAGAGCAGTAACTGTCATGAAATTAGAACAAAAATTAAAAAGTAGATTAATTTTTTAGAGATGGTATATATCAAACAATCTAGCATCTCAGTTTTATATGAAAAATTATGTTTCTGATTATTAGCTGTACGTCATACATGCCCTGCATGCCCTACGGTGGAAATGAGGTACAAAGGAAGAATGATAAATTCGAAAGCATAATCAGGTTACAAATAATACATAAAGTGTGAATGCAGATTATTCCAGGGGTACTGACTGACTTTGCATTCCCAGAAGGAGAAACAATGATGTACAATTTAAATAAAAAATCTTGGAGATGTTTCGTGATTATATGTAATGTTAAGGTACAGCTGGGAAAAGCAAACATAGATAGCAAGGAATTCTAATTTTCTGAGCAGCAAGACATGAAAGAACTGACAATAATCTTTAAAACCAGGGTGTTGCTATTTTTAAGAAAAAGAAAAGACCTCTGCAAAAGGTGAAAAATAACTATGAAAATTATTTGAAATAGATTCTCTATTCCATAAAGTCATAAAAATGCTAGTCCAAAGTGGCTAAGGCTTCCCCGATGGATATTTTAGAATATCTTTGGGGACCAATGCTCTTTGAAACACACTCGGAGAAACAGTATTCTTACATGTTTCCACTACTTCCATTTTGTTTTTTCTCATAAGGTTTCTCAACCTCCTGTTTCTCTTTTCAGCCACTTCCCACGGTTGCTGTCCCCCGACTCTTTTCTCTCTTTCCCCCCTCAAATACCAGAAGTGGAATTTTGGTGTTTGATTTTGCATGTTGTGAGAATAAAGTATTTCGTTGTTTGAATTCAGTGCAAACGTTGAACCCAAACATCAGGAAGCGGGCCAGGTATTTCCATGAGTGGCACCGACATCCGCCCAGTGCCTGGCACTCTTAGACCGGAGGGCACTATGTGCGGCCAGTGGGGTGCCCTCTGTGAGCCCCTGCATCCTTGCAGTTCCAATCACCCACTTGGATCAGACATTGGAGGCCGCTGGCCTGGGTGAGGCAGTAGCCTTCATTGCTCTCCAAAGGGAACGTCCTTCTTTCCTCCAGTTGGGTTTTGAAGCTCACCCGTGGCACCTCTCGTGGCCTCTTGCATCGGGCACGGAAGGCTGAAGTGTCATTCGTCTTGCTCATCTCGAGTCCCCTGCAGAGCCTCTTTACAGGACCTGGAGCATAAAAGGAGCTGTTTGTTTGAAGACTGTGAAAACCAAGATCGGCCGCATCACAGGGATGGGCATAGGATGGCTCGGGCAAGGGGTCCATCCTGTGTCCATCCCAGGGATGTCACTATCGGTGTCCATCCCATCTGCTCACTGGGATGGAACTCGGAGAAGAGCCCCTCTCTGCCTTTCCTCCTCCTCCCACCCTTCCTCATCTAGTTGTGAGCAGGGAGGAGGGGGCCCAGCTCTGTGTTCCTGGATAAACCTGCAACCCCACCGACCCCCCACATGTCCGTCACCATCTGCCTTGAGATCATCCGGATTTATCTCATGAGGCCTTTTTCTCAAGGAGCCTGGGTGTCCACCTCCCCCTTCTTCCCCTAGAACTTCGCCCCCTTACCTCTCTGTACGACTCTCTCCAGGTCCATCCCTTCCGGCCCCTTCAAGGTCACTGCTCCAGCAGCCATCTCCTTTCCCTTCTGCGTCATCAACTTTTCCCTCTCTCGGGGACCGTGCGCATCACCATTCAGAATGCCCTAATTTCTTGCGTCTTAAGGAAGAGAGCTTCCCTGGATCCCCACACTCCTCCCTGGCTCCGTGGCAATGCTCCCTCTCTGCCTGTATCACACTGGCTTTCTCCCTCTCCTCGCCAATTTCCATCCTCCCCCCCTCCCTCAATCTGCCATTCCTTTTCGTCTCCATTACTGGTCCCTCCTCGTGACACACCCTCTCTCTTCACCTCCCAGGTACCCTCCTGAGTCTCATGGCTTTAAAGACCATCGTTTTGCTGGCATCCCCCCAAATGTTCACCCCAAGTCTAGACCTCTCCCCTTTATGCCCCACAGCCTACTTGAGATCCCTTTGGGTGTCTAGTATCTCAAAACTAACTTGTCCAAAACCAAATTCCTGATTTCCCCACCTACCCTTCCACACCTGCCCCTCCAAGTCCTCTGCATCCCAGGACATGGTAACCCCATCTTTCCAGTCACTCTTCCCAGAAACCTGGATGTTGTATCAACACACCCTCCATCCAGTTCATGGACAAATACTGATGGCTGGACCGTCAAAATAGACCTCAAGTGTGACCATGTCTCACAACCTCCACTGCCATCTTATTCCAGACCATCCTAATCTCTTGTGTGGATTATCGCAATAGCCTCATAACTGACATACCTGTTTTCACTGTTGACCCCCGACGGTCTGTTCTAAACACTGCCACCAGTGACCCTGGTGATCCTACGTGATCCTGTTGAAAGCTAAGCCAGATCACATCCCTCCTCCACTTCGAATACCCCCGTAGCTCCCATCTCGTGCAGAGGAAAAGCAAAGTCCTTCCAGGATCTCTTGAGGTGCCCCCAAGTCTGTCCTTGTGCCCCCCATTTTCCCCGGCATATCCACTCCAGTCACACCTCAGTGTTTCACAGTCTCGTCTTGTAGCTTTAAACTTTTTCTTTCCACTGTCCTCCCTGGGTGTCAGCGTACCTCACACCCCTTCCTCTTTCTGGTCTCTGCTCACATGTTATTTCTCAGTAATTCTTCTCTGATAGCCCATCTTGGAGCTCAGCGGCAACCGCCCTGCCCTACCATCCCCACCCAACACGGGTTTCTCTGTAGCACAAGCACCAATTGACAACCTGCACAGTATCGTTTACCTCTGGGTCTGCGTCCCACAGGAATCTAATTTCCACAAGGGGAGAGGCTTTTGTTTTACCCATGTGCTCACTGCTGTGTTTCTAGAACAGCACACCGCACATCGTTGGATGTGCAATAAACTCTTGATGTATAAATGGAGAGTATTACTGATTTCCCCCACAGTCAAGGGCAGCCAGCCCTAGTCACCATCGTGCAGAGGTTCTGGGTAGCCACGCCCCCCTCCCTTCCCTCTAGAAAGGCTTTCCATTTGCTCAAGAGAGGAAGACCTTGCCCTGGGGGCTCAGCCACTCCAGGCAGCAGTGATGCCTCCGTGTCCTTCTGGGCTGGTGTCCGTGGGTCTTCGGGGGAAATTTATGCAGCCTGTTCAGTGGTCAGAACTGGGCCCAGACCCTCAAGCCAGTGGCTGAGTACATCCAGTTCTCAGCCTGAGAGCTGCTGTTACTGAATTTAACGTCCAACACTGGACCAAGACGGACTGTTTCCTGCCAAGTTGAAAACCAGCCAAACACTGCATTGGCTAATCGCTCCCTTTCTTTTGAGAGTTTTCACGTTAGACATTATATCTGAAACGTTAAATAACGCAGGATCACTGGAATACCATCCTTTTTTTAAAAAAACTTTTTTTGGTCATCAAAACAAAACAACACACCCGGAGCTGTCACTGGGAGTCAGCAGCGTGGGCATCTGCGGAGATGACGTTCATTCTCCTTCCCCCTGAAAATTTAGCTTATTTATCATTTTAATGAATACGTCCAAGCCTAGATAATGCCCACTGTGAAATGCATACATTTGAATTTATTCTCTTTAAAAGGAGCTACATGTGCAGTAACCTCTAAGCAGGATGCACAGTAGAAGAGAATAAAAACACCTTTCCGTGAAGAATTAGAATTTATACCAAGAAAAAAAGAATAAAAGTTTACACCGTTAGAAACCCGGCAAGAAAATAAAACGGAAGGGGAAATATTATAACAACTCTTTTGCCAAGCAGTTTGTAAATTACACTCTTACGGTCATAGATTTGGGTAAAGGGGGAAAAAACCAAGCTATCAGTTGCAACCACATTCTGTCACAAATTATCCTCTGTCTGAGGCTGACTGACCGCTCACAAGCAGATGTTTCCAAAGCAAGAAACGGGGAGAGAAGAGCATCCTGTGGGGGAAGGACGGAATGATGTCCATCTCAGGCCGGGATGGAGGGCAGAGCGCACGGAGAAGGCAGGGGTGGTGTGTCCCTGAGGGAACCTGCAGTGAATGACACACCTTTGCGAGATTTTCCTGGGGTCGTGACTCATTTCAGCCCAACTTGTGTTTCCCCAGAGTAGTCCTAAACCCAGACACCTGAACCAGCCCCTTCACCCAGGCCCCACCACAGTGAGCTGGTGGCCGTACCTTTCAGGCAAAGGGAGGGTCGCGCACAGACCTGCAGGGCAGCCCTCCTCACGTTTTATCAGTTGCTCCCCCATTTTGCATGATTGCTGCCATGGTAACCTTGCAACTGTGTCCCACAGAGATTGAACATTTCATTTTCTTGACCTGCAACGTGAAATGAGTTAAAAGTAGGTGCTAAAGAATGACGATCCTGACCTTCGCTGGCTGCATAGCAATGTGCTTCCTGCAGGGAATGAGGGGCCGCAGGGCTGATCTCTTTCCCTAACCCAAGGATTGGTAG
>NW_006786302.1:1530878-1553915 GCF_000442215.2 Lipotes vexillifer | reverse complement strand
AACCCAAGGATTGGTAGGGTCACGCCTCACTTCTCACAGAGCTTAGGAAAAAGGCTAAAGCACAACGTAACTAGTCGTTTAGGTAACAGAAGCAAACATGTGACCATTAACAGGACGCTCTTCTCTTATGGAGTGTTTACAATGTATAAGTTGAATCCTTGTAATTTTTTTAATTTAAATTTTTAAGCCGAATCCAGTTTTTCTAAATAATTTCTTCCCTGAGTGTTGTATTTACTGGAATAACTTAGTTACAAAAAGCTTAGAGAATCATTTATTTAGAAAACATATCTGGAGAACTTGCATTCTATCCCTAGTGAGGCAAATGGAATGGTCCCCAATGTGCCAGCATTTGGAAGAATAAAACCAATTAGATTTTATTTTTTTAAGTTAAGTTTTCAAATTGGATAAAAAAAAAAATCAGAACTGAAAACCATTGGACTTTTTGTCAGTTTTGTGAATTTGAAATATGTTATTTTTACATGAATGGCTTTTTTCACCTTTTATTCATCTTTTAAAACATACACGATGTATCTTTAAATTTTTCTTAGCAGTTTATTCAAAGTAACAATATCCTCCAAATCTACCACTTGGCTGTATGTTCCAGTGGCCTATTGTAGTGGTATACTTCAGACGTTATTATAATAAAAAACAGTAAATAGTTTCAAGGTTCATTTGGACAACTGTTTGAGGGATATTCTTTCAAACAAAATAGCAGAACATCCTCCTGAAGTGGTCAGAAATAAAAATGGCCTGTAAAGAGTCATTATATCCGGCAGGGTTTGTATTTAATAAGGTGTGATTTTTCACATCACCACTGCTCTCCTTGCAACCGTTGCTTTGATTGGAAAGTACACGTGGGGTGGAAACTCAGGTGATCGTGGCCCTCCGTCTCCTGCCTTATGTTTCTCCCCAGTCTCGACCAGCTCCGTCTGTCTGATGGCCACGGCCATGTTCAGGGTGCAGAGTCTCATATAAAATCTTAATATGAATAACTTTTGAAAGAAACATTTATATGTTCCAGTGGAAACAGATGGAAAGTTACAGCTTGACACCCTGCTTCTCTGCGATGACTCATCTTAGACTAAGCCCTGCCTGGAGTGCACAGGAGACAGCGATGGTTAACTTTTTCAAGAATCAGATGAAGCATGAATGCAAAGCCCAGTGGAAGAGTAGAAAGGGCTGGTACCATAGTCAGTGTTGATTTCACTTTTACCAACAAAAGCAAGAAGAAAATTCTAACATGAGAAATTTGGACATAAAATTCCTACTTTCCCAATGACCTGTCTCCCTAGGGAGGGGACGTGATGGCTCAGATGCCAAGGACTGTCGTGTTCTGATTAAAAAAGGAGAAGCCCTTCAAAAGTGGATTCTGTTTAGTGAATTGAACGTTTCAGTCCTAATATTTTTCATTCTGAACTCATTTAGCAGAGGAAATGGATATTTCATCAGACACAGATTTGACATGCCATCACATTATACTGTAAACAGGACAGATAGTGTTTTGAAAATGGGAAAGCAGGAGAGCTAAGACAGTGGCCACTGGAAGGCCCTGGTTATCTCATTTAAACAGATACGAAATGTGGGTGCCAGTAGTGTGATCATCGTCTGCTTCCCACTTTGTGAATAAATTGCTTAGAAGGAGTCTTTTGCCTACCAGATGTGACCTAGATTTAGATTTTCAAAGGCAGGGGGGAGAAAAATCTCTATTGTGTTAAAAAACAATTGCTAGTAAAATGCACAGTAAGTGAGCTTATCTCTCTTCTCCAGGTGTTTGGGCTAATATTGTTATGGAATTACTGCTTCATTTATGAAAAATAATTGGGGGAAATGTTCCAGCAAATCAACTTTGGATAAAGGCTGAGGATGTCTATTGTGTTGGTAGCAAGTTTCTAAAAGGCAGAAAGATCAGGGAGCCCATAGAGGTAATAAAAATATTTTAAAAACTGTGTTTGAGAAGAGTCTCTGATAAAAGGGTCAGGCGTGGGTGTGCTTTCCAACTTGTGTTGGGGTTTAGTGAAATAGGGAAGAGCAATGCGAACAATTACATTGCTTTCAGCGCCTGTGAAAGCCATTGAAAAAAAATCAAAGCCCATCTGTCTGCTATCTCTGATAAGTCTTATGACTCTGTTAAATGCAGCAAAGTTTTTAAAAGCTAACATTTTTATTCTCCCTTACCCACCGTGTCTTCTTTCTCGTTTCCTCTCCCCTTCAGGAGCTGCCACTCCAAAACCAGTCCCAGAACCCGAGAAACAAACAGACCACACAGTCAAGATCGCAGGAGTCATCGCTGGCATCTTGCTGTTCGTGATTATATTTCTTGGAGTCGTGTTGGTCATGAAGAAAAGGTGAGCTTCCGGCCGTTGCCACCCATATGCTTCTGGCCCGCTGTTTGCCAAGGGGCTTGTTGTGTGTGAAAATACTCAGTTACTCATTTGGCTTTGATGACCAAGATACATCTGTGGCTCTGGTTGTTCCTATTTTCCATCATAAAGCATTCAAGGTTATAGGACACAATTTAGAGTACATGGCTATGATTTTGTGTAAATATGCAGTTTCTCATGCCGGGTCAACATAGGGATCATGTGTCTTCCCACAAGTTGGTTGGTACATAAAACTTGGCAGAATCAGTAAAATCATTTATTCACCAGGAAATGTTTAGTATTTACTAGCAACAGACTAGGTCTTGAGGATATGAGAAAAAAGACTTTTCCTTCTCATTATATTGAAGATTATGGCGATGACAGAATTTACTGGGCCCATGTTATGTGCAGGCACCATGTTAATATCCCATGAGAAAGGGACTCTCAGAAAGCAGCTGGACAGCAACGCAGGGCCTGGACACATAAGGACAAGAACGGTAGCATGTTGGACGTTATAAGGTTGCCCTGTTTGGCCAGGGGTGGTCAGAGGAGGAGAAAAAACAGGTATGGCTATAATAAGCGATCTTCACCTCTAGTGCGTGACAAATAGGCAGTGTCTTTTGTCTTGTGGAAGTGAGTGAAAACCTGCTTAATATACAATGTTCAGTTTATATAGAAATGATCAACATAAAATATAGACAGCAAGAAGTGGAAAGATTGCCCCGTTTTTATGTAGTCTAAAAACAATTATAAACAACAGGGTCCTATGTCTAGCACAGGGAACTGTATTCGATATCCTGTGATAAACCATAATGGAAAAGAATATGAGAAAGAGTATGTATACATATGTATAATCGAATCACTGTGCTGTACACCTGAAACTAGCACAACATTGTACATCAACTAGACTTCAAGTTAAAGAAAAGATTTTTAAAAATTATGGAGTGTGAGTAAGGTTACGGAGGATAGGAGGTGAGGACAGAGGGGTCGGCAAAACCAGGTCTTGGAGGTCTCGTCTGGTCATCTAAGGAGCTGGACCTGGTCGTAAAATCCACTGGTGGCATTTAAGCAGGTAGTAATGTGACATGCTTTTGCTCTTAGAAAAATCACTCTGATGTTAGGGTTGAGGCCAGCAAGGAGAGAAGGAGGCTGGAGTTAGGAAGACCAGCAACTTCAGAAACATAAGGAGCTACGTTGTAGTAGCCGTTTGCAGGCCGATCTGAGGGAGATGGCGCAAAATAGAAAGAACCTCCTTGCTGCCGTGGCAGTTGGGGGTATCGCCACTCCCCAGATGTGGAATGTGTAGGAGGTGGGACGTGTGGGGCATGAAGACGGGGAGCTCAGCTCTGCACTTTTTAAGTTCACTCTTCCTGTAACGTGGAGTAGACATGACCACTGAGCAGTCAGATATGCTGGTGTGGGCCAGGAAGTGTACTTTCCACAGTCAGAGTCATCCATCCACATACGTCCGGCTGAAGCTGGGGCTGGGACGAGGGCACTTAGAGCTACTGTCGAGTCAGAAGGAGGTCAGGGATGGAGGTAAACCCTTGGGTCACAGCAATATTTAAGGGGGGAGTTCATATCCAAATGTGTATACATACATATACATCTTTCCTGGCTTCTTCCTTCGTTTTCTGGTAACAGGTCTAGTTAGACCTTAGGACAAACAGCTGCTCTGTCCCAGCTCATATGTGACTAATGGGTCCCCATCATTTCAGCTACTCCTCCCCACTTGTCATCCGTCCTCTATTCCTTTCTCTTTGCTCACACATCGTTTAATTTCTGTCCATTTTTAAAATCTTTTTTCCTGTGTTGAGAACTTTCACGATCTACTCTCTTAGCAACTTTCAAATATACAGCACTATAGTGTGGTGTATATATAGTGTTACTAGTATAGTGATATTAACTGTAGTCCCTGAGCTGTACATCCCATCCCCAGGACTGGCTTATCTTATAGCTGGGAGCTTCCTCCTGCTTTTTCATTTCTCATCTCTCTAGCTTTCTTTTCTTTACCCTTCTCTGCTTCTCTGGCCGTCAGTCTCTTTATTTCTTTCTCCCTTCACATCTCTGTCTTTTTTCTTCCTTCTTTTCCGTCATCTCTCATACACTTTTTCCTGGATGTGCTTTTTCTCTCCCCACCTTGGTGTTTATGTAGAAAGCTTAGCTGTAGTACCAGTGGTTGATACTTTTTTATTTTTTAATATGATCCAGTATAAATTGTAAGCAGCACTAGGCCCTTGTACGCCTGGATATTCAAACTAAACATTTTGGAGAGTTGATTTTTAGCTGTGGGAATGTGTTGGATTTTTGTGTCATCTGGCAAGTTCTCTGTGAGGAATAGCCTGAAACTACAAATCCAGTTGCCCTCGTGACCTTAGCTAAATGTTAATTCATCCTCCAAGGGTCTGTTTCTGCAGGATTAATTCATTATTGTACCTTGGACTCTCAGGCAGTCATGGAGGTTGTGTTATAAATTATGCATTTGAAGAAACTGCCCATGGTAACATATGGCCTTGATACAACTTTAGACTAAATTCCAATAACTCATATCAAATTTACATGATTATTTACTAGATAATAACCTTAAAAGGGTTATTTTCACAGCATGTGCCACTTGTGTATTTGCTTTTTCTGAAATATAGAATATGCTCCCTTGTAAGGCAAATTTTCCAATATACTATGCCTCTAAGTACAAAACTTATAAGATTTTGACCTGAACAGTCATGTGATCCAAACTGTCCTATTTAATAGAAATTCCAAAAACTTCTAATTGTTCAGGGTTTTCTCCCAAAATTTGAGTCTAAATTTTAAAAGTTGTATTTTTAAACAGAGCCGTTAAAATATGATAGTAATCATGAATAAGCGGCTGGAGAGTTACTGATACATAACAAGCTACAGTGTTTGATTAGCAACAAGGAGTTTAGATTTGGAATTCCTAGACCTGTGTTTTAACTAATTTTGTGATTCTGACTTTCTCTGGGCCTTAGTTCCTTCATCTTTAAGTTGAGCAAATTGCACTCCGCAATCTCTGAAGTCCCCCCAAACCCTCCGGTTTTCTGTTATGCGGCAGCCAGTGGTGACACGACTATGCAGTTGCTGTCCTGCAAGTGCAGTGGGGGACTCCTTACTCTATCTCATGCTGTAAGCATACACAGTTGCTTCTCCAAAGCTTGCTTTGTGCAGCAGATTCAGGTCTCCGTGTGTTGGCCGGTGAGGGGTTCATCTTTTAGCCACACGTTTCCCATTGTCACAGAGGAGGCACTCAGTTAAAAGGCGAGTAGTGGGGAGATGTAATGAGAGAATGAGGGTGGGCAGGAAAGAGCTGGCTTTCAGTTTAGTGCTAGTCGTGTTTGCTTGTTCGAGCCTGTGCTAATCAAACTTGCAGGCCCACTCCTACCCGGGCCAGACTCTGGGTCACCAATGCGAGCACATGCCATCGGTCATAAGGACATCCTGGGCCCAAGAGAAAGTGTGGGTGAAACAAATGCATCAGTACTTCTGGAAATACAACTGGAAGTCTGTCTTGCCGGGGAAAAGTCAGTAGTGACCGTCTGGGTGGGTCAGCATGCCAGGCCTAATGGGCCTGAGCTCTTTGGAGGAGGGACAGCAAATTTCACTGGGAGACATTGCCAGTTATTAGCTTAACTAAGATCATGTGGGCGTCTGAAGGCTCAGCCTTCTCTAAAAATTAGTTGCTGGAATAGAACCTGTAAAATCTGTTCAACTCATACTAACTCATGGAATCCTTGCACACCTAGGCCATAATGACTGAAAACTGAGATGACCTTCAGTTTTATTTGGCTATAATGTTTTACAAACCTATCACAAATTAGACTAGTTGTTACCTGTTTGTGAATATTAATACATTCAAGCCTTGCCTAGACTAATACAATACAAAACCTGCTTTTCCTTAAAACCTTTTACAAAACCTTTCCATGTATTTTTATCTTAATCTTTAAGAAAGCAATTTCTTATTACTTTCCCCTTCCCAGAAGTATGTGTTCTTCTGAGGGTGCAGTGTTTTGACGCAGCAAATGTTAAGAAAGGGTGTTGAGATGAATAGCTATGAAATAAAAGTTTCATGCAGAGTCACATGACAACACACTCTCAAAATTCATATAAAATAAGTTGAGTAGCAGATACTTAGTTTTTATCATTTTCATCCCTGTATGATTAAATTTATTTGTATAAATGAAAATGCCTGCATTTTCAACATTTTTCATAAGGAATAATTTATCTCAGTAACATGTTTGACAGAATTTAGTATACAAGCACCATCTATTTTACCCTGATTAATTATATTTACTATTGTTTCTAAAACTGCTATAGATCTTTTAGAAATTTGAGAACATTTGTATCAATTACAGTAATACTTCTGTCTCGGTCATTGTGGTAAACAGAAATTACAGAAGTTGTGACTAAATGGAAATCATTAAAGAGATACACATTCTTGCTCAAAATAGCAAATGTTAGTTATTCTACTCCATGAACACCTGTTATAGGTAAATGTGACTACTTTCATCCTCCAGCACCATACCTCTATCTCCTTCCCATAAAGCATTTTAACAGATGTACATTTTGCAAAAGCAGCCTATATCATTAAATATTTAGCACCTTTCTATTATATTTTAAAAACACTGGAACTACCAAGATAAAAAAGTTCAATAACATAGGAAGGGTATCTGAAAACCTGAAACAAAAAAGATAAGGGAAAAAGTCTGATGAAAGCCCTCTTTTCAAAGAGACGCCTACAGCATGTGAGTGGAAGTAAGTCGACATTAACTATAGTTCCCCCACTAGAGCTGTTGACACTTGACATAGGAAAATTTTTTCCACTGCAGTTAAGTGTGAGTTACATGTGAAAAATGCCTTAAGTCTGGATGCTTTATTCGAAGTCCTATTTCAAAATCATATTTTCTGAAAGTGCATTGAGAAAGTCACATCTAGACATGTCTTTTTGGTTATTTAGAATATGTGTACTTGATATGTAGTTGTGTAAATAGTAATCAGTTGCTGAGACTTTTCTACTCTAGCACATGCTTTTGGCATATGTGAAACAGGATACATGCGTTCACAAATAGGTCCGGAAATGCCCTCCTAATCAATCAATCAGCTAGTATCCTTCAGTTTCCTAGATGATAACTGAGTGGGCTCCTTGTTCAGCAGTAAATTAGATTGACCTTTTTAAGGGCTCTTCTAACCTGGACTTCATATGGTTACTCTAATAGCTGCCATATTCTGACTATTTCTGGACTCAATCTAATGGTTTATTTAACTGTGTTCTATTTGGGGCTCTTTGGGCCCTCTTTATAAAGAAGATTTTAAAAGGAAGGTGGGGAACACAGGCACCAGTTTTTTTAGTTTATAGGAGGAGGGTGTCAGAGAATGATACGGGCAGACAACAGGCTTTAGAATCTCACAGACCTGTGTTCACACCCCAGCTCCTACCTGGTGGCAGCATAGATTTAGGGAAGTCACTTAACCTCTCTGAACTCAGTCTGCAAATGTGAAATGTGACGATAATGATGATGATGATGATGATGATGTGTACGGGGGAAGTATGAAAATCAAGTATGGACATAGCTGGTGCTTGATAAATGATAGCCCAGAAGTTCAGAACGCTGTTCAAAGTCACGTGGGTATACGCGGCAGAGCCTGGGGTCAATCCAGGAGTGTCTGAGTGTTACCACCCCACTGGTCACAGCAGTAAAGCTCAGAGGTGCCTCTCACTCTGTAAGCCTCAGCTGCTCTTGGTAACCAGTAGCTGGAAACACCAAATAGTCGTCGGCTTATTGCTGTTTACTCTTGCTGGAAGTCTACAGATATTTCAAACTGCCAGCCTGTTTTAATCTCCTTTTTGAGCTATCATTGGAGAATAGCTAAATGAAAGCTTTTTCCTCTTCCTCCTTTACAGAAGCATTTTGTAAATCCTTTCGAATACGTGTGTTCCGTGGCATTCTTGGAGCCGGTGGTTTACTTCTGATAATTCTCAGCAGTGAGGATGCTGTGTCCTCGTCTGGTTTAGTGAGTGAGAGAACTTTGTTGAGTTTTATGGTAAGCCTTCAGCAAGCGAGCTTCTCTCCTTCCTCCTCAGAGACAAACCCTAGATTCAGGGGGCTGTGGAGTGGGCAGCGGCCCCTGGAGACAGAGGCTGACACGGGCTCTGCTGAGCTGTGTGACCCTGGCACGTGGCTGGCTTTCCGTCCCCCAGCTTCCCCAGTAAAATGCCCCGAAGGCATCATAATAGGACTTTCCCATGAGTGTTAGGAGATGGAAATGAGTGAGGACCATTACAGTGCTGGCCCCAATGAATATTAACTACCAGTACGCATGCTATGCTGCTTTGCCTGTGAGCTGTAGCTGAGGCGAGTCTCAGGTCCAATGCCCACCTTAAAGGCTTTGTTTCCACCCTCAGAGGCCAGCCGGGACCGGGAACTGATTCTCCTTTGGAGGGGGTCCGCCTCTCCCTGCGGAGTCCACGTGGAGAGCATGGGTCTTAGTTGTGAAGGTGGCTGGGAGCACAGCCGCCCGGAGGAGGACAGCTCACATTCCCCGCAGCCTGAAGCCAGGCCTGGGCAGAGATGCTAGAGCTGAAAGCACGAAGGACACGCTCTTGGGCCAAAGTGGCCCAGCTGTATTCCTTGTGCAGAGGCCCCTGCTCCATCTGAGGGTTTTACTCCCTACACAGAAGGAAGCCAAGTGCTGGGGCACTGATACCACCTCCCTCGCAGACTTCCCGCTAAGCCCCAAGTTCATCTGAGTAAGCATGGCCTTGGCACTCAGCGCAGATTCTTTGGGTACCCGAACCTGTCAGACCCAGACCCGGGCTGGGGCCAGTGGTCTGCCTCCCGGGTCAGAACAGAGGACAGCATCAGTCTTTCCCAGGTCCTTAAGAGCATCCTGCATCTATAGGGACTCCCCAAGCCTGCTGTAGCACCTCTCAAGAGGTGTGGACCCTCTTGCCATGTGACCAGACCTGAGCCTGCACACACTGAGCTGGGCTCTCTCCAGCCATCTCAGGGCGCAGCTGTCCTACTGATTCCTATTGGAATGACCTGTAACCTTCCAGTACAGCTCGTTTGTATCCTGTATCCTTTAGCACAGCTTATTAAAACGTGTTCTTTCACTGTATCATCCCTCTGAAGTTCAAGTCTAACGGTACCTATAAGGGGCTCAGAGGGGGTTACATATTTACCACGGAGATTGATTGTTCTCCGTGGTTGCTGTCCGCAGATGCTGTGCTGATGTCCCCAGCTCTGTCCCAGGCAGGCTGTTCATGTTGTAGAGGGTGTCTGTCTCATTCATGTTGACATGACCTCACGTTCTAGTTTGTAGGGCAGGAAATACCCAGAGCATGAAAACTGAGGATGTTTTACTTAATAGGATCCGATTGTTTAAAGCTGTCGTCTTGGTCAGTGAATCTGAGAATTCAAACTTAATATTATCACTCTTTCTAGTTTTGTATTAATGAGTAAAACAGTAATGAAAAATACTTAGACTATAGAAAATATATATATGTTAAAAAAAAAAAAAAAGTGGGCCAATATCTAACCTGACTTCTTTGGGCAAAATTCATGGTCCCTCTTCTAACATAAATCTACATTTCTTTTTAACAAGGAAAGGAGTTATATCTGGAATCTTTAACTTAGGTTCATTTATAGAAAGTTACATAAAATTAATTTTCAAAGAAGAGAAAGAGGAGCTACTGTGTTAGTAGAGGAATGCTATTTTCTTTTCTTTTCTTTTCTTTTTGGCATATCTCAGCATTGTAAGATGTGACGCCGTGTTAAATAATATATTGACTAATAGGAAAGGCATGTTTTTGCCCAGTGTCCTCACAGACTGTGCCTTTCAAAGGGCATAATGCTTCCCTGGAAGGAGTTTTTGTTCTTATTTTCACGTATACTGTTTTCCTCTTGGCACTGCTGTGGTGGAACTAAAGTAAAGCTATTTTTATGGGTTTTACAGGAACAAGTAAAAATTGACTCATTTATTAAATCCAACATCCTTCTATTTGTTTGTAAAGACAACACAAAACCAAAAATTGGCAAAAATGTAGCGCAGGTTATCCTATCTATGAATGGCCTATTTTCTCTCTCCTGCACACGCAGGCATGAACACAGCTTTCTAAAGTTAATTATGTTCCTGAGATGACTTGGAGCACCAGTAACCCGATAGCAGAATTCCAGGGTGGACCTGGGATGTGTTTCTTCCCTGACTCACCTCATCACAGCGCTCAGGCTGAACCTTCCATGCATTCAGCCTCCTGAATTATTCGGGTACCATCTGCCTCCTCTGTTAGATTCTAACATGTTACAGGCTGTGATGTGATCCTTTCTAATTATCTCTGACACCCCAGCACAGTCTTTGCGCCTAGTAGACATGGAGTATATTTAGTATTTAAAGACAAAAGGCACTCCTTTCATGCAAGCCCTTCAGTACCACCCTGGACTTTGAATCGCTTTGGCTTTTTATTATTAGTGATATATAAGTTTTATAATATAAGATGCTTTATTAATTTTTCTGTACTGTAGTTTTCTGGTGGGCAGATTCCCTCTTTTGAATAGTATGATTTTTAAAGGTCTGAATAACAATTATTTAAGTTTTTTATTTGATATATTAAAATCATTTAAATGAATAGGAATATATTTAAATTCAGATCTGGCTTAATTAAAAGAAAAATGGGCTCATATCTATCATTTACTTAAATTAGCATTTATTTCCAAACCACCTTTGAAACATTTTTTATAATAGTGTACTGCCTTGCATATTTTTCACAAGCAACATCAATCGAGATAGAAAGTATTATATTCAAAAGAAGAATAAGAGCCTTAGGATGAAGTTTTGTCTATACAATGAGCATCTAAATAAATTAAAATATCCAGTTTTTCAGGTCTTCATTTCAGTGGGTTCACAATAGAAATGCTCAGACTTGCGTCTTGGTAATTCATGTGGGTCTTCTCATCTCCAGCCCTTCAGCTGCTAATAGCGCTCCCACTGCATCCTTGCACAGCATTGTTCCTCCAAGTGTGCTTGATGAGAATTTATGGTAAACATTGGCTCACTGGCCTTATGTCAGAAGGGAAACATTAATAGAAACAAAATCAGGAAAAAGCCATTTCCTGAACAGCTTAATGTAAGTGTGGAGTTATCCGGAGCTATCAAAATGTCCTTCATCCTTTTCCCTGATTTATCTAAAAGCCTGGGTTGTGGGTTTGGAGTCAGAAGTCAGTTGTGGAAGAATTGGCCGCTCTGCAAAGCAAATTGCTGCCTAATTCCTAGGAATGGTTCTTACCTTTACTAAAAGGGAAGGAGGAAAATGTCAGAAATACATTAAGATGGTGGGAACAAAGTGGGACATAGCATTAACTGAAATTCTTCACTCGGTGGCGTTAACTGAAATTCTTCACTCAGTGGCTGTCATCTGGGAGTGGTATTGTCCCCTTAGGGGACACTGGGCATGCATGAGGGTGTCTGCACGGAGAATGGCTTAATTGTATACATCTGTCAGCTGTGTAGTTTCATAGTTACAATTGTCAAGGTTTTTCTTTTATAATTTATCCAGGTAGGGTTGACTCAGAGTTCTGGTCTTAAAGTCACAGGAGGTCTAGATTAAGGTCTCAGTCAGAACTGCCTACAAGGAGGCCCAGGAGGGCTGACCCAGGGGGTCCTGGTGAAGAGCGTGTCTGGAGAAGGTTGGGATGCTCAGGCCCATTAGGTGTGCCACTATGTCACAGATATTACTGTCCCCTCCCACCCCTGGGGAAGTGAGAAATCTTGATTTCTTTTGTTAAATATTCTAAAATTTTTTAACACTGGCAACTAACCATTTTTTAATGCTTTGTTGGCCAGATAAAATGGGCATCCAGTTGCCATTTGGTGATTCCTAATTCTATTTTAAGATAAACCAAGCAGGAGACATGAAAATAACCCCATTTTAAAATTCACGTACACGTTTCTGGCTATAGATGATGCTTATGCCAGAAAAAGACAATAGACTGTTCCCTTGCCCACGTCTTCAGTACCTGAGATGCCCTCAAACCGATGAATAAATGGTTCCTACTTGGAAATACACGAAATTTAAGCTTCATTTATGTTGTCTGTGATGCCGACAGGTGGTTTGGATTGTGTGCCTCCAGTTTATGACAAGAGCCCATCCCATCTTTCCGCACTCAGAATTGCTGTCGACTTCTATATCGCTCTGTAATCCAGGTCGGGAAGCTTTGGAATCTAGAGGAGCCTCAGACTGTAACATCTGTTAGAGCGCTTTCACTCAGAAGATTAACATTAAATTTATTAAATTCTATTTCTATTCTAATCATCTTCCTGGTCTTTCAAAACAGTTTCCCTAGCATGAGAGAGCCCTAGGCTGCCCCTGAAGTTGAATCCGGCCTCTGTACCCAACACCGAATTAAATCTTGGAGACAGAGTTTTGGCTGAAGTAGAAAAGAAAAGCTTTATTGCTTTGCCAGGCAAAGGGGGCCACAGCGGGCTAGTGCCCTCAAAACTGTGTGTCCCAGCTTGGAGGGGGTAGTGAGGAGTTTTATAGTAATGGTTCAAAGAGGGCATGGTCAGCTCGTGGACATGCTCCTGATTGGTTAGTGGGGAGATAGGAGTCAGCATCATCAACCTTCTGGTTCCAACCGGTCTGGGGTCTAGTGCTTGTGGACAGTACACCGGTAACTTCTCCCACCTGGTGGGGGTTTCAGTATCTGCAAAACAGCTCAGAGATATTGTGCATCCCTTGCTGGAACCAGGACCCTGCCCCAAGGCTGCACTACTGTTTCCTGACTGCTCCTCCCTTGTCGCTGCATCTCCTCCCTTCCCTCATTAGCACCTGTTTGAACTGCCCCTTGGAACTCAAGGAAGGTCATGGGGGCTGAATAAAGCCCATTTCCTATCATCAAGAAATGGGGGACACAGAAAGGCTTTTGTGCCCAGGAGCTCCGCAGGGTCCTGTTCGGTTTCACCCCTGACCATGTCTATCATGGTGGATGGGGTCTCGGGGGGGAAGCCAGGCCCTCCTTCCTAAGGCGGCCTCCTGATGGACTGTGCCCAGCTGACCAAGTCAGAGCCCGGGGGGCTATGGGTTCTCCCGCTGCATAGCCCAGCCGAGGTAAGAGAGCCAGATAGCCTGGGGATCCTGTGAGAACAGGCTCCCCGCTAGCACCATGGCTGCTGATTTCGTTATGCTGAGTTTGAGAAGCAGTAGGACTTATGTATCTGCCATCATCTGAGAATAAAACGGTAGTGTATTTCCCTGTATACCCTTTACCTCCCACCACAATACACATACATCTTTACGGCCTGTCTTTAAGAAGGAGAATCCAAATTTAAATAATCTCTGGTGCCCTGAAGTTTTGGAGCTGCGCCAGTGTCCAATCCAAGACCCCACTTGGTCTTGACATCAGACTGCAGTTATGAGACTCTTCTGCTGCCTTTGGCTGCAGCGAATCCTGGAGCCTTCACAGCACATCCAGAGACCTGACCCCGCAGCCCCGCCCCCTCTGCTCAGCGGGCATCTAGCACTTTCCAAGGAGCCCCCGGGAGCCTCAGAGCCACTCCACGGCCGTGCCACACTCGCTCTGGGGCCAGGAACACCCACTTGCATTCCCTGGCAGGAAATTGCTCAATGCCTGAGCTCTACGGCCTTCACTTCCAGAGCAATTTAATTTCCTACTGCCCTAATTGCTGTGCTGGTGCCTGGACTTAAATGGCCCATCCATTTGGATCTCCAAACAGCCTCTGACTCACCCAGAAACTCCTCCCTAAGTTCTAAAATGGCTATTTTTTTAACCTGGAACTTTGGGGTGCCAGCCTGATTCTGTAAACCTTGCATAACTCTAGATCAAGTCTGGTTTATTGAACGCCCCTCACATGGTGACATGCCCATCATTGTGTCAGCGTGAGGTCCAGGCTCTGTCTGTCTCCCCATCCTGAGCCCCTGCCATCCACGGCTGATACCCAGGTTGGTAGTGATAAGTCTCCAGGGAAGCCTTCCAAGCACAGAGCTGCTGACAGTATTTTAATGAAGGAAAGCAACATAAATAAATGGTTCATTCTTATTCTGCGTACATTTTTACTTTTATGATCTACACTGATGTAAAGAACAACAATGACAACAAAATTTAACTGAAGTTGTAAGTCGCAGAGTTAGAATGATGATTCACTATATGAACAGAGAAACCGACTCTAGGAAGAATGTGGTTGATTAATGAGCTTTGTTAACAAGTTCACAGTTTCAAAGGTCAAAATTATAGATCTGATGACGTACAGCACAACACTCTTCACTGATGTTCAGGTCCTTTTCCTAAGCGTCAGAGGGCATCACCAACAATTATTTTAATACCATGTGTTCTATGACTTATAAAGTTTTGGATTCTTAAAATATCTTTTAATTACTATCCTGACTAGTGCATTAGCCTCAGCGTTTTTTGGTTTAAACTTAGGGCACTCAGCAATCATTTCCCTTTCACTGTGACACTGCTAATTTTAATGGTAGTATGTGAAGAACCTACAACAATTAAGCTGGAGCTCTGAACAAATAACAAATCTTGTTAAGCTAAGGAAAAGGAAATAGCCATAATGACAGATCCATAAGCTAAGAGAGAAACTAAGTTGGTTATAGAAAGACAAATTAAAGTAGATTTTTGGATTCTAAGTTATTGTTGATTATGATAGCTTGAGGGGCTCCCTGGAAGAGAATGGATTAGCCCACAAGTCTCTCCCAAGTTAATTTCGTGATTTGGCAAAACACAACCTGTGAAATTTATTTCTCTGGCCACATGCAATCCCTTTTTAAATATGCATGAAATGAGAAGCATACTGAGCCGGGAGCCAGAGATGCAGCCCTACTGTTTTTATTGACAAAAATGTCTTTCTACCTATATACCACAAAGAATTGAAAGCAGGGACTTGAACAGATGTTTATACACCCACATTCATAGCAGCATTACTCACAATAACCAAAAGGTGGAAACAATCCAAATGTCCATCGACAGACGAATGGACAAACAAAATCTGGTGTGTCCATACAATGGAATAGTATTCGGCCTTAAAAAAGGAAGGACCTTCTGGCATCTGCTACAGCATGGATAAACCTTGAGGCCATTATGCTAAGTGAAGTAAGCCAGACACAAAATCACAAGTATTATATCATTCTACTTATGTGAGGTACTTAGGGTAGTCAAATTCACAGATACAGAAGTAAAATAATGGTGAGCAGGAACTGGGGAGAGGAAAGAATGAGGATAGTGTGTAATGGGTGCAAGTGTTTCAGTTTAGGAAGATGAAAAAGTTCTAGAAATGGATGGTGGTGACGGTTGCCCACAATGTGAATGTACTTGTTGATGAAAATTTAATTAACTATCAAGTTAAGAAGAAAAAAGGGAATTTTATTCGAGCCAAACTGAGGATTATAACCTGGGAAGCAGATTCTCAGAAAGCTCTGAGAACTGTTCCACCTGTTAGAAGTCAAAGGCGCAGAGTCATATACATTTTTGAGACAAAGGATTGTCCATCAAAGTGACATACTGATATTTGACATAGAGTTCACCAAGGATACGTAGTCCAGGTAGGCACACGCAAAGTGAGCAGCAAGTCGCCGTGACCCCCTACGGAGCTGGGAAAGCACACAATTCTTTTAAGTTACATTTGCTACCGTCAGAAGAAAGAAAAAAACATTGATATTTACTGTTGAGCAGGTCTTCCCATCTTTGAGGAGCTCTGATTAATGTGTATGACAGATGCACATTGCACATCAGGGAGGGAGAAGGCGCAAACAAACACAGAGAGAGAATTTTATGTTTAATTTTTTTCTTGTCTTGCCTTAAAATATAAATTTTATTTCATCATACTTAATGCCACTGAGCTCTACACTTAAACTCACCATTCTAACCAGCAGTCAGCCCCAGAGCATTAGGCCAGCCTTGGTACGGGGGGGGCCGGGTGTATGATGGAGCGTCTGCCTTTTGAACTCTCAGGCCTGGGCTGCTGGGAGGGTTGCTTTGCCGAGCTCACAGCAGGAGAGAACTGATGCAATTGTGCGTGTTTACCTGGGGTTAGGAAAGCCCCAGAAAGACATCCAGCCACATTCAGAGCACGCAGCCTGGAGTATTCCTGCATCGTTACTGACAACGGTGAAAGCAAGGAAGCCAAATTGCCTCCAAAAAGCACCTCCTGAATTGTCACCTTAATACCCCCCCAAAGCCAAGCAGGATGGCCATCAACCTGGAACCAGCCGGAACACATGTGCCCAGATTCCTGGGGAGGCACAGAGTATTTCAGTCAAAAGTGAAGAAAACAAGGTGCCCTGTGCCTTATTTTAAGCCACCAGAGAGTGGAATGTGGGTAGTGCTGGCGGAGGCTCTCAACAGCTGTCAGTTTTTTATTTTCTTTACTAGTAACAGCGACTCTGCACAGATCACCTACAAGCGGAATATGAGTGTGTCTAGCATTCTAGAAGCTCACAGCACTTCAGATCCAATCCACATCACTCCCTAGTGCAGGCCGCAGAATTTGTGCACTTTCAGCCTTACGGCTTTGATTAAAAAACAGAAAACAAAGAGAAAATAAATCCCCTACGTGCTGCCTAGAATGTAGGGCTGGGGCTCCTCTCATTCCATCGGTGGGTCCTGAGTCGGTCTCTGGTTTGCCTGTTTCTAAGCAGACATGCTGTCTCTGAGTTGACTGGAAGCCCTCTGAGGGCAGGATCGCTGAGTGAGTGAATAGACAGCAGGTCCTACCAACATGACCCCTGGGCACTCTTCCCACCGCGTGGCCCCCTGCCGGCTCCTCACAGAGGCGTAGCTGACTCCAGACTACCTGCTTCAAGTCATGACCAGGCAAGGAACAAGTCCTGTTCTTGCACTCCTCTTCCTGCAAAACCCTGTCCCTGAACTGCAGCCTCCTTTGTGTGACTGGAGTCACGTGAAGACAACGGTACCCCTAGAATGGAATTCTGCGTGACTACCCTACCTTGAGGCACCACATTTTTGTATATATTATGTATGTCATCTGTAGGGAACTTCTTACAGGGCCCATCCTTCCTCCAAACAAGTTTATTGACCCAGTGAGATGATAATGACCCAAAAAAGGATACAAGGGGCTTCCCTGGTGGCGCAGTGGATGTGAGTCCGCCTGCCGATGCAGGGGACACGGGTTCGTGCCCCAGTCCGGGAAGATCCCACATGCCGCGGAGCAGCTGGGCCCGTGAGCCATGGCCGCTGAGCCTGCGCGGCCGGAGCCTGTGCTCCGCAACAGGAGAGGCCACAACAGTGAGAGGCCCGCGTACCGCAAAACAAAACAAAACAAACAAACAAAAAAAAGAATACAAGCAAGATTTACCTCGAGAAAACATCCACAAGTGAACATGAGTTGGCTTTTCTCAATAGTCATTCCATCTGTGTTAGTTGTTACTTATTTAATAGTGATGGTGATGATGATGTTGATAGCCAATAAAAATTCAGCATCTGCTTCAGACTAGGCACTATTACAAGTTTTTATGAGTGTTATCACAGTTAGGCCTTGTAGCAACACAGAGACAAGTAAATTGTTTAAAGTCACACAGACCGTAAGCGACAGAAGCAGAGGTAAAGCCACGCCACCTGTCTCCAGAGCTCCGTTCTGAGCTGTTCTGGCTCTTTAGTTGAAATGAAACAGACATAGAAAAAAGACGGACACAATACCTACCCGTGGAAAAGAAGCCACAAGAAAGTCCCATGACCTATATTGTAACCAGCATTCCCATATTTCTCATCTCAGTCATTTGGTGAGAGAAGAAAACTGTGCCCCGTGTGAGAGAGGAGCCCTGCAGGGCCAGGTGGACAGGCTCGGAGCTGCCCCTGGAACCCAGCTCTGCCGCTGACGCTCAGGAAACAGAGAGGAGACCTGGGTGACTCAGGCTCTTTTCGAAGCCTTTGACAAACCGAGCATCTCAGTAGGCTTGAAATAGGCCACAAAAAATGGCCACGTTCATGCCTAAATAATGTTCAAGCATCACGGTCCACACACTGTAAAAATCCACGTTGGTTCTGCAGCTCCGTCACCCAAATGCAGCGAATACTTGGCTTGGGAATCCTGCCACTGCCCCCACTTCTGGCACGTGTAGTATTCGGCCCATGAGTCCACACGAAGCCTGTCATTGCCGTGTGTGTGCATCACCCCGAGGGCCAGGCCCAGCTCCTCGGCGCTGCCCTCATCAGCTGGGCTCACCTTTCCGATGTCGCAGTCCGTCATTTAGATCCTGTTTCCAACCCACAGGAAAGACTGGACCTTGACACTCCAGCTGTGCTCTCGTTTCTCATATCCTCACTTGTTAGATCCTCAGAGGTGCCGCAAGGCCGCCGGGCTGTGGGGGAACAGGGTCCAGCCCTGCGTTTCAGCACTGCCCGGCCTCTCCTGAGGACGCGTCGCTGGCTGGTGCTGGTGGAGGCGTCTGGGGTTCAAAGGCAAGGAGTCTAGTGTCCTGAGTGAAGAAATTCCATGCAGCGTGAGGTGTGAACCTTAGCCAGCCAGGTACAGGCCCTCCAAGTGGGCTTGTGAATCCTCCCTTCAGAAACAGGCAGGGGTGGCCTGTGGTCCTGATGTGTGGAAAGTTGGGTAAGATGAATGTGATAGAGCAGCTCTTATTTTTTGGTCTCTGCTGACATAGCGTAGCATCAGATGCTGAGACAAATATTACCTTCCGATGATGTAGGGAGATGGGATGGTAAGACTTTAACATCTTACCATTTTGGCTGGCAGCGGGGCTCTAAAATGATTTTCATACCAGCTTTCCGCGCTTGCTTGCTTTCTTATTCCCAGTTGTAGTTCCCATTCGTATTCTCTTCTGCTAGGCAGAGAGCCATCCAGCCTCCCAGCTCTGGACAGCCCTGAGGATGTTTCTAGCACTCAGCTAAAAGCATTTACTGACGTCTATATCTATTTCAACATTATTTTACAGTATTAATTTTAATCTGAAAGGTATTTCCTGAGAGCTATTACATATTTTAAATGAATTTAACCGGGACATATTTTCATTTTTGATCACGTCTAATCTGATTTTGATGCCAAACTGTTTGGTTTTCACATTAAACCTGGCAGCCCCAGACCACTTCATAGCCGAACTGAAGTAATAGGAAACTTATGGCAAGGTCTTTATAACATCTTTTGTAGCATCATAAATATCTTAAATTAAACTTAGCAAAAATAAACGCTTAAACTACAGTTAGTGCCTGCGGTACTCTTGGTTTTAATTTTTTTTCCTCCCGCTCGCTAACAGATTTGCTAAATTTGGTAATTTGCAGATTGTTTCTTCTATATTAGTGAGAAAAATAAGTTAGTTCCATATTCATTTTTCTTAAAATAACTATTTTCTCAAGTTCCCTGTATAAGAATCAGCACTCAATTATTTGTGTTAATGGAGGAGAGAAAAGATTCAGATAAAACAGTGGATAATCACACATTGTTTACATAGGGGAAAAGTGCTGAATTTTGTGAAACAAAGCTGACTTATGGACCGTTCACCCCTCTCTTACTAACTTGCATGGAACAGGATTTAACCAGTGCAAATCTACATAATGACAAATTTCATTGCCCTGGAATTCCCCTCAGCAGGGCCTTCCAGTTGTGTGCCCGACCTCACGATAGCACAGACGCCCTGTCGCCATAGGTAGGTTGTAAACAGGAACCTTTGTTCACCCGTGATCCAGATTCATCTAGTATCACACAAGTAAGCCCTACCGGACTCAGTGGAGGAAGTTAAATAAAACACATCGCGTTCCTGTCTGACTTTGGAATTAAACTTCTCTATAAACATCCTATCAACACCCTTAGAGCAAGCTTCCTTAAAGAAATATTGTGAGTGTGTGGAAGGAAGATGCAGACTGAAAAGGATAAAGGTCGCCGACATATCACAGTGAGAAACGCCAAGACCATGGTCAAGAGTCCTATCCTCCCCTACCTCTCCGTGTTCATTATTTTCTTTTCCTTCCCCCAGAAAAGTTAACTGAGAAAGGCCTATTGCAGTGTATGACAGATAGACATTAGCAGTGGCTGCCCCAAAAGTCACACCTCCAAAAATATCATGTTGACAAAGGCAAGTATTGCTTATCAAATTAATGAGACAAAAACTTTTTGTTTGTTTTTCCAGGGCATGAGGGAAGAGGGAAAGTCATAGATTTAAATGGATTTCTTTAAAACTACCCCTCCCTACTGCTTAGTGCATTCTCTGAACACTTCATAAAGCATCCTCCATGCAACTTTTCCAGATAGTAGTGCTTTAGACACAGAAACAACATTCTCAATGACAAAGAAGAAAAAAAGCATACCTCACTCATTGATAGCCATCATGAGATTCTTCCAATTCATAGGATTGGTAAGAATCTCGCCCAAGGCAGGAATTCAGTGTGGTGTATGTATGTACTTTTATTCAGTCTAGAGGAATCACAGGGACTGATTACAAATTTTTTTTTTTCTGCAAAGCATATATATTCATATAGGCTGAATGGATGCTAATTCCCTGAAATGTGATTTTCCTTTTAATGCTGGGTACGTTTTTGTTTTCTGTAAGTACTTATTCCTGACACAACAGTGTAAGTAATTTGAAAACATGATTTAGTATGCAGGGATTCACTTTCCACTTCTATCATTTGGAATGCGTTTAATGCACGAGATTGTTCAAACTAAATGATGCATAGAATTTCAAGAGCTGCAAGGAGCCTTGGAGTTCATCTCTTCCTAACCTCTCATTTTATAGATGAAACAGACAGAAGCCCAGATAAGCTAAATGCTTTGGTGGTGGTGTTGGGGGGTAGAGGAGGGGACCCACAGCTGTGAAGCCCAATGTGCAGCTTCTGCACGGATTGCTTTAATGTGACTTTTCTGGTGACTGCTTAGCTGAGTGATGTCAGCCGAGCTGATTTCGGGACGTGTCACTGACAATGCAAGGGCCAAACGATTAATTTGAGAACGTCTGTATTTTTTCTAGTGCAGCTAGGTGAGCTCCACTAAGCAAGAAGTCTTAATCTGTGACAGGCCCCAGACGTGGGGACAAAGTGCCCGGCCCGGAACAGGCCGGATGTGATTGATCACCATGCCAGCCACACAATTACAGTCATCACAGTCTTTGCTCCCTCAAACTACCAAGCAGTAAATTTTTATATGAGCTGAGCACTTGTTGTTATTAAAGCTTCATTTTACTGTTTTCTGTATGCAACATTTAGCATTAAATTCACTCAAGAAAAAAAAAGCTCTCAGAATTATATATAGGCAGTCTTAGGCCTATAGCTACTTTATTTAGGGCCTTTAAAAGTAATATTCAAAGATATGCCTACCTTTCTGTTTGTTATTAGAAATAAAAGTTTAGACTCATGGCCTTGGCTAGGAGGAGAAACTCATTAAAGGAGCAAAACACAGGAAGATTCCTGAAGGATCAATCTCTGGACCAGTCCAGGCATCATTACAGTCACTGGAGCAGAAGGTCTTTTCTTTCCCTCCCTCCTGGTGGCCAACACAAAGGTCCAGGCTTCTGCTGCTTGTGAAGTGACAAGTACATTTAAAGATGGTGTGGAGTGACCACCGATTGTCAAAACGAGTCCAGAATGAAACCATTCATCCCTATTCACTTCTGAGTTGCATAATTTGCAGATGTCCTGCAGCAAAAATAAATTAGCTCTAAATTTTCTATTGAGCAGAGCCTTCCGACAGGGTGTCTTATGAATATTCTTCAGTCTGTTTGCTGAGGGGGAAGAGAGGCTCAGAAGATCCCCAGGCTACAAGAGTGGCAAGAAACTCATACTCCCAAGAAAAGATGCTACGTTAAAATTAAATACCTGGATAATTAATGGAAAGCACAAAAATCATGCGTTGTAGACTTAAGTAAACTTTTCTTGCTAAAAACTTTTTTAAGTTCCAGTATTGACTGTCTGAGGGAGGCTTATAGTAAAAGTTACGCTTCTTGCATCCAGAATGTGCAGGAAGTCTGCAGCTATAGATGTCTCTGTGGCAAATGGGCCGCATGGTGTCGCCACCGCAGCCCGTAATTTATGTTGCTTAGGGACTGTAGTTTTCTAACAGATTGAACTGTTAGTTTTCAGGAGGATTTAATGAGATATTGGACCAAATGCCACTGGTCTGCCATGGATGCGGGATTGTGGGAAACGAGGAAATGTTGCTTTGTAAACAGCTTGGACCTCTGTGAGGGGAAGCAGGCTGGGGCCTTGGTGAGAGAGAACCACGGCAGGAGAAAACATGGCAGGTTTCAAGTCCTGTGTTTGCATCTCTGTCCTGTGCTCATTTAGAACAGGAGGTTGTGTCTAGCTTGGGACCCTGTTGACTGCCCAGAAAAAATGGTCCATATCTGGAGGTAGGCAATAAGGGGCTGAGGTTCTTCTTTGTCGTTGTTGTTGTTATCTGCATGTTCGTCGTCTGCATGGCCTTATAATTCCCCCAGATATGCTTGTGCTGTATTTCCATTTTCAATAATATTATCAGATAATTGGCATCAAGACTGAACTGAAAGATTTTTTGCCAAGAAAACAGTCTCTTCAGAATGAAATTCTTACACATCATTTTGAGAGCCTTCACAATTAGACTCTTCCCCTAACATTTTAGGACTATTTCTTTCTTTCCTTCTTTTTTTTTTTTTTTTTTTTAATGCCCATGGTCAGGACAAGGGGTCTTTTCCCAAAAAAAAAAA
>NW_006786302.1:1526208-1530857 GCF_000442215.2 Lipotes vexillifer | reverse complement strand
TTTTTAGGACTTTTTTTTTTTTTCTTTTTTTTTTTTTTTTTTTTTTTAATGACCATGGTCAGGACAAGAGGTCATTTCTCAAAAAAAAAAAAAAATTATTCAACTCATGAGTTCAAATTTTGGTTTGTCTCTTTAGGACAGGCAGGTATTGTTAGATATTTCCTCTTTTCTGTAAGTGCTCATTCCAACGTAAAACACTTTTTGAGCATCACCCGGGATATTTTACTTAAGATTTTTAAAGTTGGCATTTAAAATATATCTCTAGTTGTCTTATTTTAAAAAGCCTTCTTGATTCTGCACAACCCATCCTAACCAGCACCTAAGAGCACTCGCAGAGGGCCACAGGCAGTGAGAAAGGTCTGGCATAAGTTTGGGTTAAACGTGAAAATATACTTGCCAATTAAAGGAAAAATTATGAGTTTAAAAATGAATAATCAAGTCCACAAGGCTTCATGTCCATGGAGAGATTGTCTGTCTAGATAATCAAATACTCTGTGTAACCTGGATTAGCTTTCAATGGGAAACTGAAAGTCATCAGTTTTCTCTAACTACTGTTAGATAGAAGTAGACAACATAGTTGGAAATGTTGCTTATGTAATTCCATCGGTCCTGGGCCAATCCTTAGCAGCTGATCCTAGAAAAGAGGTGGGAAGCTAAATGACAAAAGACACCTCCCCTTGTCAAGTTCCCCATAAAAACCACGGTGCCTGCTCTGTACATATTTATTTGTACCCATTTGATAGTATAATATAGCAGTTACTTCTTACAGATCATTCAAGGGAACCCTAGTGGAGTAAAAACACTAAAGTTCTCCTGAAAAAGGTTAAGCGCATCCTGGTTTGGAAGCCTAGGCAACGGGCCCCGTCCAGGGGCCTGGATCGTGACCCCAGCAGGGCCACAAAGTCATCTGTGACCTTTGGCAAGTCTTGGGACCTTTCCTGGCCTCTCCTGTTTCTCAGTTTAAGAACTGCCAGATAGAGGCTTCCCTGGTGGCGCAGTGGTTAAGAATCCTCCTGCCAACGTAGGGGACATGGGTTCGAGCCCTGGTCCAGGAAGATCCCACATGCTGCGGAGCAGCTAAGCCCGTGCGCCACAACTACTGAGCCTGCGCTCTAGAGCCCACAAGCCACAACTACTGAAGCCCGCGCACCTAGAGCCTATGCTCCACAACAAGAGAAGCCACAACGATGAGAAGGCCGTGCACCGCAACGAAGAGTAGGCCCAGCTCGCTGCAACTAGAAAAAGCCCATGTGCAGTTACGAAGACCCAAAGCAGCCAAAAATAAATAAATAAAATAAATAATTTTTTTTTTTTTAATTAAAGAACTGACGGATAATCCTCAGGGTTCCTTAGCACTACTGGTGTCTGATTCTAATAGTACCAGCTCTGATCTTGCCAACAAAGAAATAAATGGGATAAACTAATACCCAAGTAGCCTCTAAGAGAACCCTAGTCCACTTATTTGCTTTGTCCATTTCTATGAGGCTCACTCCAGTCCGGCAGATCTGTATCCTTAAATGTACAGGGAAACCTGTTTCCTGTAGTATTTTTTATTGGCAATGGCTACCAGCGAAGTTTGAAACTTGTTCCTTGGGTTCTCCCGTGCCCCTGATCTTGCCCTCAGCCTCTCCCTGTAGAGTAATAAGGACTTGCTGTTGCCTCAGCCACACGCCCATCACTCCATTGGCCAAAAGAGGAACCAGGAATTAAGCAACAAAGGATTGACAGGTACATTTCAGACATTTGCCCTCAACGTCCCCCAGATTTATTTGATGGATGGCAAGTGGTGCAGATAAACCTGACTATTCCTATGTAACGTTTCGAGTTTGACCCTTTTTCACTTCCTGGATTACTCCATCCCTACAGCACATGCAGGGTGGTCAACATCCCAGCCAGTCTCCTGGGCTTGCTGCAGTTCATAGCCAGTTGTAGCTGGTCTTCAGGGCGCTGGGGGGTTCAGTGTTGGGCAGGTTGGAGCTGTTCCCAGACACATGACTGTGTTCCTCAGTGTTTAGTCCAAGGACCCTCTGCCTCAAAATCACCGGGGGTGCATGTGATAGTGGACACTTCAGGGCCACATCCCCAGGCACAGTGGGAGGAGGGAGGAATGTGTGTAACAAACTTCCAGGTGAGACAGTGATGCTGTCTGATGTTTAAAGCCACTGCCCTAGATGCTTGGACCAGCTGTTGACACTCCTTGCATATGTGAGGAAGGTTCTCAACCCTAGAAGGTTAACTTAAACACCACAAGAACAAGCTGCTCAATCCCACGAGAGCCCACTGAAGAAGAAAGAACATTTCAAGGGAAACTAATTCTGTGGTCCTCATTCTGCTGGTACTGTGTGACCATCCTACAGCAAACACCTTTTAGTATGAAGGCAGCTTGTCTCGTGTGGTCCCAGATGGACTCACCTGGCACCATAATTAATTGAGTGTGATGTCCATAAAACAAAGCTGTGTGTATGCATGCACATGAATGTATACACACAAATTCAAGTACTTGTGTCTTAATTTCTGGGGTAGTTAAGATTTCATCCTTTTTTTTAAATTTATTTTATTCTTTTTTTTTTTTTTTTTTTTTGGCTGCATTGAGTCTTCATTGCTGCACGCGGGCTTTCTCTAGTTGCAGCGAGCAGGGGCTACTCTTCATTGCGGTGCCTGGGCTTCTCACTGCAGTGGCTTCTGTTGTTGAGGAGCACAGGCTCTAGGCGCACGGGCTTCAGTAGTTGTGCCACGCGAGCTCAGTAGCTGTGGCTCGTGGGCTCTAGAGCACAGGTTCAGTAGTTGTGGCACACAGGCTTAGTTGCTCCGCCACATGTGGGATCTTCCCCGACCAGGGCTCGAACCCGTGTCCCCTGCATTGGCAGGTGGATTCTTAACCACTGCACCACCAGGGAAGCCCAAGATTTCATCCTTCTTAATGAAATATTGTGCTCAGTTCAGGGGTTCGGAGTGGTAGAGACACATGGATTCATTCAGTGAGTACCTGAGTGCCCCCTTATTCAAGGCACTAAGCCAGGTATCATGGGGACAGCACACATCAGACTAACCCAAGGACCTCAATATCATGATAGCCTAGCAGGAAAGAGAAGCCAAATTAAAAAAAAAAAAAAAAAGAGAGAGGAGCCACAGACGTAAAGACAACACTGGGTTGAAAATGATAAAACACCATGGAATGTATAAGTAAAGGCTCTGCCAGTTCGGAGGGAAAACTTGCTTTCAGCTGGAGGAACCAGGAGAACTTCAGGGAAGAGGTGGCACTTACGTTGAAATTTTCAGGAAGGAAAAAGGAGAGACAGGTGGCAGCATGTGTTATGGGATTGAAATGCTGTCCTTATCAAGAATTGTGCTCAGAATACTTCATGGCATTTGCTCTGACAGAGCACCTAGCCTGCTCATTTCACGTCAGCGCCCATGCCAAGGTCGGGTCTACTTTCCAAGAAAGCTATTGGTCCCCTTACAAAAGCAAACGAAGTAAGTTTACTCTGGAAGTAAACTAAAAGATCAAAGCAAAGACAGATGGGACAGGGAGTTTCACAGCATAAGAATAGGAAAGGTACTCTCGTTGATTTGATGAAAGAAGTTAACAACCTAATGGTAAGAAGTGTAATGCAGATGGAGTGTGGAAAAGTACTTAGCTCAGAGATGGTAAAGCAGGAAGCAGAGGGGGAAATACCTACCGAGAAAGTACAATTCGCTGTCTCTTATTAAATTAAAAAATGCATTGCTGCCGGAGTCAGAATGAGACTGTCGTCTCTTCTTAAAAAGTATCTTTGTCTGAGGAGTGCCTGTTACTGTCTGAATCATAACTTCCACTGCTGCTTTCATTCAAAAGGAGCCATTAAACTCACATACTTCCTGAATATGCCCAGTGTATGAAAGCTTTCATTAAATCTACAAGCAGAGCCTTAAAAGAACAAGGATCAAATTAATTGCAACATGGTCCACGCATTTGTTTCTCTGACAGTCCCCGTGCTTTGGAGAAAAGGCGATCTGTGTGCCCTTATCTGAATTAGTAAACTCAATATCACTTTCCATTAGCATAGCCAAGTCAGCACCATACGTGCTGCTCTGACACTGCTTACATGTTAATGCTCCCACAAACAGAGTCTGTTCCAACTGGTTTCCTGTCAGGTTCCCAAGCAGTAAATCCACAAATTGGAATAAGGGGTCTTCTGCTGTCTGCAGAGCTGGCTTGTGTGAGTTCTTCTCCAGACCGAGTTTCATAATTAGACTGTGGAGTAATTAAGAAAAATTCAGCACGTGCAAATAGGGCAAAAGGATTTGCTGCTATTTGTGGTTGTTATACCACCATCCAGAAAAATTAATTTATAATATTATTATTCGGCTTTTCAGTGACCTGCAGAAGCCTAAAATGAGGACGTGGTGTTTTGTACTCTGGAAAGACTTCAACCGCCAGAGTTAATAAATATTTGCCCCATGAGGAAATTAGAGTAAAAGTGATATATTTGAAATTTTAGCCAAAAAAAAAAAAAAAAAAAAAACTCCAAAAATTCCTGTGCTCCAAAAGCTTTAACGTTTATTTACTTTGCTTTTATTGGGGGTCTGTTTTTAGAAGGTGCTGGTTTTTAATATGCCCATCTTATAGTATCATCCCACTAGTAATCTATAAATACCCACTTTCCCTA
>NW_006786302.1:1522828-1526194 GCF_000442215.2 Lipotes vexillifer | reverse complement strand
TTTCCCTACCAACTTTCAGCACTTGCAACTGGGAATTTAATCAGACAGTATATAATTTTCCTGTTTCAAGATCTTCACCTTTTAATACCTTCACCAAGGCCAAATGTTGAAAGCCAGTGGCCCCTGACTGGTTATACTCAGCTCCTAAGAAGGAGGTAGGCTTGAACAAGGTGGCCTGGCTGAGCCCCCAAGTCAAATAGGTATCTTCAAGGTAACTTCGTTGGTTGCACATTGTTTAGAATTAGAATTGCAAAGATGTCTACTTTGACACATCCCATGTTTGAGCATCAGGATTGTTTCCCGGGCAGAGATTTACATTCTCTCACTGGAAATAGAAAGATTTATTTGTGAGCTGTACACCTCCTCCTTGCTACATGTTTTCTTCCTTGTTTCTCATTTCCTTGAAGCCGAAGATGAAAACACCAGCATGCATTCTTAGCACTAAACCAGGGGAAAGCAGCATTTTTAAGAGTAAGGGTTTTGCATGTTAATTAACAGAAGCAATATTCACTAAGTATTAAAAATTCAAGGTTTACTCCATCCAGGGTCAAATTGGGAAATTTAAAAATTGATGAGCTTGTATTGTTAATAGTTTCCTGAGGGCAAGTCCATCCAGTATTTTGAGCTACTAATGAATTGCGTTTTGTATGGCAGTATAATAGAGAGAAAGCGTACAGTCAGACATAATCTAGAAGTTCTTTTTGGAAACAAGCTAACAAGGGAGGCTGTGTGATCTCTAGCCACTGCAATCTCTAAAAATAGGCTGGATAACCATCTATCTCCAGAGATTTCAGAGTGTTGTGCCCGGAGGCTGGGAGTTGGATCTGGTGACTTCTGAAGTCCCTTCCACTTTTTTTAATTCCCATAATTATTCCTGCAAATATAAATACAGACAGCATGGTTTTCGTCATGCCAGTTTTCACTGTGTGGAAAAAAAAAAAAAGTCTAGAATTCAGCACTCCCATTATAGAACATTGCTGGCAATTATTCAGCTTCACCCCAAAGAGCTGTCTTTGTTAATAAAGGGAACCAGAGTGCACATCGTCACCAACAGGATGGTCATTTGTGATGTCTTTTAAGTGGCTGGATGACCATGGCTTGAAGGGCTGAGAGAAAGGTCATGCAGATTAGCTCCAGACATACCCAGTTGTTACTCAAGAAGGATTTTGCTCTGATGAGCAAAACACCAAAGGCCAGTCAGGGAAAAAAGGTCAAGGCCAGGAACCTTCTGGAAAAGAAGTCGACTTCGTAATAAACAAAGACTGCCACCATCTATCAGGCCTCCACACCCACGCAGGATTGGTAATAATATCCTCCACTGTGGCTCAAAAGCCTTGTCCACAGTTCCATTTCTAATTATGTGTGGCTCAGATGGGACTGAAATACATCTATTTCTTTTCCACCTTTTCTTTTTTTTGCCCTTTTTTCTGCCCTTTGTATATGCCTTAAATTTCTCAATAATTTTGTACTTCTTTTTATATCTTTTCTATCAACTCCATCTTCTCTTGCCTTTCTGAGGTGATGTGGTTTCTTAGGACTCATTCAAATACTGATAGCCTTTGGAACAAGTGAAATAAGTTTTAAGCTTTTTTTTTTTTTAACCTTTTTAGAAATACAGAAGCTTTTCTTAGATTCGCGGTGTATATTTTCTCAGCCCATTATCCAGCCAATGAAATAGCTTCTTTAGTAATTCTTTACAAAGTCTTCCCTGCCTCCTTCTTTGTTTATTTTTTCATTCAGCAAATTTTTGAGAACCTATTCCATGCCAGACACTCTTCTGGACATTGTGAATATAGCAGTGGACAAAATAGACAGAAATCTCGATCTCTCTGGAGACCCGAAAATTACTTCAGAAATTGTGCTCTGTGAGCAGTAATCAAGGAGGAAAAGGTGAGAGTTGGAAGGACTTTTGTCTTTCTCCGAGTGCACCCCAATCGTCTTCATTTTAGTAAATGTTGGCTAAATGACCACAGTCCACTAAGACTAGCCCAGAGGAGACATGCAATTGCTAGGGGCAAGGATGAATCAGAGCTTCTGCCGGGCTGGGAAGGGATGCAGGAAAGGAGGGGAAGGTGAGGAGCAGGTCCTGTGGCCGAGGGGTCCCCCCCCACCTCCAGCCAATCACGGGAAGACAGCGACCTCTGCGGGACCGATACAGGATGCAGGAGCCATGCTGGGCCTCACCAGAGGATGGGGTCCTCACAGAGGATGGGAGCTGCCAGCACAGCACTTGTCCTCCCCAAGGGCACCAGAGCCTGGACGAGGGGGTGGAGAGAGACGAGGCCAGGCCCGGCTAAGCAGAGAGGACAGCAACCCGCGTGCAGGCAAGGCAACTGCCTCGGGCAGCGGGTGTTCCCTCTGGGTTCGTGTTATTTTCTCCTTGTGCATCTTAGAAGAGTGAAATTATGTGCTGAAATCTCTCCATCGGCTACTTCTCCTGACCCTTCAGTTGAAGCAGACAAACGGAGAACCTCTGAGGGCACATGAACCTGCACCAGGTCCTCCCCAAGTTAACCCACTCCCTCCCTCAGTGCTGGCCATGCGGCAAAGGTCGTTTTCTGTTGCTGGGCATCCCCAAAGCAGGTTAGCCTCTTATTATGTCTTGACAAAGAAAAACTGGACATCAAAGGGAGCTTGTTCTTCTAAATGTTTTGCTTACACTTTCACATGGAGTTGAGTAGCGTTAGTTGGGAGCTTTACTTATACTGGGCCTCTGGCTCACCTTCTGAGCCAACTTTGATGTTTCCAGTTCTTACTCTAATTGAATTGTCTTCCTGTGCCGTGATTACGTCATGAAAGGCAGTCCCTCAGATTGTTCACTGTAAAGCAGAACCACACAGAAGTGGGACTATATTTATGGGTGCCGAGCACGTTTAAGAGTCTCATTTATTTTAGAGAAGTCTCACCTCCAAGGCGGGGCTAAGGCTCTATGATATTGTTTTAGCTAATCTTTAGTGCATTTTAAAGTATTTTAAAGTTAAAGTGAGCTGTTATGAATGCCTTATACGTTATAGTACCTTTTCTCTTGAACTTCCTTGTTGTTAAACTTACTTCCAAATCAGAATCAACGAAGAGACTTTTTAGATACACAGATATCTCACGCCCTCCCACCCTATGTGACCCCACAGAGAGAATAATCAGAGCTCTATTTTTAAAGACGCACCACAAGTGACCCTATTTGGAAATGACTATTATAATGTACTCAAAATTACATACTATAGCTGCAAAATAACTGATTAAATTATAGTTTTTTTGTTGTTGTTTTTTGTTTTTTTTTTCCGGTACGCGGGCCTCTCACTGTTGTGGCCTCTCCCGTTGCGGAGCACAGGCTCCGGACGCGCAGGCTCAGCGGCCATGGCTCACGGC
>NW_006786302.1:1496586-1522791 GCF_000442215.2 Lipotes vexillifer | reverse complement strand
ACGAACCCATGTCCCCTGCATCGGCAGGCGGACTCTCAACCACTGCGCCACCAGGGAAGCCCTAAATGATAGTTTTGATAGCTTTCTTATCCTTGGAAAGCTAATACGTGTTTATTATAAAATATTCCATCATAGCAGAAAAGTGCCGAGAGAAAAGGAAAATCATCTAATATATATCCCTGCCCCCAATTCTATGATTGTTCTGGTGACGATACGTGCACACGTGTATCCATGTGTGTATGTGCGTGTGTGTGTGTGTGTGTGTGTGTGTGAAGGCGATGGATGCTATCTGTGTGGTTCTCCAGCTCATTTTTTTCACACAGTGTGCCACAAACATCTCGCCCTGCCAGGAATTATATTTAACAATTTAATGTCAGTCAATAATCTCCGAACACTCTGCTTTAACAGGAAATTAACTTTGTGGTCACACAGTCCTGACGATTAGATATGTTTACATTTCTTTCCAAAAGTTCATTTTTCTTGGAGTTTAGACTACCCCCTGTAGACCCCTGAAAACATTTGGGAAAAACTCCTCATGTCGACATAAACTCTTTATTCTAAGTGTGAGTCACCAGCTTTCTTATTTCTGAAACATAGGCAAAATACACTTAACTTCTAAGTGGTTTTCAGTGTTAAACTGTCCTAAAAATAAATAGCTTTTCTTCTTGATTTAGAAGGAAAACCCCACAATGAGTTCTTTAAATATGACTAAATTCTGCTGTGGTTCAAACCCTAATTTTAATATTATTTCTAAAGATGTGATGTGGTGACTTTGTTATCAGAGTCCCCATTGTGGTCCATGATATAATCACGAGAAAGAAAAACAGGGAGGGAGGGACTTGCCTGGTGGTGCAGTGGCTGGGGCTCCGTGCTCCCAGTGCAGGGGGCCTGGGTTCAATCCCTGATCCGGGAACTAGATCCCATATGCATGCCACAACTAAGGAGCCCTCGAGCCGCAACTAAGGAGCCTGCCTGCCACAACTAAGACCCAACGCAACCAACCAAATAAATAAATAAATATTTTTTAAAAAGAAAAACCGGGAGGGAAATGATCCAGCTGTGGTTCTAAAAGGGCAGTAGCTGAGACCTTTTGTCATTTGCCCTAGATAAGGCTCTCCCATTTGCTTCTATTTTTTTTTAACATTTTTATTGGAGTATAATTGCTTTACAGTGTTGTGTTAGTTTCTGCTGTATAACAAAGTGAATCAACTATATGCATACATATATCCCCGTATCCCCTCCCTCTTGCGTCTCCCTCCCACACTCCATCCATATCCCTCCCCTCTAGGTGGTCACAAAGCACCGAGCTGATCTCCCTGTGCTATGCAGCTGCTTTCCACTAGCTATAGATTTTACATTTGGTAGTGTATATATGTCAGTTCTGCTCTCTCACTTCAATCCCAGCTTACCCTTCCCCCTCCCCATGTCCTCAAGTCCATCCTCTACGTCTGCATCTTTATTCCTGTCCTTGCCCTAGGTTCTACAGAACCTTTTTTTTTTTTAGATTCCATATATATGTATTAGCATATGGTATTTGTTTTTCTCTTTCTGACTTACTTCACTCTGTATGACAGACTCTAGATCCATCCACCTCACTACAAATAGTTCAATTTTGTTTCTTTTTATGGCTGAGTAATAGTCCATTGTATATATGTGCCACATCTTCTTTATCCATTCATCTGTTGATGGACACTTAGGTTGCTTCCATGTCCTGGCTATTCTAAATAGTTCTTCAATGAACATTGTGGTACATGTCTCTTTTTGAATTATGGTTTTCTTAGGATATATGCCCAGTAATGGGATTGCTGGGTCATATGGTAGTTCTATTTTTTGTTTTTTAAGGAACCTCCATACTGTTCTCTGTAGTGGCTGTATCAATTTACATTCCCACCAAGAGTGCAAGAGGGTTCCCTTTTCTCCACACCCTCTCCAGCACTTATTTTTTTAAGAAGATGTTGGGGGTAGGAGTTTATTAATTAATTTATTTATTTTTGCTGTGTTGGGTCTTCATCTCTGTGCGAGGGCTTTCTCTAGTTGTGGCAAGTGGGGGCTACTCTTCATCGCGGTGTGCGGGCCTCTCACTATCGCGGCCTCTCCTGTTGCGGAGCACAGGCTCCAGACACGCAGGCTCAGTAGCTGTGGCTCACGGGCCTAGTTGCTCCGGGGGATGAGGGATCTCCCCAGACCAGGGCTCGAACCCGTGTTCCCTGCATTAGCAGGCAGATTCTCAACCACTGCGCCACCAGGGAAGCCCCAGCATTTATGATTTGTAGATTTTTTGATGATGGCCACCCTGACCGGTGTGAGGTGATACCTCATTGTAGTTTTGATTTGCATTTCTCTAATCATTAGTGATTTTGAGCATCCTTTCACGTGTTTCTTGGCAATCTCTATATCTTCTTTGGAGAAATGTCTATTTAGGTCTTCTGCCCATTTTTGGATTGGGTTGTTTGTTTTTTTGATATTGAGCTGCATGAGCTGCTTGTGTATTTTGGAGATTAACCCTTTGTCAGTTGCTTCGTTTGCAAATATTTTCTCCCATTCTGAGGGTTGTCTTTTCGTCTTATTTATGGTTTCCTTTGCTGTGCAAAAGCTTTTGTTTCATTAGGTCCCATTTGTTTAGGTCCCATTTTTTGTTTTTATTTCCATTTCTCTAGGAAGTGGGTCAAAAAGGATCTTGCTGTGATTTATGTCATAGAGTCTTCTGCCTGTGTTTTCCTCTGAGAGTTTTATAGTGTCTGGCCTTACATTTAATCCATTTTGACTTTATTTTTCTTTATGGTATTAGGGAGTGTTCTAATTTCATTCTTTTACATGTATCTGTCCAGTTTTCCCAGCACCACTTCTTGAAGAGGCTGTCTATTCTCCATTGTATATTCTTACCTCCTTTATCAAAGATAACGTGACCATATGTGCGTGGGTTTATCTCTGGGCTTTCTGTCCTGTTCCATTGATCTATATTTCTGTTTTTGCACCAGTAGCATACTGTCTTGATTACTGTAGCTTTGTAGTATAGTCTGAAGTCTGGGAGCCTGATTCCTCCAGCTCCGTTTTTCTTTCTCAGGATTGCTTTAGCTATTCAGGGTCTTTTGTGTTCCCATACAAATTGTGAAATTTTTTGTTCTACTTTTGTGAAAAATGCCATTGGTAGTTTGACAGGTATTGCACTGAATCTGCAGATTTCCTTGGGTAGTATAGCTGTTTTCACAATGTTGATTCTTCGAATCCTAGAACATGGTATATCTCTCCATCTGATGTATCATCTTTGATTTCTTTCATCAGTGTCTTATAGTTTTCTGCATACAGGTCTTTTGTCTCCTTAGGTAAGTTTATTCCTAGCTATTTTATTCTTTTTGTTGCAATGGTAAATGGGAGGGTTTCCTTAATTTCTCTTTCAGATTTTTCATCATTAGTGTATAGGAATACAAGAGATTTCTGTGCATTAATTTTGGATCCTGTTACTTTACCAAATTCATTGATTAGCTCTAGTAGTTTTCTGGTAGCACCTTTAGGACTCTCTATGTATAGTATCATGTCATCTGCAAATGGTGACAGTTTTAATTCTTCTTTTCTGATTTGGATTCCTTTTATTCCTTTTTCTTCTCTGATTGCTGTGGCTAAAACTTCCAAAACTATGTTGAATAATAGTGGTGAAAGTGGGCAACCTTGTCTTGTTCCTGATCTTAGAGGAAAAATTGATTCAATTTTTCACCATTGAGAATGATGTTGCCTGTGGGTTTATCATATATGGCCTTTATTATGTTGAGGTAGGTTCCCTCTATGCCTACTTTCTGGAGAGTTTTTATAATAAGTCGGTGTTTAATTTTGTCGAAGGCTTTTTCTGCATCTATTGAGATGATCATATGGTTTTTCTCCTTCAATTTGTTAATATGGTGTGTCACATTGATTGATTTGCATATATTGAAGAATCCTTGTATTCCTGGGATAAACCCCACTTGATCATGGTGTATGATCCTTTTCATATGCTGTTGGATTCTGTTTGCTAGTATTTTGTTGAGGATTTTTGCATCTATATTCACCAGTGATATTGGTCTGTAGTTTTTTTGGTGACATCTTTGTCTGGTTTTGGTATCAGGGTGATGGTGGCCTTGTAGAATGAGTTTGGGAGTGTTCCTCCCTCTGCTATATTTTTGAAGAGTTTGAGAAGGACAGGTGTTAGCTCTTCTCTAAATATTTGATAAAATTCACCTGTGAAGCCATCTGGTCCTGGGCTTTTTGCTTGTTGGAAGATTTTTAATCACGGTCTCAATTCCCGTGCTTCTGATTGATCTGTTTATATTTTCTCTTTCTTCCTGGTTCAGTCTCAGAAGGTTGTGCTTTGCTAAGAATTTGTCCATTTCTTCCAGGTTGTCCATTTTATTGGCATGTAGTTGCTTGTAGTAATCTCTCATGATCCTTTGCATTTCTGCAGTGTCAGTTGTTACCTCTCCTTTTTCATTTCTGAATCTGTTGATTTGAGTCTTCTCCCTTTTTTTCTTTATGAGTCTGGCTAATGGTTTATCTATTTTGTTCATCTTCTCAAAGAGCCAGCTTTTAGTTTTATTGATCTTTGCTATTGTTTCCTTCATTTCTTTTTCATTTATTTCTGATCTGATCTTTATGATTTCTTTCCTTCTGCTAACTTTGGGGTCTTTTTGTTCTTCTTTCTGTAATTGCTTTAGGTGTAAGGTTAGATTGTTTATTTGAGATTTTTCTTCTTTCTTGAGGAAGGATTGTATTGCTATATACTTCCCTCTTAGAACTGCTTTTGCTGCATCCTGTATGTTTTGGGTTGTTGTGTTTTCATTGTCATTTGTTTCTAGGTATTTTTTTTTTTAAGAAGATGTTGGGGGTAGGAGTTTAATAATTAATTTATTTATTTTTGCTGTGTTGGGTCTTCATCTCTGTGCGAGTGCTCTCTCCAGTTGTGGCAAGTGGGGGCCACTCTCCATCGCTGCGCGTGGGCCGCTCACTGTCGCAGCGGCCTCTCCTGTTGCGGAGCACAGGCTCCAGACACGCAGGCTCAGTAGCTGTGGCTCACGGGCCTAGTTGCTCCGGGGGATGAGGGATCTCCCCAGACCAGGGCTCGAACCCGTGTTCCCTGCATTAGCAGGCAGATTCTCAACCACTGCGCCACCAGGGAAGCCCTGTTTCTAGGTATTTTTTGATTTCCTCTTTGATTTCTTCAGTACTCTCTTGGTTATTTAGTAGTGTATTGTTTAGTCTCCATGTGTTTGTATCTTTTACAGTTTTTTTTTTCCTGTAATTGATATCTAGTCTCATAGAGTTGTGGTCGGAAAAGATACTTGATATGATTTTAATTTTCTTAAATTTACCAAGGCTTGATTTGTGACCCAAGATATGATCTATCCTGGAGAATTTTCCATGAGCACTTGAGAAGAAAGTGTATTGTGTTGTTTTGGGATGGAATGTCCTATAAATATCAATTAATTCCATCTTGTTTAATGTATCATTTAAAGCTTGTCTTTCCTTATTTATTTTCATTTTGGATGATCTGTCCATTGGTGAAAGTGTAGTGTTAAAGTTACTATGATTGTGTTACTGTCAATTTTCCCTTTTATGGCTGTTAGTAGCATTTGCCTTATGTATTGAGGTACTCCTATGTTGGGTGCATAAATATTTACAATTGTTGTATCTTCTTCTTGGATTGATCCCTTGATTATTATGTAGTGTCCTTCTTTGTCTCTTGTAACAGTCTTCATTTTAAAGTCTATTTTGTCTGATGTGAGAATTGCTACTCCAGCTTTCTTTTGATTTCCATTTGCATGGAATATCTTTTTCCATCCCCTCACTTTCAGTCTGTATGTGATCTGAGGTCTAAAGTGGGTCTCTTGCAGACAGTATATACACGGGTCTTGTTTTTGTATCCATCCAGCCAGTCTGTGTTTTTTGGTTGGAGCATTTAATCCATTTACATTTAAGGTAATTATCGATATGTATGTTCCTATTACCATTTTCTTAATTGTTTTCAGTTTATTTTTGTAGGTCCTTTTCTTCTCTTGTGTTTCCCACTTAGAGAAGTTCCTTTAGTATTTGTTGCAAAGCTGGTTTGGTGGTGCTGAATTCTGTTAACTTTTGCTTGTCTGTAAAGCTTTTGATTTCTCTGTCGAATCTGAATGAGATCCTTGCTGGGTAGAATAATCTTGGTTGTAGGTTTTTCCCTTTCATCACTTTAAATATGTCCTGCCACTCCCTTCTGGCTTGCAGAGTTTCTGCTGAAAGATCAGCTCTTAACCTTATGGAGGGTCCCTTGTATGTTATTTGTTGCTTTTCTCTTGCTGCTTTTAATATTTTTTCTTTGTATTTAATTTCTGACAGTTTGATTAATATGTGTCTTGTCATGCTTCCTCCTTGGATTTATCCTGTATGGGACTCTCTGGGCTTCCTGGACTTGACTGACTAATTCTTTTCCCATATTAGAGAAGTTTTCAACTCTAATCTCTTCAAATATTTTCTCAGACCCTTTCTTTTTCTCTTCTTCTGGGACGCCTATAATTCGAATGTTGATGCATTTAATATTGTCCCAGAGGTCTCTGAGACTCTCCTCAGTTCTTTTCAGTCTTTTTTCTTTATTCTGCTCTATGGTAGTTACTTCCACCATTTTATCTTCCAGGTCACTTATCCGTTCTTCTGCCTCAGTTATTCTGCTATTGATTCCTTCTAGAGAAGGTATCATTCCATTTATTGTGTTGTTCATCATTGTTTGTTTGCTCTTCAGTTCTTCTGAGTCCTTGTTAAACATTTTTTGTATTTTCTCCATTCTATTTCCAAGATTTTGGATCATCTTTACTATCATTACTCTGAATTCTTTTTCAGGTAGGCTGCCTATTTCCTCTTCATTTGTTTGGTCTGGTGGATTTTTACCTTGCTCCTTCATCTGCTGCATATTTCTCTGTCTTCTCATTTTGTTTAACTTACTGTGTTTGGGGTCTCCTTTTCACAGGCTGCAGGCTTGTAGTTCCTATTGTTTTTGGTGTCTGCCCCCAGTGGGTGAGGTTGGTTCAGTGGCTTGTGTAGGCTTCATGGTAGAGGGGACTGGTGCCTGTGTTCTGGTGGGTGGGGCTGGATCTTGTCTTTCTGGTGGGCAGAGCCACATCTGATGGTGTGTTTTGGGGTGTCTGTGAACTTAGTATGATTTAGGCAGCCTCTCTGCTAATGGGTAGGTTTGTGTTCCTGTCTTGCTAGTTGATTGGCATGGGGTGTTCAGCACTGGAGCTTGCTGGCCGTTGGGTGGAGCTGGGTCTTAGTGTTGAGGTGGAGATCTCTGGGAGAGCTCACGCTGATTGATATTACATGGGGCCGGGGAGGTCTCTGGTGGTCCAATGTCCTGAACTCGGCTCTTCACCTCAGAGGCTCAGGCCTGACACCGGGCCGGTGCACCATGACCCTGTCAGCCACACGGTATGAGCCAGGAACTAATGTAGGTCCGTGGATTTCAGTCGTAAAAAGCAGTCAAAAATGTCTGGCTTCATGGAGTTTGTACTGCTCGTTACAGGAATTCCAGTGTCTCCTTTCTCTTCCCTCACCTTGCAAATAACAGTCATTTTCTCACAAGCCGGAAGGGAAGATCCTTGAGGACAGGGAATATCCTTCTTTCTCTAGTGCCTATTCTAATGCTTGGCCCATTGCAGAAACTCAACGTGTAATCAGGAAGAACAAATCTGACTCCATACTGGATCAGTTTCTTTTACTTTAACCTTTGTATTCGATTGCTTTTGCTTAGTCGTACTAGCTCAAGCAGGCATGAAACACCCATTTGCTTTTGTTTTTTTAATAAATTTAGTTATTTAATTTATTTTTTTATTTTTGGCTGTGTTGGGCCTTTGCTGCTGTGCACGGGCTTTCTCTAGTTGCAGCGAGCAGGGGCTACTCTTTGTTGCAGTGCGCGGGCTTCTCATCGCGGTGGCTTCTCTTGTGGCAGAGTTCAGGCTCTGAGTGCGCGGGCTTCAGTAGTTGTGGCACGTGAGCTCAGCATTTGTGGCTCGCGGGCTCTAGAGTGCAGGCTTAGTAGTTGTGGAGCACGGGCTTAGTTGCTCCACAGCACGTGGGATCTTCCCAGACCAGGGCTCAAACCCGTTTCCCCTGCATTGTGCCAACATTCCCCCCCATATGCTTTTAGTAAAGGTTTCTGGGCATCTTTGTCCTTCCTTCTTCACCCCCCATGACTCCCTCAGGAGCTGCCCCAGAGTCCCCTTCATCTGGTCACAGGAAGGCCAGCATCCAGGGCACCAAGGATGCTGCAGGCGTCCTGAGAGGAATAAGACAGACATGGTCGCCACCCTCATGGTGCTTGAGGTCTGGGGAGGTGACTGAAAATAAACAAGGAAACAAAGGGAATTGGGACAAACAGACCCCTCTTTCTGTCATGTTTACCTCCTCATCCTCAGAGGTGACCTGTCCCAGGATTTTGTGAAAGTTTCTCTGGGCGGGTTTGACCACATGGGGTCCAGGACCCTTACCTGAAGAGAGGATTCGTGGGTAGCACAGGGCAGAAAAAATAAAGTAAAATACTTAGGGACCATGTTCACGTATAAATCGAATGATTATTAGCTTCTTTATTTGTTTTCCTCAGCCAAGGAAAATGAGGCACAGAATTTTGGGGGAAACAGACTAACATTAAAAAGTCGCTAAATTATCTCACAATTGTAGCCAACGTATGGATATAGGGTATTTGTAAAAATAATAATAACAGTATAATTTAATCAATGTATAAGCATAAATAAAGTAAAAAATAAAGGCTCTCCCCCGGCTGCCCACTTGCCCCCTCCGTACACAACCCCACCCCTCGGACAGGGAATCTGACTGCTAAAAATCTGAAAAAATATAATATACTAACTTATAAAAAGAAAAATAACTCAAAAGCTTATAAGAGAGTTTGATATTCATTCTAGTCCTTTTATGTATTTACCCACATATTTATATGAAAAGATAAAGTATTTTGTGTTTTGTATGTTTTTATATAAATTGACTCATTTCTTACTGCTAGTCTGTGACTTTTTATTTAGCTTCATATGCCTTAGGGCTCTCTCCTGTCATCCAGGATATTTGATCTATGTTATTCTTTTAACACTTAGTGTTTTCACATTCCTTTATTGATGAAAATGCAGGTAATTTCCAGGATTTTTTTTTTTTTGCTTGCTTTTTACTTTCACAGGAATAGCTGCACTCACCACTCTCGTGTGGGCCCCTGAAAGCCTCTCTCACCTCTATTTCCACATCAGTGACATTCATCCACCTCCACAGGAGTGTGGGCCAAAGTATATTCTCTGGTCTTTTAGAATTCCCTAGAAAACCATTCAGCCATTTGGTATTTTTGGTGCCTTTAACAATAATAATAGAGGTAGTAGATATCGGTAGTGACCTAACAGCAAACACACATAGAGGGACTGCGTGCCAGTCACCCAACTCGTTTCAACCTCACAGCAACTCTACTTTTATTCCATTTTACAGATGGGGAAACGCAGGTCAAGGAGGGTAAGTGGCTTTCCAAAGTCACACAGTTAACCAGTGGTGCTGCTAAGGTTTGAACTGAGGCCAGCGGCTACAGAATGTGTGTTTAGTTACCATGATACCCTCAATGGGCTAGGCCCAGTGTTGATGAAATAGGGTGAGTAGTAGCCTTATACCTGCCTTCATGGGCCTTTCACTAGTTGAGAAGATAGGTACTGGTAATCACATAGAGAATGTGCAAATGCTCTGTGGCAGGTGTAACTGAAGGTGGGGCACATGGTGGTCTGTTTACAAGCCCACAGTCAGGGGAGAGACTTAGCGTGGTCCAGGAAGGCTGCCCTCAGGCAGAGGCTCCAGTGAGATCTACAGGTGGGAGGAGTTAATGAGGTGACCTTGAAGCTGGAGCCTCCCAGGCGGCAGAAGGAGCATCTGCAGAATGCCCTGTGCCAGGAGGGCCGTGGCAAGTATGAGTGACTAGAAAAGGCCGGGGAGAGAGGGTTTGGGGGTTCTCATTGCAGGGGGCGGGTGTGCAGAGCCTATTGGGTGAGGAGGCTGCAGATGCAGGCTGGAGTCGGACCCCAGGGTGCCTCCGAGGTCAGGGGAGGAGTCTTGGCCTCATCTGGAAAGTAGAAACCACGACTGTGCTTTAAGGAAGAGGTGATGTGATCAGATTTGTGTGTTCAAAGCTCTCTACGGTGAGTGTGGAAAAAAGCAGATGGGGGCCAGTCTGGCTTCCAGAGACCTGCAGGGAGGCAATCACAAGAGAAGATGGAAGCCTAGACCAGTTGGCAACGAGGACATGGAGAAAAGGGGACAGATTTAAGAGGCGAGTTAACAGGACGTGGATCCTAGGGCTTCGGGTGAGGCAGACATGCAGGAGGCATGGCAATGCTGCTCACCAAGTTGGCCAAAACACAGCGTGAAGGGAAACGCCAGGTGTGGGACCTGGCACCCACCTGGAGAGCGTGTGGACTTCACGAGATACGCACACGATTCCCTGTGAGCTGCTTTACCCTTGAAGGGCAGCCTCCAGTGTGTATTGAGCAATATATCGTGCTTTCTTCCATTCGCCTTTTGGAGGTTTGTATGCAGATGGCCATTTCAGATGCTTAAATTTAATATCATATTTTTCCTGTTTCTTTCCAGCGATTCTTAAAAGCGTACAAAGCTTTTCATTCCATGAGCTAAAAATATTTCATTTCATAAAGAGAAGAAACTGTGTCAGAAAGTGTAGGTTCCTAAATCCAAAAAACATTAATTTTGCTTACATTAATTATTTCTCAGATATTGATAGAGAAGTGGAAAGGAAATGTTCAGCAGAGCATCTCATTTTTAAACGGTAAAACAAAACCAAAAAAGTCCGGAAGGCACGCAGTTCAGCATAAAGCTAGCCACCGTTGTGCATAAAATTTGAAACCGTGTAGTCAGAGGGAAGGTTCCTCCTGTACTTTGTACAAAGGATGTGCACGGCTGGAGTTTTTACAGACCCTCATTGTAGCAGCAGCCAACATTTTTCTGCATGCTCTAACCCTGAACCAACTCATAATTCTGAAGCAAACTCTGTAGGAAATATTTAAGTGAATAATGTAGTTCTATAACGAAGCAAATGCTGAATGCTTCTGTAAGTCGCGGGCAGTGCGTTGCCATAATGTTAAAGAAAACATCCTTCCAAAGGGCTCGTCTCAAGCCCTCATGGTTTGCCTGTGTTGTTTACGTTCAGTCTTTGAAAAACAATGACCCAGTCATGCTCTGTATGTTTTACTTGGGTGAACAGCATAGGACTTAAGGGTGAAGACCCTAATGTTGATGGTCTTTACTGTGAACTTTTTCTTGGTTTCATTATAACTAGTTTAATGGACAAAATCTAATTTTCTTAAAATGAAGGAGTGTGCTTCAGAAGCACCTATAAAGCTTTTTTTTCCCCCTAAGTGCAGAGATTCAGATCCCCCCCGCCGCAGCAGACCTACCCAGAATCTCCATGGATGATGTACAAGCATGTATTCTTTTTAAAAATTTATAACATTAAAAAAAATTAGACTCCTTCCATTTATAAGCTATTGGATTAATAAGGGTTGTGGCTACATTGAACCAGTTTTTCAGAAAATGCCTTTCTGAAGATTGCTGGTTATAAGTTATTTTTGTTTTATTCATTCAAAGGTCTCAGAGTTGAAGGATAAGTGGAGAAAACAGCCTCTTTTCTTGGAGAGACCAGCTCGGGGGTGGACACTGTTGTCTCTTAAGTGGTCAAGGCAAGGACATACTGACCCTGCCACATCACTGAGGGCAGTACCTTGCCAGCCTGGTCCTCCTTATAAAAGCTAAAGTATCCTGCCAAGTAAGCCCACTTTCTTCTTGTATCCTCAGCCCAAAGTGAGATGATGACAAATTTGAGAACTCTTTCTCTATGCCTGAGATTGGCATCCTTCAGAACCAGTATGTCGTGTTTTCATTTGTTCCTCGGAGTGGAGCGGAGGGGAAGGTAACCCACCTGAAGGAGGAGTTCAGAGGTTGCCACTGCCTACAGGTCACCTCCTCAGCTGGCCTGGAGTATCTGGGGAAATTCTCACCTGGGAGACCTGACCCCAGAGTGACCACGGGGCTGCCCATCACCCTGAGACTTTAAAGAATCATCTTTTAAGATGCGACGAGATGGTGTTAGTAAATTTACTGTATTGGCACACAAACTACTTATATTTTTAAATTGGTAGGAATATGTCACTTTTTCTTTGCAGTTGCCTTTTTACTTTTAATTATTTACTTAAAAAATAAAATTAATGGGCTTCCCTCGTGGCGCAGTGGTTGAGAGTCCACCTGCCGATGCAGGGGACACAGGTTCGTGCCCCGGTCCAGGAAGATCCCACATGCCGTGGAGCGGCTGGGTCCGTGAGCCATGGCTGCTGAGCCTGCGCGTCCGGAGCCTGTGCTCCGCAATGGGAGAGGCCACAACAGTGAGAGGCCTGCGTACCGCAAAAAAATATAAATAAATAAATAAATAAATAAAATTACTAATACCATATTTTAAACACATACTCAATGCCAACCCTGTAAGAGTAGGCTTACTTTATCTCAATTTTCTGAACCGATAACACAGTGACAGCTGCTAACATGCTTTTTCTACTGGTTGTTCTAGACTCCTTTGGCTTTCAAAAGACAAAGATAATACAATGCATTTAAGAATCAGTAACTAAGTAAATTTTATTCAAATATCTTATTTTAGTTCACCCTCTGAAAGTAGTAAATCCATGTTCTACTGTTTGTGTATAATAATTGCATATAAAATACAGTTAATCTAACATACATTAGACTTTAAATATAGTGGAGTTAAAAGTAACTGACAAGGTAATTGCTTTACTGAGTACAGATAGTTGTAATCAGAGAATATATGTGGGAAAATGTAGAAAACTACTTAGTCATGGCAGATTTTTTTTCTGACACTATAACTAGACTGAATTTTCTTTTAATGAAAAAAAAATTGTGCATGTATTGGGGGTGGGACGGAATGTCATGTGGGGCAGTCAGACTGGGCCGTTGACAGCTCTGCCCAGTCACCAGGGTACCAGCCTGAGTTCACAGACAGCCTGGGCTTTGGGAGGATGGCCTTCAGGTTGCTAACTCTTCATGTGGCCATGTCACCTGATACTTAACCGGTGTGCCTGGAGGTCAAGTTTAAGGTAGAAGTTGGTAGAACATAGGACATGTCTGAATGGCCCATCTTATTGAAAAACCACAAGAAACTATGGAGCATCTGTCAGCCTCCTACTCAGCTATACAGGAGATGGAAGGACTTCTCTGGATAGAGTAGAGTGGTTTCCAGGCAAGGAGACAGGCAGGAGAAAATCTCTTCTTCACAAAAGAATACCAGCTGATCATTGTGGAAAGGATGGCAGGGTCAGAGGGCCACCATTTTGAAAAGGCCAGTGAAATATAATGTGCACATGATTACAGATGGAGTGATACCTTTTGAGTAAGAAAGAAAGGAATAAGTAAATATATGTATTTGTTTGTCCATAAACACACACACATACATTATATTTTCAAGGAGAACTCAAGAATAAGCCCAAAATGCCTGAAATTGATTACTGTGAGGATAGATATGTGGAAATGAGGTGGAGGAAATAAAGTATAATGAGCAAGAGACTTCTCTGAGTATAAATTTTTATATAGTTTTGACTTTTGAAGCACATAAATGTTTTGCAAATTCAAAAAATTAAGTTAAATTAAAAATATGAAACAAGCCTTGTGTTCTGAGTCACCCCGAGATTGAATATAGATGGAAGCACAAATTAAGAATATTACTGCCCAGAAGAAAAAAAATTAAGTAACTTTTGAACACAAGTCTCTGACTATGTACTCTTAGTGGTGTTGCCAAACCAGACTTGGGTCCACTCACCCACGCACAGTAAAGTCAATCTACTGAAACCCGGTAGTGGTGAAGGAAAGTGCAGCGTTTATTGTAAGATGGCAGACAAGGAGTGTGGGGCAGCTAGTGCTCAAAAAACCCAAACTCCCTGATGGGGTTCAGGGAAACATTTTTTAAAGGCAAGGTGAGAGGGGAAATTGCAGGGTAGGTGATCAACTTGTGCACAGTTCTCTGATTGGTTGATAGTGAGGGTAATGTCACAGGCAATTGTCATATTATCAATCCTCAGGCTCCAGCCAGTCTGGGTGCTACATGCTCATGGTCATCAAGTAGTTAACTTCTTCCATTTGATGAGGGCTTTAGCATTTGTAAAACAACTCAGGAATGTGCATCAGATACTGTTATCAGTGTACTTCAGAGAGGAACTAAAGATTCTGTGACTGCCATATGGCTGATTTACTGTTTAAATTGTTACCAGTTCTCCTCGCCCAACTGCTACTTTTGTCACTACATGTTCACAGCCTTTCAGTCATTAATGTTGATCGAGGCTTTTGTGACTCAGGGGAGGCCTGGGAGACTACAGCTTTTCTACAAACAAGAGGCAGGCAGAGGGCATGGTGGGACCCCATAGGGTCCTGCTCAGTTACAGTGGGATATATTCTAAGGACAAAAAGAACGAAAATTAAATCTTCAACATTTTTAGTAGATTTATTTTTCATAGTAATGTTCATATTGCTATTCTGAAATGATTTTTATATAGTAGGATAAGCAAATAAGCCCCAGAGTTTTCACTGTAAGAGAAGAGAGCCAAATACTTTTTTTAAAAAGAAAATCTCTGGGGCTTCCCTGGTGGCGCAGTGGTTGAGAGTCCGCCTGCCAATGCAGGGGACACGGGTTCGTGCCCCGGTCCGGGAAGATCCCACAAGCCGTGGAGCGGCTGGGTCTGTGAGCCATGGCCGCTGAGCCTGCGTGTCCGGAGCCTGTGCTCCGCAACGGGAGAGGCCACAACAGTGAGAGGCCCGTGTACCGCAAAAAAAAAAAAAAAAAAAAGAAAGAAAAAGAAAAGAAAATCTCTGTAATGTTAAATTTAAATTGGAACTCTCAGTATGAAGTCATATCAGCATGAAGTCATGATTTAAATGTATACGGTATATAATACATATAAAATTTCCTAAGCTCTGTTCACTCAAAAGAGCTAGAAACAATGAAACCCTGGGTGCCGTGAGCATACATAACAGTGAGATCTTGATTTCTAAATGCTGTTCCCTAATAAAAACAGTAGGGCTTCTTGGTGAAATGACTAATTCCTGCTCTGGGTCAGGGAAAAACCAGGTGAGCCTATAGCATCTTATACCAGAAAGCAAGGTCATACCCAGTGACTAATGGGATGATGTCAGAGGGACACAGTGGCCAGCTTGAAAGGGCCGCCAGATGCCAAATCTGGGACAGTTCGATCATCCAAAAGAATAATGGCAGTAATTGATTATGAAGCATGGAATTTTAAAAAATCCGTTCATCTACGGTAAATATTTAAAAGCCAAAAAAATAAAAAAGAAATAAAGAGAAGGGGACAAGGGGAGTTTTTCCTTACAGGGCAATGCCAGTGAGTAAATGTAGAAATGGGAGGATTAGAAAATCACCATTTTGCTAAGCCCAGTATAGTAATTGATTCAGATAAGAATCATCAGTGTTTGCTAAAACGCCTGGGTGAGAGATAGTCTGGGAGTGAGAATATTCACACAATCTTGTCACTCACAGATAATTTTATTCTGAAGGAAAACTTAGCCTTTACAGTGGGAAGGTCTGCCAGTCCACATCTTACTCATCAAATTTAGCAAAGCCGATAATGGCACAATTGAACATTATGTGCCCCCCGAGGGGATGCAGTTAGAAGGGTACAGCTTTGACATAAATGTTTAATCTGGGACAACCAGAAATGTCTGTCTAGGTGAGACGTTCTGCAATAAAGCTAGCCTTGGACTCTTCAAAAGTCAACGTTGTTTAAAAAATCAAAACAAAAAGCAGAGAGACCTCTTCATTAAAGGAGGCTAAAGGGATATAACCCAAAGCAATGTCTGAACCTGGATGCAGAGTTTTAAAAAAAGCATTTGGGGAACAGCTGAGGCTATTGGGTGAATAGACTGCATATTAAATGACATTAGAGAATCATTGTTTTTCTCAGTTGTGATTGTGTAGGATGTGCAAGTGCTCTCAAACGCTGCCGGGGTAAAACTACATAAGGTCTAGATACAGAGATAGAGAATGAAAGAGGGAGCAAGCAAATGCTCACAATTGCACAATCTAGGTGGAGGCAATTTGCAAGTGTATTGTACTGTTCTTTTGCTTTTACTGTAGACTTGGGAACTTTCAAGATAAAAAGTCATGGGGAAGAAAGCTATCAACTAATGATAGTACAGTAATACAGCTGCATTTTCTCTTCCAGATGCTTATAGGTTGATTTTGTGTGATTTTTATTCTTCTTCCCAGTATAAAAGTTGTCAACAAAATGTGTGTAACTCCCAAAGCCCTTTAAAAAATATGATTAAGTGATGGCATAAGGGTTTGCTTCCCCCAGCAAGCTGGGCTCAGCAGTAGTGAGTGGAAGCAGCACAGAGTGCCCGACCTGCGGCCCTGGCCAGATGCCGTCCCCAGAGCATCCTCCTGTGCAGACTCTTACCATTAGGGCCCCACTTGCGGGGGGGAGGCAGAGAGCAAGAGTGAGTGCACAGCTGGCAGCCTTCTGCCTTGATTAAGATGAGAATAGCAGGGAGGGTCCCAGGGATGCCTGGGTAGAGACCAGGGCTGCAGCCAGGGTTTGCAGGGAGAGCCCTGCTCCTGTCTCTGGTCCAAACTCGGGGCCTCAGGGGCTGTAGGGACAGGGCCCTCAGCCTGGGGCCCACTCTCTGCACCCTGGCTTGTCTTGCAGAAGTGCTGTGGGGATTGCAGTGGTTTCTCACACATGGGGTCTTACATGTCGAGTTCTCCTGGATGCGTGTTAAGAAAAGCCCCAGTGGTATTGATCTGGGACGGCAGATTTGTACTGACATTGTATACTTTCTCAGTGACACCCTGTAGTGTCACCCTCCTACCAAAATCCTCCTCCTTATGAAAGGCCATTTTTGAAGCCAAGCAACAACTTTTACTTCCAGCCTCCATCCTTCCAACTTTTACCCGTTATTTCGCGTGTCTAAACACCACAGTTCAAACTATGTCTAGAGTATTTGATTCGGTGCCAACACTGCTGTGCCGTCTCTGCTTCCCCGTCTTCCTGTCCTCATCCCCGTGATCCCCTTTGGCAGTTTCTCTGCTTTTAAGCTGAATCATGGCGGCCTAGTTAACATGAGGACTTGCAGTGACCGAGTGTGCGGATTGTTTTAGCTGAGGGAGTTGTGAGAATAGTGGGGGAATAAGTGTGAGAAAGTTGTTTAGAACAAAGAGATAAGAAAGTCAAATACTATATGATATCACTTATATGTGGAATCTAAAATATGACACAGGGCTTCCCTGGTGGCGCAGTGGTTGAGAGTCCGCCTCCCGATGCAGGGGACAGGGGTTTGTGTCCTGGTCCGGGAAGATCACACATGCCGCAGAGCGGCTGGACCCGTGAGCCATGGCCACTGAGCCTGCGCGTCCGGAGCCTGTGCTCCGCAACGGGAGAGGCCACGACAGTGAGAGGCCCGCGTACTGCAAAAATAAATATATAAATAAATAAAAATAAATAAAGTAAAATAAAATATGACACAAATGAACTGATCTCAGAAACAGAAACAGACTCATAGACATAGAGAACAGACTTGTGGTTGCCAAGGAGGAGGGGGTGGGGGAGGAAAGGATTGGGAGTTTGGGATTAGCAGAGGAAAACTATTATATATAGACTGGATAAACAACAAGGTCCTACTGTATAGCACAGGGAACTATATTCGATGTCCTATGATAAACCATAATGGAAAAGAATATGAAAAAGAACAAAAGAACAAAGAGGTAACACGTGGAAAATGAGAAAAATTTAAATCTCAAGGTTCTGTCTCTTTTAGAAAGTTCTGTCTGTGGAAGGTTATGCATGTGCTCAGGGCCCATGCGAGCAGCAGTGGAGCGTGCTGGACTCCAGCCTCACACAAACCAACCCCTCACAGATCAGAACCCTCTGGTCCATCCGTGGTAGCACTGCATATTCCTACATTAGGCCGTATTTATTGTTGTGGTCCCAGTATCACAGTGAATTACATCACAGACCTCTGGAAATGGTGTGAGCAGAAAAGCATGTAGCCACAGCTGCATCCATCCAGCACATCCTGTCCATTCACAGTAAATGTAGAAATCCACTTCTTAATGACATTTCGCGGTGCTTTTTCATTTTTCTTGCTTTTGAAATACTGTGTTGTCCTGCGCACTCCTGTTTGGGACTCCACATGCTCACTGTGACCTAGTGTCAGTCAGCCCAGGAACTGGGTTGTTTTCTCTGTTTCGTCAAATCTGAGCTATAAGAGCCCTTTTTATTATTGGGAGGGTCAGGCATACAAATCCTCCCTCTGGGAGTCAAAGAAATACGCCCAGGAAACTTCCTTTCCCCTAGAGCAGGACTCCACCTGGAATACGGTTCATCTTGACTCTCACATTTCTGCCCATAAATCTCTCAGGAGCTGCAGGATTATCCACACTCTGGCTGGGGGCACTGCAGGGTAGCCAGGGTGGAAACGAGTCAAAATTCTCAACTCTTTGAATTTCCTTCTTGGTGCGTGTTCCGGGAAAGCCAAAAGCAGAGGCTTTTCACATGAACTCCAGCAGCAAATTCTGGGCTCTGGCTGGAGTCTGTGTTTGCTTTGTGGCTCCATCATACGTGAAAGTGGCCTGAGGGTATTAAGTGGTGACAGCCTTTCAACAAAGCTAAGCGGCTATTCCCACGTAAGGGGTCTCCCAGCACTACGTGGACGATCCATTTTGAATGGGCAGACTAACAGTAAAAAAAGAAATATAAAGCCAATTGGACATCGTATGAGAAAAAATAAAAAGGGCATGTCTGGATCCTTCCCTAAGCTTGAGTAATCTCTTGTTACTAGTTAGGGGCTTCATTTCCTTGAGCACTTTGATCAGCTGGTGGGAATCTTTTAGGAAGGTCTTCATGCTCTAGAATTATGGAGCCTCTGCTTCCACTGACTTAGCTGTCCTCTAGCATTGGAGCCATAATGTGGGTTGGTCAGGGAGGCTTGCGGGGCTCCCTTGCATCAGCATCTTTTAAGAACTCTGGGATGGGACCTTGCACATCAGTTACTTCCTCGATGTATGTACAGGTAAGCCTATGTTAGGATGCCTGAGATCAGTCAAAGGTTTTTGCCAGTAATGTAATGAAAACTCTCAGCTACTGTCTCTTTTTTCAGGTAAAGTCTAATGACTCTGTTCCTTAGTGGTTTTACTGCAGAGAGATGGGAGTAGGAGGAATTGAGATGAACAGTGTTTATCTCCTGGAAGAAAAGTGCTGTTGATGCAGGGAATGTTGTGCAGCTAAAAGATGTGCCAGCATCCAGGTCTTGCAAGGCTCAGAAACTCTCCTATTTGCATGCAGCATTTGCCTAGAATGCCAGCTATCTAGCATTAATGCCCATTTGGGGGGTTGACCAGAGCATTCTCATCGTAGTTGGCTTTCAGATTGCTTTTTACATTTGACAGTAACTATGTTAAGAAAGATCACTAGATTATGTCAAAAAGTAGTTTGGAGAAATATTTGTCTGTTGGAAGGACTCCAGTGCGGATGTTTCCAAATGGAGTGTGATGTTGCCATGTTCCCATACCAGTCCCAGCTCCTCTGTCATGAGCTCGGGTTAGAAGCCGCTGTCCTTCTAAACCATGATGTCACTCAGGGAGGTGTGTGGTCGCTCAAACTCAGAATTGCATGGAGTATGCGGTGGGACAGAAGGAGCTCCCGGTGTATCGGTATCTGACCTTGGTGAATATCTGACCTGAGGATATGGAAACAGGCAAACTGAGGGGCCATTAATAACTCGAAATGTTGATTGCCTCTAAGTTAATTGGGAGTGTGTCATGTAGAAAGCCAAATAAATGCTAATTTCAAGCACTTTGAGGTAAAGGCAGTATTTGATTGTGGTTTGATTTGAAAGACTAGAATGGTTTTTGCACATAGTAGGTGCTTAGAAATATTTCTTGAGTATTTGAGGGAACACCAAGGCATCAGGTAATGTTGCAGTCACTGTCGTCTTTACTCGCTCTAAGCAATGTTTTGAGTAATAAGGGATAATTCTTCAAGATTCTTATCATGTATTATTTTAGGTAATAATGTCCCTATTTACACATTTATGCTTTCATGGAAAATAGTGTGTGACACACATGCTCTGACACTAAGCTAAGCATCTATGAAGCATCCTGGATATTCACCCAATTGATGATTACATATAAATTTTAATGTGGTTAATCAATGCTTAAATTGTCGGAAGGCTGTATTTACAATGAAAGGATAAGGAAAACTAAAAAAAAATGTTACTTTTTATCACTGTGAAATTTCATGACTCACGACTTGGGCACTTCCGTTTCTGTTCCTAAGACAAGGTTAAGGTTAAGGGAAATAGAATTAAGTTGCTTAGGAGTAAAAAGCTTTTCTGTTTATTGCGAGCTGCTGTTGTACATTCATAAATTTATAATCTGCATTATATTCCAGCCGTATGTTAATGCTGAGTTCATAAGATTCATCAGGCCACGTGCTGTCCTGTGGTTTCACTAATATAGTTCTCGGTTACATCAGCATCTTCTCTTTTACTCCACACACAAAACGCCGTACAGAGCAGTGTGTAAGCAGTCCTAACAGGCAAATGTTCAGACATAATTAAAGATGAAGTTTAGCTTTTCTGTTATGGTTTGTGACCAAGATAATGTTCTTTAACTGTATGATAGGAAAATAGAGAGCCAAGGCGTTTGGCTGTGAACGCTTGCTCATTGAAACTGCAGGCAGGATTTCTCCAATGGCTAGAAGCTCATTCCAGGAATTCCAGCCTCTAGGGATCAGGAAGAAGGCTGGTAGAATGAGAGGGTTCCAAGTCTGATGGGTGGAAACAGGTCATCCCTGCTCTTTGGCCACGTTTTCCTACGTGTACAGTCTGCTTCTAGAACTTGGAGTAACTGGATGTCTGTTGGAAGATCACTTCCTTTGGTGCAAACTCAGAAGATAGGTGCCTTTCACTAAAGTAAAATTTTGCTACTGACTGTTAGGAATTGGATCATAATTTTAACCTGAGTTGTGTCTTCTTAATTAAAGACATGCCCCCAGATATATCACAAAACAGATCAGCTGCAATAATCCCTCACTGAACAGATGTTCACCCAACACCTACTTGTGCTGGGCACCCGCTCGGTGCTGGTCCAGAAGTGGTGAGCGGAAGGGTCCAAGTGTAAGTTCGTCCAGGGGGTCATTCTGTTGTTCTGAATACTGACCCAGTGCTTTCCGCCTGGCCCTGTGGCCATACCCCTTAGACGCCTGCTTCCTTGTAGTCTCTGTTGAACAGAGCTCTGCCCACTTAGATGGGACGAAGCACGGACATGTTCGAAAGCTGCCAGAGTTCAGAACCAACTCCAAATAAATCATTAAGATGATGGATTTAACCAGGCTGGCTGGACTGACTTCTCCAAATTTACCAATTGCTATCGGGTTGTGGAGCAATGACAGCAAAAGAGGATCTGAGGATGCAGGTGTGCCAGGACCTACCTGGAGGAACAGGATGCTGGGCCCACTGACCTTCAGACATCTGGCACATTGAGGGAACGAGATGAGGTCAGGCTGCCCCCGTCCAGCCAATTCATCTTCTCCCACCCCCGCTGCATCCGCTCTTGATTTTTTTCTGTATTATAATAATAATCATCATCTAATTTTTTTTCAGCCTTCCCATGCATTGACTAGTGGTCTCATATTATACAAATCTGTTTTACAGTAAATAGACATATTTTGAAGTGATGTTACAAAAAAGAGATGCCTCTCTGTGTTATATGTATCATATTCTGTTTATTCTGTGTTTCATTTGGGCCCAAGGAGGACAGAAGGACATACATTCACTAATTAAGCATCTCTACTTTTTTACCTCCTTTTTAGCTCATATCCAGAAATTTGTCTATATGCAAAAACAGAAAACACAGATTTGTATATATCTAGAGTAACCCTGCCGTTTAAGATGTTCATGTATGGGGCTTCCCTGGTGGCGCAGTGGGTGGGAGTCCGCCTGCCGATGCAGGGGACACGGGTTCGTGCCCCGGTCCGGGAAGATCCCACATGCCGTGGAGCGGCTAGGCCCGTGAGCCATGGCTGCTGGGCCTGCGCGTCCGGAGCCTGTGCTCCGCAACGGGAGAGGCCACAACAGTGAGAGGCCCGCGTACCGCAAAGAAGAAAAAAAAAAAAAAAAAAAAGATGTTCATGTATGATCTCAGTCCAATTTTTAATTCTTCCTTCCGCTCCTCTTATGTTCTTAGAAATGATGAGAATTTGTCAGCCCTCTCACTGAACCCCCAGCAGTGAGCGTGCTGCTGGTAATTCATGGCACCTTTGCCTCTTAACAGCTTTTTATTTCTCCCCAGACCAAGACCATCATCCTATGATTTTGCGTATTTTTCTTCTTGGCGCTGTCTCAGCTATCCTGTTCTTCCCCATCTCCTAGGCAAGCCCCTCCTCTTACTAAAGCACAATTAAAGCTGCAGAGAATTCCAGTAGACCCTCCTCTGTACCTGAGACCCCCCAGTGTCCCCTGACAGCTCATCTCCCTCCTGTACCCATGCCCCTGCAGCCTCCTCTTCCTGGTGAAGGACCCGCGCACCTCAGCTCAGACGCCCACAGCTGTGATTACCATCACCCCTAAAAATGAATGTGCACTTTAATTTGCAAATATAAAATGTATGTGTTTGCTTACAGTGAATTTAACTGAATGTGTATCCATGTAATTACTGCTAGTTCGGGTGATTCTTGGGGAAATACGGGGAGGAACTCCCATCCGATACAATTATTTGGTACAGCTCCTAGTATAGCATCATTCTGAGGTTTTTAAGGCAGCAGGATGTAACTGGTATTGCATATATTTACACTCACCGAGTTTCTTTGCTCTTAAAAATAACTGGAACTCAGAGAAACGTGGTACAAACTACTTTGGAGTGAATTCCTCCTTATAAGTCATATTAGAAAAAAAACCACATAGGTTACAGGAAGTTTTTATAAAACAACTGGTTTGTATTCTTCAAAAGGCCAGTATCATGAAAAGAAAAAATTCAGAGACTGTTGTAGATTCAAGACGCTAAAGACGCATGGTAACTAAATGCAATACATGATCCTTGATTGATTCTCGAGCAAAAAAAAAATGTAAAGGACATTATTGGGACGATTTGGAAGTAATATGCATGTTTATTAGATAATATTTTTGTATCATGGTTAGATTTCTTGAGAGTAGTAATAACACTGTAGTTATGTAGAATTCCTCATTCTTAGGTGATACATGCTAAGTATTAAAGGTACATAATGTCTTTCAACTTTCAATGATTCAGCAAAATAAGTGTGCGTATTACATATGTGTGTACACCACACACGCACAGACACGTAACTTGCAAAGATTCATTCTTGTTATTCCTTATTGCTTCTAAAGGAGTGAAGAATAGTTTCTAAGTTAACTTTCCTACTGATAAATAAGAGATTTTTCTCACACTCCACGAGGCAAAGCAAAGGGAGTGAGTAGCGTGGGGTCGCAAGCATCCTGACTGTGGTCTCCTGCGCCCTCCATGGAGTCACCCCTTCTGCACGTGCAGAATTCAACCACACCACCTGCCCGCTGCAAGAGGTGTTTCTCTGCTATTCCTTGAAAAAAGAAACCCAAGAAATTTAAATCACATGATGCCAAATGACCTAAAAAGGGTCGCCAACTTGCGGGGTGTAGGTCTCTTGTTCGTAAAAAGAGTGAACAGGGAGGAGAGCCGCAGTCAATACTGGGCCCTTTCTTGCTGTCTCATCAGCAGCGCCCTCAATGGCCCTACTTATCGGTCATGGCCTCCCATACTTTGGGATGTATGTTACCCTCTGCTTTATGGGTGTGTGGAAATGTGTGGGAAGGTAAATTGAGTCTTAACATTTTGAAGTAAAATGACCTTCTCTTTTTAAATCCCTTTAGCTGTTGAGTGAAATAGTTCAGTAGGTTTTTTAATTGATATGCAAATAGAAGGCAGATTTGTTTTGAAAGCACAGTGCCATTTTAGAAAATACAAAAAAAAAAGGGGGGAAAGAAAAAACCATGAAGCCTCTGCCTAGTGTCAGTTACAGCTCTGGGGAGGAAGGGAGGGGACCAGCCACAGCCTGTAGCCACCTCCATGTGTGGCAGCATCAGTGTGCAGGGTGACAGGAGGGCCATTTCACCTGTACTTTGCTTCACTTAAGAGTTGTCCGGAGCTGCGTTTGGACTTGATACAGAAAATGACTGGATTGAGAGCATTCTTCATAAGTAATCCTTCCGTGGTAACTTAAACAAAAAAAAATTTTTTTTAACCTAATACTTCCCATCATAGAACCAAAAAACTTTAAGAATTTATGTCCTCTTGTTTTCTGTCCAGTGTATTGAGTTTCGTGATTCTTCTGGTCAGAGTATGGAGAGAATTTGGTTTATCAGAATGTGCCATATTCTACTTGTTTCCTATGCATTTGCAAACATAAAATGATACTTTACTGTTTAAGTTGCTGTTGTGTGCTTAGGGTCTTTTTTTTAATAGAGCTGTTCTTCATTGTTAGCAGCCAAAATATTGTGTGGCTAAATGATTTCAGTTTATCTAATTTGCTTGACAATTAGATAACCATGCTAGCTAGCCTTGGGAAGAAAATATGTTCACCATAAAAAAAGTTAAGAATGTTAATATAAAGTTCAAAGCAAAAATATTAAGCCATTTAGTTAGTAGGAAGCTTTCAGAACTCTGCACTTAGTACGCAAAGAAACCATGATTTCTCACAGCTATAAATTCTGTTTCTGTCCATAAAAGGAAAATATATCAAGTTTAATCATTTGATAGAAAAAAAAAAATTCCATTAGGCGACCTTGAGCGAGGGGGTTCACCAGACTAGCATCCCTATTATTCCTATATGCATGTATAACCTTAGGTTATGTTTATATGATTTCATTTTTAGAAATGTTTACCAAACATGCATATGGTTTCCATTACCAAGAATCAACTACACTGAGTTCTTTGGATCTGCTTTCTTTATTCTTTTTGTTTAATTGGTTACATGCTTTATAATTTTCAGTATTTTGGCATTTTAGAATACATGCAGCAATATATTGCTATGATCCATATACAGACAGTCCCCAACTTAGAACAGTTGGACTTAACGTTTTTTGACCTTACAATGGTACGAAAGCAATGAGTAGAAAATACTTGGAATTTTGAATTTTGATCTTTCCTGGGCTAGCGATATGGAGTATGATCCTTTCTCGTGATGCTGGGCAGTCGCAGTTCCCAGTCGGCCACATGATCCAGAGGGTAAATAACTGATACACTTAGAACCATTCTGTACCCAGACAACCATTCTGTTTTTCACTTTCAGTGCAATATTCAATAAATTACATGAGATATTCAACACTTTATTATAACACAGGCTTTGCGTTAGAGGATTTTGCTCAACTGCAGGCTAATTTAAGAGTTCTCAGATCATTTAAGGTAGGCTGATGTTTGGTAGGTTACATGTATTAAATATATCTTCAACGTAGGATAGTTTCAACTTATGATGGGTTTATCGGGATGTAACCCTGTCGTAAGTCAGGATGATCTATGTAGTTATATTTGGGATGATTCATTATGCTTCAGTTATAAAAATAATTTGACACATCCACTGTGTTCAGTAGATATCGTGTCCGCCAAAAATATTTCCATTTCCACACGGCTAGCTTTCATGCATAATTACTTACTTGTTCATCTCAAGATGTAATGTCAGCTTGTACTATGTAATATGAAATAATCTCATCTAGACACATAATGAATTTCTATTATCTAAGAGTTGTTTATATTTGATGACATTTTCCTTCTTTGGGAAAATATATTTCAGGAAGAGAAAAATTGCAAGTATTTTTTAAATCAGTGTTTTTTTTGTTTGTTTTTTTGTTTGTATTATGTTATGTTTGGCGTGCCCAGTGATTTGAATCACTATCGTTTAGTGGCAACGTGCTAAGCCTGTGAAGTATGAGAAATGTTTTTTGCCTCAAGAATCTCGTAAGACATTATACATATTGAAAGGTAATTAATCAAATGAGACAGGATGAGGTCAGGATAATTACTGCTTTGGAGTTCAGAGAAAAGTGACATCACCATGGACCAAAACATTAGATGCATCAGGGAACCCAGCCTTGAAGGATGGGAAAGAATGA
>NW_006786302.1:1432254-1496576 GCF_000442215.2 Lipotes vexillifer | reverse complement strand
TAGGGAAAGGAGAGAGCAAATGCACAATAAGATGAGAGAACAGTGGAGGCAACAAAAGACTTCCAACCAGGCTGAACATTTTGTGACAAATGGCTGCTACTCTTAATGTAATCCATTCAAATCCATGAATGGTGCACTAAGATTTTAATAGAAAAATAGGCAAAGGACATGAATAGTCCATTTATAGAAGGGGAAGTGCAAACGATCAATGTATGCATTAAAAGCTGTTCATTCATTAATAAGCAATGAATGTAAACTTAGAAAGTAAAATACTATATTTTTCACATTAAATTGACAACTGCTTTTAAAAGCCAGTAGGGTATAGTGAGAAGGGCCTCCTCATGCATTTTCTGGTGAGAATAGAAATTGGTACACATTTTTAAAAAGCCATTTATAGTTTGTAACACTGCTATTTAAAATGGACATGCCCATTAATCCAATACCACTGAGAATTATTTTTAACATCTTTATTAGAGTATAATTGCTTTACAATGGTGTGTTAGTTTCTGCTTTATAACAAAGTGAATCAGCTATACATATACATATGTCCCCATATCTCCTCCCTCTTGTGTCTCCCTCCCACCCCTCTAGGTGGTCACAAAGCCCCGAGCTGATCTCCCTGTTCTATGCAGCTGCTTCCCACTAGCAATCTATTTTATGTTCGGTAGTGTGTGTATGTCAATGCCACTCTCTCACTTCGTCCCAGCTTACCGTTCCCCCTCCCCATGTCCTCAGGTTCATTCTCTACATCTGCCTCTTTATTCCTGTCCTGCCCCTAGGTTCTTCAGAACCTTTTTTTTTTAGATTCCATATATATGTGTTAGCATACGGTATTTGTTTTTCTTTTTCTGACTTACTTCACTCTGTATGGCAGTCTCTAGGTCCATCCACCTCACTACAAATAACTCAATTTCGTTTCTTTTTTTTTTTTAACATCTTTATTGGAGTATAATTGCTTTACAATGGTGTGTTAGTTTCTGCTTTATAACAAAGTGAATCAGTTATACATATACATGTGTCCCCATATCTCCTCGCTCTTGCATCTCCCTCCCTCCCACCCTCCCTATCCCACCCCTCCAGGCAGTCACAAGGCACCAAGCTGATCTCCCTGTGCTATGCGGCTGCTTCCCACTAGCTATCTACCTTACGTTTGGTAGTGTATATATGTCCATGCCTCTCTCTCACTTTGTCACAGCTTACCCTTCCCCCTCCCCATATCCTCAAGTCCATTCTCTAGTAGGTCTGTGTCTTCATTCCTGTCTTACCCCTAGGTTCTTCATGACATTTTTTTTTTCTTAAATTCCATATATATGTGTTAGCATACGGTATTTGTCTTTCTCTTTCTGACTTACTTCACTCTGTATGACAGACTCTAGGTCTATCCACCTCATTACAAATAGCGCAATTTCGTTTCTTTTTATGGCTGAGTAATATTCCATTGTATATATGTGCCACATCTTCTTTATCCATTCATCTGACCACTGAGCATTTTTTCAAAGGGAATTTTCAGATTTATTGATAAGGATAGTCATCACAGTATTATCTGTGACAGTAAAAAATTTAGAAGCTAGCTAAATTACCAAAAGACATTATTAATGTCATTTTGATTAAGTATTGTTTAGTCATTAAAACCTATGTTTTCAAAAAATTTTTAATGACATTTGGAAGTCATAGAAATAAGTAGTACAGAAAAGTCCAAATTTAAAAAAAATTAATATGTGTAAACACAAAAGACTGGATTAAAATATCCTGAACTGTTAGCAATTATTATTCCGAGGGGTAAAATTATAAGTGGTTGTATTTTCTTTAACCTCTCTCTCTTTCTAGATTTTGTCAAACTGAAAGTGAATTATTTTTAGAAAAAATATGTTAAACTTCCACTTAATTTATTGAAACAGGACAAATAGGTAGTTAGGGTAAAGTCTCAAAGAGAGGATTTCATAAATCAGTAAATGCCAGTGTGAATCCTTTGACCAGCTAGTGAAATGAAGTTGCTGAATAACAAGTGTGTGTGTCTGTGTGTGTATGTTGGTGTGTGTGTGCACTAGTATATTGTAAGGCTGAAAAAAATGTTTTAGTGGAGACTCTGCTGAGGAAAGTTAGGGTATCGTCCACAGTCTAGGGGCTACAGAGGACCTAAGCAGAGCGGGGTTACACACCCGTGCCAAAAACATTAGTGAGAGTCAGAATAGGGTGGGAATTGATGTACAAGATTAATAAGAACCGGCACCGTTTAAAATAAATAAAACATAATAGAGAATAGGAGGAGCTATAATGGCACCCATCTTGTGTAGTAAAGGTGGGAATTATTCTAAGAAACTTCTTGTCATGAGTTTACACACAAAATACGTTCAAATGACTTTGTAAGTCTTAAGAACTAAGTGTCCTTTTCAGGGTCATTTTCGGCCTGACCTGCCAGTATGTCAGCCTGGCATGGTCACATCTCAGGAGTGTGACAACACCAGTGACCAGTGAAGTGATGCTGGCCTATATTTCAGAGACATGGGTTTCTTCTAAATAGTCACCGTCAAATATCAGCAAAATTCTAGATGACAGATGAGTAAACATCTCTGTAGGGGCTCTTCTAGTTGAAATTCTACCATTTGCTTGAAAAATACCTAAATGTTTGTTATAAAGGAGTAAAAAAGACCCTAATTAATGATTGCTATGCATGTTGCCAAATTAAACACAATTTTAAAAGTTCAAATAGGTAAAAACTAAAGGATAGTGAAAACCTTAGGATGAAACAGAATTTCTGCTCTAGAAAATGTGTATAAATAATAAATTGATCATGAAGAGCAATTAATAGATCAATTAAATTGATCATGAAGAGCAATTAATCTATTAATAGCATTAATAGAATTAATTCTAGTATTTGTACCATTATTTGGTCTTCCAGATTTCACAACAAATACTAAAATTCATAGTGAAGACTACCACTTTTAAAAAGTATTTGGCAACTTGAGAGAAACACTTGGGTACTTGATCAGCAGATACTCAGAAATTAGATATTATGTCTAAAAACCTCAAGCGTTATGCCTGAGAGGAAAACCACGAAGGGCCAAGTTCACATGAAATGGGTAGAGTTAGAACCACAGTGAGGGGCCCTGTCAACAGCACAATCACAGGACAAGGTACATTCACACTCCTGCTGGTCTAGACTCGCGTATGGCCACGTGTGCAGCCACCTGCTTCAGTGTACAGCCCGTTTACAGTGCAAGTGAGTTATTTCAGTCCTCCAGTAAACACACTCACATTGGCTAGTACTTATGTAGACACTGAATGTGGGCCTCTTCATTCACGTAGCAGATGCCAAATGAGCAGCTGTGAGCAGCATTCTAAGTTCTGCAGAAAGGAATCAACAAAATTTCTTCTCTTGTGGAGCTTGCCTTCTGAGGGGAAGAGACAGACCACAAAGGAAATAAGTAACTTATCTGTAAAACGGAGGAAAATAAAACTGGGAGGTAGCCAGGGAGTGGAGGGGAGGGAGGGAAGTTGGAAGAGGCTAGTCTTGCAAACAGAGTGGTAATCAGATTTCTGTTTTAGAACAGAAGCGTTTTCTATACTTCTCTTCAGTTCCTTTTAAAAGACTGAACGTGGCCACTGTGCTAAAACCAGACCATGATAGTGTGGGCATTTAACAATATTAGTTCTTCCCGTCCATGAACATGGAATGTCTTTCAATTTATGCATATCTGCTTTAATTTCTTTCCTGGGTGTTTTCTAGTTTTCTGCATACAAGTCTTTCACCTTCTTGGTTAGGTTTATTTCTAAGTATTTTATTATTCCCCAGACCACAGAATGTGACCTTATTTAGAAATAGGATCTTTGTATAGGTAATCAGATTAAAATGCAGTCATTAGGGTGGGCCCTAATCCACTGTGACTGGTGTCCTTATAAAAGTGGAAATTCAGATGCAGACAGCGTGAAGAGACTCTGGAAGATGCCACGTGAAGACAGAGACAGAGACTGGAGTGTTGTTGCTGTGCTGGGAGAACCAGGGAGATGAGGTGCTGAGGTCACTGTCATGACTCCCAAGGGACGTGACCTGGGTCAGAAGAGAAGTGAGGACACGAGAAGATATAAAAAGCTTGCTGAATAAATAGGCAAAGATTTAAGAAAAGAAGAAACTGTCATCACAAGCAAGGCAGTCTCGTAAAGAAAAGTGTCATAAAAACCAAGGGATCAGGTCTACAAAAGGGGACCACGGAAGAGGCGGTGGGGACGTTCCTGGAGGAGGAGGGTCACCTGTGCCAGGGCCGGAGCACCAGGAACCACTTCAGAGAGGAAGTCATCAAGAATGAATGGGAATGAACAGATGGGCAGGTGCGCGGAGAGAACATCCGTGCAAACGGGACCCCCAGGGATGACAAGGGACGTGTGGTCGGCAGGCCGTGCACTGATTAATAGACCTGGAAACTAGCGTCTTCACTATCCAGGATTGTGACAGTACCTACTGTATTTCTTAATTACAAATCTAATGCTTCTTCATCCTCCCCAGTACATATATGTATTTGTGTGTATTTATAATTTGTTATATGTAATTTGCATACAGAAACTGATTGTGTAAATTCTATATATATAAGATTTTTAAGTAACATGAGCATCTCATAATTACAGAACAAAAATACATCGTTTGTCTTTCCCCCTCTGCCCACCTACCACCACCTTCACCCCAGCCTCCTTTCTCTGACCTCATGAGCATCCTTCCCAGCCATTTCCAGGATAATCCCTCACCTTCTGGCCTTCATGCTACTCCATCTGCCAGCACTCCAGAAGGCCAACTTGAAAGTGCAAGACCCAAAGCTCTAGTGTTCCATGTGGGTCCCCAGCAGATAACACACACCGATATTAAGAACAATATGACAGAGCTTAACAGGGCTTGGCGCCCTAACCTATTGGTCGTGAATCGTGAACGTCTCCATGGGGTTTTAAAGTTTTCGTTCTGAATTGTTGAATCACAAAGACAACAGAGGCCCTTATGCTAAGTATATTCTGTGAGGACAGTCCTTGCACGTAAATGTTTTCTTAAATGCTTGCTATGGTAAGGCTCAGCATAGTGAAACTCAACAGGCTGCAGGGTGTCATGGTAACATGAGCACGTACTCCTGTTCCTGCAGCCCGCTGATGACAGAGTTGTGAAAGCTCACACCCAAGACGGTGCAGGGTGCTGTACCAGTCAGCACGGCTCCTGATTAATTACAAACCTAAAAAAATCCCACTTACAAAAACCTTGTGGGCCAGAGAAGCTTCATTGGAAAGGGAGACTGAACACACCTCCCTGGGGCAGAAGCATAACTTGTGGGTGGGGGCAGCTCCATTGGCATGTTTACAGCAGGTGTTTCAAGGAACCCATTGGTGAGACAGTGATATGCCGTAGATGAGTGGATTGTGAACACACAGAGGGAGAGGGTTATCAGAGTGGCACCTGTCTCCTTCCGTCCTTCATCCCACCAATGCTTACTGAGTGCCTACCCTGTTGTAGGGCCCAGGACTCCAGGGTGAGCAAGATAGATGAACACACATTCTAGTGCTGGCCGGCAACTTAAAAGAAACGAGGGTGTAAAAGAAATATAAGAGAGTAGGGTGTGCTATTGAAATGGGGTAATAGGACGGAGAATGGTTGATGATTACTCTTGGCCTCCAACAAGACTTAATACCCATGAGGCTGTGTCCAACATGAAACAGGATGGTCCGATCCACGTTCACGGAGCGTTCATTAAGCACGCGTCCTATGGCAGGCCCCTGACAGGAAATTTCGTAAAACGGACTCCTTGTCAGTGTTCTTTTGCTTCTTCACAAATGACAGGGGTCATCAACAAAAGAGTCCGGGATTCAGGTGTATGTCACCCCAGTTTATGCTACTTTGGACTGGGTTATACTTTGAAATGGGGATTAGTCATATCACACTATAAATTCAGGCCCAGAAAATGGTGGCGACTGAAGGAATTCCCAGAGCCACTGGGATTCTCCCACATTTGAAATGCCAGGCCCCTCCTGCACCCACAGAGCTTGGGGGTGGTGGCAGTTGGTCACCAGGAGCCCGGATGCTATGAGTTCAGCCTTTCATGAGAGGCATGCAGAAGTTCTTAGTAATGCACAAAGTAGGTGTCACTATGGTCACTGGATGAAATTATGGCCCCTGGGCCCCTATAAGAAAGTGTCTTATAAAGGGTCTGCTTCTGTTAGGTGGTGCCTTTGTCGTGACCCAGGGACAATATTGGTCAACAATAACATTAGGTAGCAGTTTCTGAACCACAGCTCTGAAAGCATGAACAATGGTCGTTTCCAATTTCATTATTAAATTCTTGTTAAGAGATTTGATTTTCCCTGATGGCAGAGAAAGTGCAGATTGCATTAATTGATAATTTTGTATTTCTTAGCATTCTATTTTCTTTATCAACTGACGAATTTTCTTCTTACCCACAGTAACTCTGTCTCTTGAACTTTTAAATCCAGACTGAGTTTTCAATAATTAGTTGGTATTTTTCATATGAAATTCAGAACATCCATGTTAATGAATTAAATACATTTTTCCATAGGACCAAGCTTGATTTTCTGTGACTAGCACCATTTTGACTGCCTCCTCAACCCCAGTGAATAGGACGAAATTTGAAAGTTATACTCTAAAAGTATACCTCCAGAACTGGGTTTCTGAAAAATCGTATATTAGGAAAACTCATGGCTGAGGAACAAGATGGGAAGCAGTGGAAAGAGGTGACTTATGACATCCCTAAAAGAGTTCTGTTTCCATCCTATGATACAGTAATGATGAAGCACCACATAAATGGGCCATCAACTGCATAATCATATTTTAAAATAGTAATAACCAATATTATGCAATAATTGTCATTTACCATCTCTTGCTTGATAGAAACTTTTCAAGATCTGCCATTCTCAAAATTGGGGGAAGATACTTATAGAAGCATTTTCCATTATTTCAGGAAATACGCACTTTAAGAGGCATTGTCTCGTGTGTCTGGCTGTATAGACAATTGTTCAAAGCCTTTCTGATTTTAAGGCTCAATTATTCTCTTCTTATTTTAATTCTTTCCTCAAGTCCTACCTTGTGCTTCTTATTTGGTTCCCTGGATGCAGAGTAACTTGCGTGCTTTGAGTGAGAAGGGCTTGGAGTGACCTTTCTGTAACCTGCAGGGCATGTTTCACGGAACCTCTCCCTTCTCCCAAGAACTGTGGTTGGCCTCAGTTGAAGCACATGCCAAGGGTTCCTCCTCACAGGAGCGTGCCTTTCTATGGCCCTGCTTTCTTCCTCATTTTCCTTCATGTTGAGTCTGGTTTTATTGCAAAAACCCCTATTTCTGTTCCATCTTTAACTGTAGCTTGGTTTTCTCTTTCTGAAAAGATCTCTTTTTACTGATCCCCAATTAGAATTGTCTGGCCATTTATATACTCTGTATCTGAAATTCCCCCAATGATGTCAGATTTTTGAAGATATAAATTTATGTGCACTACAGTTTTGCATAGAGAGAATTTGTGGTTGAAAAGAGATCATGGTACCCTATTTTAATTAATCTCAAAAAATAAATAACACATTATTTCTAGAACCATAGACAGTCGTATCTACACAGAACAATAATAGTTCAGATATGTAAAAACTATTATTAATACTCTCAGAATATCCTATAAGGTAAAGAAAACATATTCTGCTGATTTATTTCTTTCTGAGACTTTCCCTCTGATTCAATGTAATCATGTTGATGATATACTTGTTTTAGCGTGTTTTCACTTTTATGGTTTTCCAGGGGGATTGTTTGTTTTGTTTTGTTTTCTGAAAGGCCAAATCTCTCATTTGGTTACTCTTTTCCAAAATGTTTTTTTTTAAACACCAGGTATGTTTTGATTTAATTTTTTGCCCAACTGGTTTGTAAACAGTCTCTGAGTCATATGGTGACATATTGTTTCCATGAGAATGCCTAAGTATTTTCAGGGCAATTACAGGCATTTTGTAGGAGTGGTTGCTCTTTTTTTGCAAAGAGATGGCAAAGATTTTTATTTCAAATATTATAAACCAATATACTGTTGATGTCCATCAAGAGTTATCAAGGAACTCCTCCACAGCAGCTGACATGGGATGCTCAGGAGAATAGCCGACTTCTCTCTGGAAAATGGATTAGGAGAACTGGTGTATATCTGTTGTGGAAAGAACAGGTCGTGTTTCCCTCTGGAACCAACCATGTTGCTGATGGACACAGCTTTGTGGAGAATGTTTGACTCTCAGGCCACTTGGAAACCTTCTGCCTTGGCAATATCTACCTCTTTCATTTAAGACTGTGGCAAGGTTAATAATATTTACACATACTTTTCTCTGTGTTGCGAGATGTTAGTATAAACTGGGACATGCTGGCTTGTCGATTTCTAAAGTGAATCCATTTATCTTTGGTTTAGCCTGAGATTGCAGCAGAGAGTACGTCTCCTCCTGGGATCAGAATGTAAAATAACTGAAGCAGATTGAAGCTGGCAGTGACTAATGACGTTCTCTGCACAGGTCCGCAAGTCAGTGGGTTTCTGAGTATCAGGTAGGAAGAGCCGGAGTAGCCAGAGCCTCTTCAAGATCAAGGCGTTTCTTCCCTTCCCCCTTGAGCCCAGCTCCAAAGTGGGCGCGGGACTCAAATAGTCCTCCTCTGTTCTTTCTAAAGACATCAGATTCACAGTATACAAAGTTGTTATATTACTGATAATTCCCAGCTAGCTTCCTTGTTTAATGAGCCATTTCAGCTGCCTGAAGGTATTCTACATGCAGTAATTTTAATCAGTCACATAAAATTTATGAAGCTGAGTGTCCAGTGAAAATTAGCATGAATTAGAACAGTTTCTTTGAGGACTCCTCGAGCCGTTGGCTACCTTGTTCCACCGGTAGTATTCTGGAAAGTACTCTGCATCAGTGATAGACGTCAGAATGACCACCTTGTCCCTTAGAGTCTCAGTTTGCAGGACTGCGGGTGGCTTCACTTGTTTTGTATTGCTTGTGGTCAGTATCTGCATATCTTCTCCTATATCCCTTCAACAGACCCTCCTTTACTGTAGAAAATACCAGAGTAATTTCTTTATTTCTCTCTTGAAATGTTTTATTTTTGCAGCTATTTTTTAAGCTTTAAAATGGTTTCAGGAGCCCACAGCATCCCATTGAATTGATGAGATTACATGCATACCATTTGCTTGGCGCATTTAGAAATATGTTTTGAAAGACAATCACTGTGCTCCCTCCCCTCGGTTCATCTCTCACAGTCTGTGCCCACACGGAGAGCAGCAAGATTTGTGTTTTCCAGCTCATTAAACTGACATCAGAAATTAGTTTCTGGTATTAAAAACTAAAAAGTTAAATTACAGCTACACGTGTCCTTTATGCAATGGGCTGTGTGGAAGATGTTTGATTTTAATGTTTGCTATAATGGAGAATTTAAATTACAATGTTTGTCAAATCTCTAATCTTTGTTACAGGGCGGAATATTAATTAGGCTTTTAACTACGAGAGGTAAATAAAACGGGCATCCACCATGCGCCCAGGGGTAAATTGCAGATTACCCACAAGCGGCAGAACACACTAAATGTCAGTTTTGTCAAACAAATTTAGAGGAACAGTTAAACTATTAGCTTCCCGTTGTTCTCAGGCCTTTCTTGCAGCAGCGACTGTTTAGAGGAAGACGAAGGGGGTTAGATTGAATCGGCAAGATGAATGAGGAGACCCTGCACTCGATTAACTGATAACTGTCTATTAACTTCTGTGGACGGTTTCCAATAAACAGCCGATTAGCCGATGCACTTTGGGGAGACTCGGGGAGCCAGGGCACAGGGGCCGTGAGATGCTCAATGGGAAGGAAATTTTCGGGCTCTCATTTTTCTCTGTCTTCCACTTTCATCATTTTGTCAGAGTTTTCTGCGGGTTTAGAGGATAGGCCTTGAACAGCGGCCCCGCCCTTGTGTTTCTCTTGGTCCATCTTGCCTGGAACCCTGGCGTAAGCCTCTCCAAAGAGTAAGCAGCGTCCAGGTCGCTGGGAACCTATCCTGGGGAAAAGAGCTCTGACTCTGAGTTCTTAGGATTCAGGAAGAGGAAGAGTCTCCATCAATGATCAAAGCCAGGGTTTCCTTGCAGCTGAGGGTGTGGAAGGGGTGCTGAGCAGGGAATCCTCACCTGATGGTCAGCCGTGCGCAGCCTCACAGGGTGCGTGAAGCCTGCCTTGCTTCCAGTGAAGGTGTCATTCCTCAGCTCGGTGTTTTGTTGTTGTTGTTTGATTGGAGAATAGTTGATTTACAATGTCCTGTTAGTTTCAGCTGTACAGCACAGTGATTCAGTTATACATACATATACACATTCTTTTTCAGATTCTTTTCCCTTATAGATTATTATAGAATATTGAGTAGAGTCCCCTGTTCTCTACAGTGGGTCCTTGTTGGTTATCTATTTTATATGTCATCTTGTGCTGCATTGAGGAAGCATTACATGGTATGATGATCATATTACTCTTGAGAAGAGCTGCACATTTTGCTACGAAATTGTTAAAGAAACAGTGTGACTTAAAGGGGAAGAAGGAGATCAGAGACGGGAGAGGGAGGGAGAAACAAGGCGAAGAAAATGTGGAAACTGTGAGTGATGATTTCAGGAACTTTAAAGTATTTCTGCTGGTTCTGAACTTACTTTCTTCAAGTATGCATATCAACTTCCTTTTGCGGGGCATGCAGACATTACGTAACACAAGCCATTTATCAGAAGCCTTGTGTACAACACAGATTGCCGTGAAATACTCCTGCTTTTCTCTACACACACATGCACACAAACATATACATAAAGGGATTTCATTTTTCGTGTGCTAATTTGAAAAAGCTAAGCAGTTTATACTCCATGCTCCCACTGGCCAGGTTGGGGCATCCCCCATGTGGAAATGTCCCATTGGGAGCAATTGGCATGAGAGACTTGGGAAAAAGCACAACACGCAGTGGATGGGTTCTCTAAATCCGTATTATTATTTTGAGTTAGAAAAGCTATAGTCTCTCCTGAATAAGCCTCCTTTGAGGAAGAGCCAAGACTTTCTGTAGCTCTTGGGCATCAGTTTTGATACCTGTGACTATAATCGCTGCTTTACTTTATAAAAAGAGTGTTTTCTTTGATCATCCCTTGAATTACCTATCTAAAGATCATTGATGTTTTTAATACCTAATTTTACTTTGGATTATATGTAAGCATTTATGTGCTGATGGATGCTGCATCTCCTTTATAACCGTTAATGAGAACCATCAGAGTAAGGGCAGTTTACTTATCAAATACTGCGAAACCCTCCGGAGCTAAGATCCCAATTACCAAAGTTATAGCAATCAGGTGGAGTAATACTCAAGTGATTGCCCTTGAAAAATAGAAACATTTTGCTTGACCTGAACTTGAACTCTCTTTCTTCTGTGCTCCCCACACCCAAAGGTACTGCTGATTTAAGAGGGTGTTTATTTTGCAAGCGACAGTTAGAGGCATTCGTTATAGAAGAGTAGGGAGAGTAGGCATGAAGAAAAGCATCATCCAAATGATAGTCCAGAGTCTATTCTCTCATTTGCCTGTGTACCCTGGTACCACGTAGAGTCTGTATCAAACGCACTTTACTGAGGCTCTCGTTGCCTCTGTGGTGGTTTTTCGTGCCCATCTATCCTGGCAGCTTTAAGCTTCTCAGACAGGAGAGCTGATGTCTTCACCCATATCCCCAGCTGCTGGCACATTGCTGGGCTCACAGTGCTTATGAACTGCTGAATGAACAAAGACTAGAAAAAATAGAGTGAAAGGCATCTTTCGTGGATTCTCAAATATCCAGGAACAGCAGCATTATTTGAAACAGCAGTCAGCTGTTAGAGAAGGGTTCTGTCTTATTTTCCCTCCTAACTATTGAGTGCTTACCATGTGTCATCCTACAACATATGTGATACACTCTCCCCATATGGGGAAACCCAGACTTAAGAAAGTGTCTGTGTCTTTCATACAGAAAACCAGAACTGGCAAAATATGTGTATGGGGGAGGGGGGTGTCTCCTCTGGTTGCTGCTATTTACTCAGTGAAATAAGAGGTATTCACCTGACAGAGGAGAGGGGGGATCTTGGAGGTATGAAGAGATGAGAGAAAATGGAAAATTCTTTTTCCAAAAATCTAATTCCTACTATATTATTTCCTGCTCAGTGTAGCTTATCTTGTCTAAGTATTACCACCCACCTTCTCAACTTCACCTCCAAAGCCTTCCACAGAATAACTCCTGGCCTTCACTGTATGTAGGCAGCTCAAACCCTATGTGTTTTGCTGAAAGTTGGTTGACTTATTACGAACTCCAAGACGCATAGCCATATGATAGTAAATGTAAGAATTAATGATTGTATTTTGTTGGAATGAAATGTTAAGGGAGCTTCAAGTCAGTGGCCTAGAGTTGCTGGGTAGAAATTCAACCCATCTTTCCAGTACACATTTTAGCAAATAGTTTTCAACTCTGTCCATCTTAATATAAGTCTCAGATATTACAGAGACTTTTCACGTAATTGTTGTAGTTCTCTACATCGTTAGCAGAATGAAACGCTGAGCATTCTCTCTGTGACTCAGGGAGCAGAACATTCCTTTGCGCAGCCACCAAAGCAGCCCAAAGTCACAAGTTTGAAAAGAAATGTGCATGTGACTGAGGATGATTTGGGCTGTTTTTGCTGTTCCCCTCACCCCCAGGAGTCTTAACTGTTCACACTGCTCAAGCCAATGCCCCACACAATAGGAATTGTGATTTTATGTCAGCTGCCATATAAGTTTGCTGTCATGACATTTAATGGGGAGGTAGGTGTTTTATAAATTAAGCAAAGCCATGAATCTCTTCTGTGTATATAGCCTATGCAAGGGAAGCTTTCAAATACCACCTACCCGTGTCCCTTCCGCCTTAACTCTTTGATGTGCGTGAAGAAACGCCATAGCATGACACAGACAGGTCATTATGTTTGAATTAGTTGGGAGTGGGGAGGGGGATGGCAGTATTTCTCTTTGCTTCAGAAATCGAAAGAAAATGCAGTACCTGCTGGGTACATCTCCTCTGAAAGTTGCCAGCACTGTTCACAAGACAGCTCCCAGATAAGCAGAGGGCTTCTCTAATGATTAAACTCGATTTTTCTAAAATGCTAATTAGCTAGAGAAGGATAATTTGAAAGTCTGTCATACTTTGCGGGAAATGTCTTTCATGTCTGTGTTATTTGCTCCTACGAATCACGCAGCCATCACCTGAGTTGGCTTAGTTTCTCACTTTTTATTTAAATCATGTGACTCTTCAGTCACAAGAAAAGAGGAAAGACCATTAATGAGGAAAAGGAGAATCCCCTTTTCAGGATGAAGTGCTCAATTAAAAGGAAGGCTATTTTTCTATTTGTAGAAATCAGCATCATTGTTACTTTTGAGCTCTGCATTTGGAACAGTCACTTCAGTGGGTTCGTATGGCAAGTGCATCTTAATTCACTTTTCTATGAATTTCCATTGAAACATGGAAAACCCCAATTATCGCTATGAAAGTTAGTTCTGACTCTGAGCTTGTCAAGCTAGAGGTCTTGGTCAGAATGTATTGGGAAAAATGAATTAAAGGGCTGGAGACCTGGCTGTCGTTCTGGTCGCCTAGCCTTTTGTAGGTGTGTCTTCATTCAAAACATGGGTTCACGTGTTCCACCCGCCCTCACTTGTTGAATAAGCCATTCATCCTGTGGAATCTCCTGTGTTCTGAGCTTTGCTGACCTGTTCTTGGTGTGTCATCTAAGGTGCCTTTCACCATCTGTGCTTACTGTGATCTGGGTGAGAGAGGGAGGCTGAATCAGATTCAGGCTTCTTGTTTTGGTAGGAACTGCTTGTGGTCATGCTTTTACTTCCCATCACGCTGCATCGGAAAGCACGTAATGCTCAGATTGTTGGGCGGGTGGCAGTTTCACCAGCCTGATCCATCCATTACAAAGTTCCACTTCAGCCTTTCACTTAATGCCTTTTTAAGCTACTGATGATGATTGCCTAGATCTATTATTTTATTAGGGGTTTCAAAATGGTGACATCCTCATTCCATCACTCCATCCATATTTATTAAGTGCCATCTCGGCTCAAATATTTGGTTATCCTGAAATACAATTCCTATAGGAAACTCGAGATAAACGTTTAATTCACTCCCTTTATTTTCTAGTTTCAGAATGAATTGGTGTCATAACAACTTTATACAGTAACCAGTAGTACCATTATGGACTCAGGGATTTTTACCTATTTAATATGTTTGAACGCTTTACAATAACTAGTGTTTGCATGTTGAGAGCATCTCCTCTTTGGCCAGGAGGAGCCCCTCCAGTTTGTCTCTTGTGTTCTTTCAACATGACTCCAGAAATCTTTGGAGCTTCCCTGCTTTCTGGTCCAACAGGATGGTCTCAGCTAATCTTATTCATTGTCTGCCCCATGACTGGAATCAGCCATTTCTGCAAGAAATCTTGGGGATTTTAGTAGGCGGTGGCACTTAAGAGAATACATTCTGGCTTCAGGGGTGCTCATTGAACCCGGTTGCTTCTAGACCTACGTCAGCTACTTTCACCACCATCTTAAACCCTCTTGTCTGCTTATCTTTTTGCCGTACCTGAGAAGCCAGCATCTAATTCATCCCCTTTGTCACTAGGAAGAGAAAGAGCACCAGGTGTAATAAAGTATAGGAGAATATCTTTGTAACCTCCGGGCAGGGAATGCCCTAAAACCATCATGGACATAATCATAAACTTTTGTATCCCAAAGGACACCATAAACAAAATTTTAATACAAGCTATAGAAGAAAATATTCTTAATATTTATATGTTGAAGCATTAGTGGCCTAACTGGAAAAAAATATCTAGACATCAATAAGAAAAGACAAACCCAAATATATAAAATGTACATAGGCAACTTACAGAATACCAATGTATGGCTAAGTGACATTTGAAAATATATTCAGCCTCACACATAATCAGTTATATGCAAATCTACGCAATATGACATGCCATTGTTTTACGCATCAGATTGGCAAACATTTTTAACTGATATCAAGTGTTGGTGAGTATGTGGGAGAACACAACTTGCTAAATAGGATAATTTAGTACAACTTTGGTGTTACTTTTGAGATTTCATTTTAATTTTGAAAAGAAATCCCTCTGTCTCCCATCAACCCCTGCTGCCTCATACACACATACATAATAAATAAATAGCATATAAAGGCGAGATTATTTGCTTTTTCACATTTCTAATAACAAGTAAGAACCTTTTGCTACCAGTGTACCAAAGTACTAAGGTGAACGTAGTTTGCTTTGCCTTTATCTGTAAAAAAGAGAAACTTACAAATTCAGAATCAGAGGTAGAAAGTTTTAAGTGTGATTTTTGTATCTTTCCATGGGGAAAAGAATATTTTTGTCAATAAAGTGACCACAGTTTAGAATAAGTTAAGAAAACATAGGCCTGGATTGGGGAGAGTGGTTGGTAGATAAATGGATTTTTAGAAAGGCCTAATGGCCAGTCAGATGGCCGTAGGGATGCCTGTAAGTAATGAAATATTAAAGCTGGTGCTTCTGCAGCAATCTCTCTCAGTTGCTGTGTTCCACACAGGTTGCTAGAGCCCCAAAAGAAATGGGTTTCATTTGCCCCTGAATAAATTAACCAGCAGCTGTATTTTACACTTGGAATAGAATGATTTTGTGAAAATTTTTCATTCTATATGTTTATGAGCTTCTTGGATACTTAGTTCTGCATATCCAGGGGGCCACCTGGATTTTATGATAATGTCCCTGGTTAATTCGGAAACAGAACACACAATTTTCTTGTTTATTGGACTCTGATTTCCCTGCGTGTTGACACCAATGGCTTGCTCTGTTTTTCATAGGCAGGCATTCCAATTTTTTAGTGAGCTTAACAAACTTCGTCAAGAGGAAACTGGAGGTACTATTCCGATATGACACGCATTAAAAATTCCTCTCTTTCTCACTCGTATTTATAGTCTGATGGAGGATCAACAGTGTACCAATTTAGTCTTGCGGCAGAGGGACATTTTTGAAACCATTAAATCTCAAGATAATGTACACACACAGAATTCAGCCACATAAGCTGACTGTGAGTGGGGACCCACTAGCACTAATGTCACTTTATTCCTATTTTGCTCTGTTGTGGATTTTACCCACTTCCTGTTTTCTGTGCCATCACTGGTTCTAGTCCCTGTGGATTCATATTGCCCTGATGCGAGAAATAAGACTAAACAAAATATTACTAAGATTGACAGATACTGCATCTATTATTTTTACTACTGGCTTTTTTTAATGTTTCAAAATCTTAGGCTGATCTGGGAAATTACAGTAGGCGCTCGTATGAGCTGTGAGTTACTCCCGAGTGGGAGATGTGTGTGTCAAGAGAGCAGAGTGTGTGTGTGTTCATTGGTCCTTGCTGCAGCCTGTTTTTGGATGAGGCCAGCTTAAAAACATCACCAGACGGTTATAAAACAGGCGCTCTCACCCTCCGGGCCAGATAGAAAATGGGGGAGGGTATGGGGAAAAGTTGGGCTCTCAAGGATGTTTTCCAATCAGAGGTTCCTTTGAAACTCAAGGGTGAGGAAAAGTTTTATCAGTCGAACACTCTATGGCTAAAAAGCTTTAGGTACTTGGACTCCCTCCAGAAAATAACAGATTCTATTCTTAATTCTGTTAATTCCAAAAATAAAACATAGGATATTGGAATTATGTTGTTCCCACATGAGTCCATGAATTTTCTTGCAATAAATAACACGTTCCCAATCCCTTTATTTATTGTAATTTGTGATAATAACTGTCATCATCAGAGTCATACAAAAGATATACACATCATGATTTTGAAGTGATCCTGGATTGGAATACATGTAATTTCAACTTGTTTTCAAAGAGAGCCAACCTTTTCCAGATATTTCCTTTACAGCTTCTAAGTTTGAGAGAGACTAATTTTTCATTAAATTTGTATAATATGACTCTGTTATTTGAACCTCCTCAACATGAAATACTCATGGTTATGGTGGTATGTGTACATGGGTACAAAGAGAGATCCTGACAGCTACTAGCTGAAGAGGTCCGCAGGGTTCTTCACTTCTCTCGGCTGGTGTGTGTTCCTTGCAGACACCCTGACTGGTCAGTGGAGCATTCTAGGGCATCTTTGCCTCTAGGTAACCCAACCTAAAGCTGTAGCCTTAAGTAATATGTTAATAAAATCGGCCCCCACTTCTCAGTTGCAGGGGAGGAAGGCCAGGGTCGAAGGCCCCCTCTCAGTCTGCCTGAGGCAACTCCAGCCTATAAATTTATCTCATCACAGGGTCAAGAGGTAAACTCTGAAAAAGAGACCCAACCAAGATCAAAACCCTGACTTGTCTCAACGTGAAACTCTATTCTTTGTGATTAACACGCGCCATGTTCACTAGACAGTGAGAATCAGAAGGCAGCTGAGTGGGGAATGAGTGTGTCCATAGCGCTGTGTCTGCAGGACATGGACGCAGTGGTTTCTTAGGTGATGATACAGTGAGCAGCGAAGTTAGAAGAACACTCTTACGTTGGTCGTCGGCCACAAAGTCCCAGCTGGCAAAGAAAACTAGCCTTTATTTTCTGTGTCCAGATTTAAGCAACCAATAAAGTTTGCTTAGTGAGGCCAGTAACAGTCTCATGGAGATGGTTTTATCTCAACACAGGAAACGATGCCAGAGGTCTAGAGTTGTCTGACCATATGGTCTTGGGAAACTTAACAACACTGTGCCTCAGTTTCCCTCTCTCTAAGACTGGGATAACAATAGCAATCTCCTCACTGGGCTGTTGTGAGAATTAAGAGTCAATGAATGTAACGTGCCTGGTTTATCTCAAGTCCTACCTAAGTTTTTGTAATTATTATCCTCTTTGTTTTTCTATTAACTGTTATAGTCCCACTTCTTCTGCGTTGAAAGTATTTAAAATGTCAGATCATCTTTTCCCTTTCCTTAAAATTTTGCCTTTAAAAACAACATCATCTGGTAGTTCTCACAGATCCATCTTTACGGAGACAGCCCCCTATTCACTGAGGTTTATTCAGCTGTATCTTGGCAGTTTGGTATAATGTATGCATTCTTTGACTCAACCAATATCTCCTTCATCCCTACTGTGAGAAAAAATTAAATACTCCTTCTCCGTTCCAGCTTCTGCACCAGTCCTTAACTAAGTCGAAGCACACGCTTAATTGTAGAAGCCAGGACCAGAAAGCCATTTGCCTTTTCCTTCTTAAGTCTATATGCAATTTGCAAATCCTTGAGTGTTGCCTTCCCTGTAGAATTTTAAACGACAGATCATTTAAGAATGAAGAAACCTTTTTTATAGCCAACCACTGACCTTCAGGTCAGTGTTACCAAGTCCTTTGTTGGTCATGATCTTTGTTGGCGTAACCCAGCATGGCAGGGTCTCTATTAGGGTTGGGAGTGGGGCCATTCGGGCTCGTTGGGGAACTGTGTCCTATAACCCTGAGTTGCAGTAAACCAGGAGCTTGACTAGGGTCCAAATTGAGGTTGACCTTTGGATTCCTTCCCCTTGAATCTGCTTGGTGCACATGGCAAACATGCCTTCCACCCTGATCTTCTGACAACTGCCACTCAGTTCAGCTTCAGGGAGGAAAAGAAGAGGAGGAGTTATTTCTGCTGTCCTCCCAACCATGCTGCACTTGGGTCTCCTAACTGGGGGCCATTGTCCTGCAGCTCTTCCTCCTGTAGGACACGATGCTGAAGACATCATTCTTCACCATGTTTTCTTTACTGGCTCTAAGTCATGCCTGTCACATAGTTGATAACTTGCCAAGGAGTTTTCTTCCAATTCCCTTGCCCTTGTTCCTTGTTTTTTAGTTTTATGCCAGGAAAGAAATACAAAAGAAATGTTGCAATAGAATAAGCATGAAGGGCCATCCTTTTAATGTGAATTCATCCCACATTTCTTTCCTTCTCCTCTTTTGTTCTAGTTGGGAAATTTAGGGCTCTAACTATCTTTTTTCTCCCTCTTAATTTTTTTTCCAGGCAGTATTGCAGTGTTTTTTTAATAGACTTTATTTTTTGGAGCAGTTTTAGGTTTACAGCAAAATCAAGCAAGAAGTACAGCAAGAGAACAGAGAGTTCCCGTATACACTCTGCCCCCCACACACAGCTTCCCCCTCTGTCAACATACTGGACCAGAATTGTACATTTGTTACAACTGATGACACGTCATTGTCACCTGAAGTACACAGGTTACATTAGGGTCCACTCGGTGTCATATGTACCATAGTTTTTAACAGCTGAATAATGACACATACCCACCATTATAATATCATACTGCCCTAAAAATCCTCTGTGCTCTGCTTGGTCATTCCTCCTTCCCTGCCTGGAAAACCCTGATCTTTCGTTTTTAATTGCAGTATGGTTGATTTACAGTGTTGTGCTAATTTCTGCTGTTACAGCAAAGTGGCTCAGTTATGCACATACATGCATTCATTTTTTATATTCTTTCCATTATGGTTTATCCCAGGCAAACACTGATCTTTCTATTGTCTCCATAGTTTTGTCTTTTCCAGAATGTCAGGCAGTTGGAATCATACAGCAGGAAGCCTTTGCAGATTGGCTTCTTCGCTTGGTGATACGCATTTATGTTTCCCCCATGTCTTTTACAGCTCGATTGCTCATTTCTTTTCAGTGCTGGATAATATTTCATTGTCTGAATGGACCACAGCTCATTCATCCATTCATCTATTGAAGGACATCTTGGTCACTTCCAAGTCTTGGCAATTATGAATATAGCTTTTATAAACATCAGTGTGCGATTTTTATGTGGACAGAAGTTTTCAGCTCCTTTGGGTAAATACCAAGGAGCATGATTGCTGGATCATATGGTTTCTATTCTTTTGAACTTATTAAGGTGTGTTTTATAGCCCAGAATGAGCTCTGTCTTTGTGAATATTCTCTGTAAACTTGAGTATGTGTTCCCGTATTGTTGGATGAAGTATTCTGTAGATGTCAGTTATTGATATATCAGGTTGATTGATGATGCTGTTGAGTTCAGCTATGTCCTTACTCATTATCTGCCTTATGAATCTGTCCATTTCTGGTCGAGAGGTGTTGAAGTCTCCAATGATAGTAGTGGAATCATCTATTCCTTCTTGCAGTTCTATCCAGTTTTTCTTTTTCACATAGTTTGATGCTCTGTTTTGGGGCACATACACATTAAGGATTGTTATGTCTTCTTGAGAATTGACCCCTTTATCGTTACCTAATGCCCTTCTTACCCCAGATAACTTTCCTTGCTTTGACATTTGCTTTGTCTGAAATTTTAAAAGCTACTCCTGCTTTCTTTTGATTACTCTTAGCAGGTTATAACTTTCTCCATCCCTTTACTTTTTTTTTTTTTTTTAAAGCGAAGACTGTTTTCTTTCTTTTAATATTTTATTTACTTATTTATTTGGTTGCACCAGGTCTTAGTTGCAGCATGTGTGCTCCTTAGTTGTGGCATGCAAACTCTTAGTTGTGGCATGCATGTGGGCTCTAGTTCCCTGACCAGAGATCGAAGCTGGGTCCCCTGCATTGGGAGCTTGGAGCCTTAACCACTGCACCACCAGGGAGGTCCCTGCATCCCTTTACTTTTAATCTACATGTATCTTTATTTTTAAAGTGGTTTTCTTCTAACAACAGATTAGTCGGGTCTTGCCTAAAGTTAGCCATAAACATTTACAACCAAATCAAGTCCACTTGCAAATAACACTGTAGTGCATCACAGTTAGTGTAAGTACTTTAGAATAATGAAATATGCCTAATTCCTCCGCCATGTCCCTTGATTCATTCTATCATTCACTTCACTCATACATAAACTATAACCATCAACATTATTGTTGCTGTTATTGTTTTGAACAAACTGTTATTTGTTAGATCAATTAAGAATAATCAAAATAAAAGTTTTTATCTCACTTTCATTTATTCCTTCTCTAATCCTCTTCTTTATGTAGATCTCCTTCTGACTTATGTCATTTTCCTTCTTTCTGAGGAACTTCTTTTAAGATTTCTTGCAAGGCAGGTCTACTGGCCACAAATTCCCTCTATTTCTTTTTTTATTTAATTTTTATTGAAGTATAGTTGCTTTACAATATTGCATTAGTTTCTGCTGTACAGTAAACTGATTCAGTTATACATATATATACATTCTGTTTTTAATATATTCTTTTCCATTATGGTTTATCACAGGATATCCTCAATTTTTGTCTGAGAAAGTTTATTTTTCCTTCAGTTTTGAAGGCTAATTTCACAGGGTACAGAATTCTAAGTTGGTGGTATTTTTCTCTCAACAGTTTAAATATTTCACTCCACTCTCTTTTTGCTTCCATGGTTTCTGAGAAGAAGTCAGGTATAATTCTTATCTTTGCTACTCTATAAGTAGGGTTTATTTTTCCCCTTGGGCTTGTTTCAACATTTTTTCTTTATCTTTGACTTTCTGCAGTTTGAATACGCTAGGTGTAGAATTGCTGGTATTTATCCTTCTTGGTGTTCTTTGAGCTTCTCAGGTCTCTGTTTTGATGTCTGACATTAACTGGGGGAAATTCTCAGTCACTGTTTCTTTGGATAATTGAAATAGTGACTTCTCTTTCTTCCTTTCTCCTTCTGGTTTCTCACTATACACATGTTACACCTTTTTTAGTTGTCCCAAAGTTTCAGGATATACTGTTATCTTGTTTTACAGCCTTTTTTTCCCTTTTTTTTTTTCTGTTTTGGAAGTTTCTATTGTCATATCCTCTGGCTCAGAGAAACATTCCTCAGCCGTGTCCATTCTCCTAATGAGCCCATGAAAGGCATCCTTTGTTTTTGTTGCAGGTTTTTTTTTTTTTGCCTCTAGCATTTCTTTCTGATTCTTAGAATTTTTCATCTCTCTGCTTTTGTTTTCCATCTGTTCTTGCATGTTGTCTACTTTTTCTATTAGAACCTTTCGCCTATGACTCATAGTTATTTTAAATTCCCAGTCTGATAATGCCAACATCCCTCCCATATGAGCCTTATTCCAATGCTTCCTCTGTCTCTAAACTGTGTTTTTTGCCTTTTAGTATACATTGTAATCTTTTACTGATGTCCAGACTTGATGTACCAGGGAAAAAAGACTTCTGCAAATAGGTCTTTAGTAATGTGATAGTAAGATGTTGGGGGAGAGGAGGGGACCTATGATTGTGTCTCAACCTGTTAGTGAAGTTGTGTCCCTGAGCTGTGACCTGCACAGGTGCTTCAGTGCCCCCACCTTGGGTGGACAAGATGGCTGGAAACAGCTGGATTTGGATATTTTCCTTCCCCCAACAGGTTCCACCTTCCTCAACCATCTAGTAAAATAGTATTCTTGAGGGCAAGCCCTTTTAAAAAGCACAGAATGCTCTGGGTGTATTTCAAAATGTCTACTTTCCCCCCTCCTCCTGCCGGAAGCCCAATTTTTTCCTCCAGTCTTTACTTTGAGAATGAGGTAGGGTTCCTGGAGATAAAATTCAAAAAGGTGTAGGGTACCCCTAAGTCTGGACGCCCTTGGAGTTTTTAAGTCTCAGACTTGTCCACACTGACCCTCCGATAATTCAATTCTAGTTTAGGTTTATCTACCCCAGTGACGATTCTCACACAGAATTCTGCTCATGGGTTTCTGCTCTGGTGAGTTGTGATTCTCTGTATCCGCCTGTTTGTCTCTGTAATTTGGGGGGCACTGGTTTGCCCTGTGACCTCAGTTATCTGACAAGTTAGAAGGAGTTGTTGATTTTCCGTCTCTTCAGCTTTTTACTTGTTGTTAGGACAGAGTGATGACCTCCAAGCTCCTTACATGCCCGACCATAAACCGAAAGTCCTCTCTCTAATTTTTTATGCTCCATTTTTAGGTGTTGGTAGGAACATTTTTAGTTGTTGTTGTTACTAAGGGTCTTTGAGATTCATTCAATCCAAATTTAGAGATTTGAGATTGAAATATCTCAAGCAAACCATTTGTTTAAAAATCAAAATGGAAAATAAATTTACTTGTGTCTTTAGATAAGATTGCAAAGAAAATTGCCTCCACTTCAGTTTTCCTGCACAAAGCACTATTTTCATTAAGTTCACAATGTTTTTCTGACAGTTGTTAAAGTTTTCTTTAAAATATAAAATAGAGATCTGAAACACAGAGTCCAAAAGAGAAATAGATAGGACAAAAATAGAAAGAGAATAAATTTCAATTTATCCACACTTATTCCCAACTCTCAATTCTAAATCTAACCTTCCTCAACCATCTGTAATTATGGACTATAGCATTTAGCTGTGCATGAGGACAAATCAAAAATCCCAAGCAATGACTCAAAACCTCCGTGACCAAGCAAGCTACTTTTGATTAGGAGGTCGCAGAAAAACTGTCTTTTCTAATGCTTTGGTGTGACAATTGTTAATTCAGTTAACAAGCATATTTAATACCACCTGCTTTGTGTAAAGTGTTGGCTAGGTGCTAGTAAATTAATCCTACTGTTTTCAATTCATAATATTTAGTTGTGAGGTGATAGAGTATTCACGTTTGAAAGCAACTTGGTGATAATTATAATGTAACTTGTAAGGAATTGTAAATTAATGAAATACTTTACTAGATACAGCACATTGTTCTAGAATGGGTACCTTTGGGGTCCAGAGAGATCTGGGGTGCAATTCCAGCTCCACCATTTGGACAACTTAAGTCCTTGAGACTCAGTTCCTCCATCTATAAAATAGGAAGTAAGAATAGCTCTTACCAGGTTACTAGGATTAAATGAGAGAACACTTGCAGAGCACTGCCATACAGTAGTTATGTATTATATGTCAGTTTCCACTCCCTTCCCTTCCAACACAATTAAGTTTCTAAGTGCTGTATTAGTGGAGAGCAGAAGTATCCACAAACATGCTTTGTTTGGGCCACATAGTCTTTTAAATTTTTAATTTGAATTAATTTGACAATACTTAGAATTCAGGTAGTTCCTGTAAAATCTGGATTTCTGGTTTCTCCTGCAATTTACAGTGTCTGGGACCCTTATGGGGCATCCACCCTCTGGAGCTGAGAGGCTGTCTCCCCTTCCGTTTCCTCCAGTGCCCACCACTCCTTATTGCCTTAGACCTGCTTCACTCCCTTGCAGTACCTGCCTGGCCCCCAGTGAGACATTTGTGTCTGTGGTCAAAGGGTGAGGTTAATGCAGGAAGGCTTGCTGAGGATGTGGGAGCCATGTTTTGAAGGTTCACGGACACAGAGTATATGCTTAACGGACATGAACCTAAAGCTGTGGGTCTCCAGCTGGACCTCTGCTGGATTTGAGCAGGTTCTCATGAGTCCTTAATGGGCTTCTTTTGTGCTTAAGGAAGATCAGCAGTGGAGTGTGTAGCGTGACATCACTGAAATTAGTTCACACACGGAGGATCAGAGAGGAGAAAGATCTTTCCAGTACAAGCTTGGCTTTTATTGGAGCACACATCCGCCCTCCACCACCACCTCCCACCAGCAGTAAGAAGCACTTTCACTGTCATTTCCTAACCTGTAAGGATTAGAGAAACACAAGCAAGAGAAGACAAAGAGAAGACAAGTCTGGCGAACTTGACTACGTCTCTCTTCATAGGCAAAACAAAAGAAAATATTGGGGCAATTATCTGCATAACTCAGTCCAAAGCAAATTAAAGAAATTCCAGCAAAGGGGGGACGTTTTGCCTGAACGATGGTGCTAATTATCTCGGTCCTCCACTTTAGTGCTCCTGGGGAGACCTGGCTTAAGAATGCTTTTCCAGTGAGCTGGCAGACGCAGAAGTGGAGAGCAAATGTACTGTTGTAACTGCAGCTGTGGGTCTGGAGCCAGTGCTACCTCTATCCAGAACACCTGTGGAGAACATCCAAGCCTAGATTCTGCCCCTTAGACTAGCGTGATTGGCTGGAAAAAAGGGGGCTCTGGAGAAGATGACCAGCATCTGCACGCTGGCACCCAGAGGAGCCATGCCAGCTTCCTTTTCAAAACCTTTACAACGTTTTTTGTAAATGCATATTTTTTTAATTTTTATTGAAATATAGTTGACTTACAATGCTTTGTTAGTTTCAGGTGTACAGCAAAGCAATTCAGTTTTTTATATATATGTATTATATATATATATGAATATATATATAAGAATATATATTCTTTTTCAGATTCTTTTCCCTTATAGGTTATTACAAGATATTAAGTATTGTTCCCTGTGCTGTACAGTAGGTCCTTGTTGGTCATCTATTTTATACATAGTAGTGTGTATCTGTTAATCCCAAACTCCTAATTTTTCCCTCCCTCTCTTCCCCTTTGGCAACCATAAGTTTGTTTTCTATGTATGTGAGTCTATTTCTGTTTTGTAAATGAGTTCATTTGTATCATTTTTTTAGATCCCGCATATAAGTGATATCGTATGATATTTGTCTTTCTCTGTCTGGCTTACTTCTCTTAGCGTTACAATCTTGAGGTCCAGCCATGTTGCTGCAAATGACATTATTTCATTCTTTTTTATGGCTGAGTAATACTCCATTGTATATATGTACCACATCTTTATCCATTCATCTCAGTGGACGCTTAGGTTGCTTCCATGTCTTGGCTATTGTGAAGAGTGCTGCTATGAACATTGGGGAGCATGTATCTTTTTGAATTATAGTTTTCTCCAGATGTATGTCCAGGAGTGGGATCGCTGGATCGTATGGTAGCTCTGTTTTTAGTTTTTTAAGGAGCCTCCATACTGTTCTCCACAGTGGCTGCTCCAGTTTTATTACACATTCCCGTCTTTACAACTTGAACACGGTCACAGAAGTTATAGATCATTTTCATTTTTCTGTTTAAAAATGTATCTTTTTTTTCCAACAACTTCTGGCAATAAAAAAGGGGCAACTTATTAATGAAACCCTTCTGCCTTCCAGGTATGAAATCAAAAGATTATTATAACTACGGGCAAGAAAGCATTTGGATTATGTGGCATTTGGAAATGAAAATAAAGTTTATCCATATGGTCTAATGTTGTCAGTGTCTTACACTGCATTAATAATCACCTAATATGGGGGTGATTTTGATTATGCAGCTCATTTTAAATTCTGTGTCCTAGGTTAATCAGAGTCAAGATGATTTACTAGAAATAGCTGCCATTTGCTTGTGTACATGCTAAGTGCTTAAGCAAAATTAGAATATTTAGGACATTATATTTTTAGCATTACGGTGCTCTCGTCTTCTTAAAGCTTCTTGCTTTATACCTTCTTCTTAAGCATCTCTAATTCTATTCTTGTCTGTCCTGGGTGCATCAAACAACCTCCGTAGTAAGAGCTATAAAAATGTGTTTTATCTGTGTATTCAAATGTCAGTTTCCCTTAGGTTTTTATGGGTTTTGTCCAGGTCTCTGTAACTTAAGATTATGAGCTTCTGGTGGTTAATGAGCATGATAGAAAGGCCAGGGTTAAACTCTGTCTCCAAAAGAACTGGAACTCTCTCTACCTTCTAGGGCCTTTCTGCATCTCGTTCACCCAGGGAGGGAGCCTGAGGACTCACTCCTCTGCGAAACTTGGCAGGGAAGCCGACAACTTGACTTCTTTTACCTTCTGCCCTGTTGACCAGCCTTGATGGGGAACTACTTGGGGTTCATTTGGGGTACGGTCCAGTGTCACAGCCATCTGAGATTCGGCAGATGCCCCTCAGAGGCCTCTGTCCGCGCAGGCTGCCTCACAGCCTCCTCCCTTCCCACGCACACTCCAGCGATGCTGTCTTCACACCTCGCCTGGGCTGTTCTTTGGTTCTGCAGGGCGCCCCTTAGATTCATTGCTTGGATTATTTCGGTTTTGTATGGTGAATATCTCCTAGGGGGATCTACTCCTGGACCATGTCAAGAATAATTTAGTGAAGAGTTAGTAACTGTAGAAACCTATCAGTAAGTATATTACGACTGCGTTGTACTAGGGTCATTGACCCTTTTACTTTAGCTCATAGTAGGAGAAGTGTAAGGTAATGTTGAGGCTGTACGTTCCTAACATGACTGAGGGTTTTTTTTTTTTAATTGCAGTATGGTTGATTTACAATGTTGTTAGTTTCAGATGTACATCCAAGTGATTCAGATATATATATATATATATATATATATATATATATATACTTTTTCAGATTCTTTTCCCATATAGGTTATTGCAAAATATTGGGTATGTTTCCCTATGCTATACAGTTTGTTGTTTATTTTACATATAGTAGTGTGTATATCTGAACTGTCTGAGTCTGTTTTGTAAGTTCATTGGTATTACTTCTTTCTTTCTTTATTTAATATATAGCAATATGTATATTATCTGAACTGTCTGTGTCTGTTTTGTAAATAATTTCATTTGCATCATTTTTTTAGACTCTACATATAAGTGATATTATAAGATATTTGTCTTTCTCTATTTGACTTACTTCTCTTAGTATGATAAACTCTAGGTCCATCCATGTTGCTGCAAATGGAATTATTTCATTCTTTTTTTTAATGGCTGAGTAGTATTCCATTGTATATATGTATCACATTTTCTTTATCCATTCCTCTGTTGATGGACACTTAGGTTGCTTCCATTTCTTGACTATTATAAACAGTGCTGCTATGAACACTGGGGTACACGTATCTTTTTGAATTATGGTTTTCTCTGGATATCTGCCCCGGAGTGGGTTTGCTGGATCATATGGTAGCTCTATTTTTAGTTTTTTAAGGAACCTCCATATTGTTCTCCATAGTGACTGCATCAACTTACATTCCCACCAGTGGTGTAGGAGGGTTCCCTTTTCTCCATACCCTCTCCAGCATTTACTGTTTGTAGACTTTTTGATGATGACCATTCCGACGGTTTGAGGTGGTAACTCGTTGTAGTTTTGATTTGCATGTCTCTAATAATTAGCGATGTTGAGCATCTTTTCATGTGCCTTTTGGCCTGAGGGGTTTTTTGTGAGGACAGGCAGGAGACGGGTCTCCTCTGCATTCTGCAGTTGGCAGAGAACCTGCCATCTGGAAGGCATCATGAGACACTGTTATGGATGAATACCGTTAATTCCATACAAGTGATTCCCGAGCGTTGGTCAGTGCACCTTTTCCATCCTCACGCGTGTCTGCATAATGAACTCTCTGTCCCAAGGAAACTGGCCAGGAAGCGGAAGGAGACGATGAGCAGCACGCGGCAGGAGATGACGGTGATGGTGAGCTCCATGGACAAGAGCTACGCGGAGCAGGGCACCAGCTGCGACGAGGCCTTCTCCTTCATGGACACACACAACCTCAACGGGAGATGTGAGTGCTGCGCGTGGCCTGCCTTTAGGGCAGCTCTCAGGTTTCCAGGATTCCACGTGGTGCTGAGGGTTAGGAAACAAAACCTCCCAGGGAATTCTTAGGCCCTGTTGGCTTCTCCAGTCCCTTCAGATGATCCTGGACACATCCCCACATGCCACGGTTGCTTAGGAACGGTGGTGTGGGCGGGGTGACGGGACCAGAGCAGACAGCACGGGCAGCCACGGCCACATTTCTGTAAAGACCCGAGAGCAGTGACACGGAGGCTTCCCTCCTCACCCAGAGGAAGGCACCTGCTTCTCACCATCCCTGTTGTTATGCAGCTCCTGTTTGTAAGCGAGGCAGGTGTGCAGTCACTCGGGGGAAGCCCGTTATAAAGCAGTTCACTAAATGGCAGTAACAAGCTAATTGTTTATTTGTTTAGCTGACAAGTTCTGCCTTTATTACAGGGCTGTTAATGGCAATTAATAAGCTAAATTGTATTTCCACTTCAGAAGGCTTATGTTTCACACCAGGTGGGTAAACGGAGCTCAGCTAATACCTTCCATGCTGCCACCTGCCATCCAGGTACAAGGTGTTGTTTTAGGAAGCCAGCAATTACATGGACTGTATGAATACAAAAAGTACAGTTGCTGTGTCCCTGGTGATCTTCTTGGGGACCAAAAGTAAATCCCATGTGCCTAATGATGTGGTTCACAGCGCTGACAGGTTCAAGGTCAGAGGTTTCTTTAATGTGTGAAATCCATGCCCAAAGGCTGCTGCCGACCCTGGCCGTGCAACCAGGATGCTGGGCGGCTTGCGGATGGATAAAGGACAGCTGTCACCAATAGTAATAAAGTAAAGGTTGGGGATTGGGAGAATCACAGACACATGGTCTCTGGTGCAAGAGGGCTGATCCCAGTGCGGACGGTGTGCGCTCCTGTCCTGACCACCCACCTGGGCTGTTGGGATCTGCATCTCCCTCCCACCCTCTCTGATCACGCCTGCTGTGGTCAGCACCCTTCTCCCACACCTGCCTTTCCCCTACATTCAGCAAGGCTTCGTGTTCCTTTCTGTTCACAGTGGCTACTATTGTCCACCTTATCCCAGTTAGAGGCCCTACATTTATTTATCCACATGCAGCCCTGGCCCGCTGGTGCAGGACTTCAGCAGACACGGCTCTCACCCCAGCGGGCAGGACACACTCGCAACCGTGGTCATTGTCCTTTGCCCTCTCATGTCATTTTCAGTGTAGGTGGCAGAATCTGGGGTACTTCAGTTTACCACAAATTCCATCCCTTTTTTTTCGTACAATTTTCTCTGCTTTTTTGTAAATATTGGAAATGGAAAATATAGTTTCCATTTAAAGGTATGTAATGCGTTTAACTCCCAAAATAAAGCAACTTAGGATGCATTTGTGGGGCGGGGTGGGGGGCGGGGGGCGAGTCCTTCCTACCACAGACAAGATGAGAATTTTTGTCAGAGCAGTTATTTCTTGACCAACAGTGTGGAAGGGACCACGCGGATACATGCTCGCTCTTTCCATCATAACCCATTACTGTTCCAAATCTTCTATTTCATGGTGAAATTCCTCACGAATAAATTTACTTGGAATTGCCTACCCAAAGAGCAGAAACCTACATTGGTAGTTTCTAGGCTTTTGAAGTTTGAGCAACAGGAGGTATTTGCCTCTGGACAGGATATTTAATTTGGCATTGACTTTTTAAAAAATGAATGTATCTGTGGAAATCCAAAACTGCCTATGTAGAGGGGGCTGCCGCAGCAGTAGGGACACAGCTTCTGGGGCTCACCCGCCAGGAGGCGTTACTTGATGCTTCCATCGGTAAAGCCAATGGAGGAAGCATGGCACGAGGCGTTCCACTGTCCTCCCGCTCTCTGAACAATGGGTAGGTCTCATCCAGTCCCATCCACGGGCAGTGACCCTAATGGTAAACTTTGTCATCATCATACTCTCTAAATGCCTTTAGAGAGGCATTAAAGAGGCATTATCTCTAATGCCTCTTTAAAGAGGCATTAAATTAAAAGAGCAGTTACTGGGGAAGGAAATTTTCATGAAAAGTGTTCATTAGACCACTAGGCTTCTAGCCCAGACCTACTCCAAGACTGGATATGTTTGAGATCTTTTAGGATTGGGAAGCAAGTAGTTTTTAGGAATGAGATGGTGAGAAGACTGGTTGGAGAATTTAAAAATAAGCCCGAGCACATTTATAAGAATGGGGAGTAATCCATCCACCAAAGCAAATGGGAGTCGTACCTAAAAGGGAGGAAAGTAGATATGGATAGTGGGTATGGGTTTAATTCTTATACAAAAAAGGGGTTTAAAATATGTTTTTAAAGGTGAAAATAAACATAGTTATTTTGTATCTGCTTTGCACATTTTTACGAAACAAATAAAAATGTCAGCAGGTAATAGGCATTATGCTCCCTGACCCTGGCATGTTTTCTAGGTACTCAGGTTTTTGTCCTTGTTTTTATCAACTGCTCTCTTTCTTCCTGGCAGCTTATCGTAAACATCCATTATAAATATGATACTTCTCTATTTTAGAAAAATATAACTGACAGGCAGCCTGGGTTCTGGTTCTGTCATTTGCTAATTCTATACTTAAAAAATATAAACACAGGTAAAATCATTGTCTGAAGGGAACTGCTCCAAGAGAGTGAAAATATATTCACGTGTCATCAGGATAAAGCTGACATGCAATAACCACAGGGATTTGGTGGAGCCGCCCATAAACCAGCCATGTAAGTGGGTATTAGTGTTCTGATCAGGAACTCAGCATCAAATAAACCGTATAACCACATCAGAGGAATTAAAATTTAGACTTAGATCTAACCAGCTTGAGCACTTGTGCACATTCCAATAATTTATCCTTGCACTTTAATGAAATTAAAGTGTTTTTAAAGCACTAATCAATTAAGATGTTGAAGAGAGTTAAACTACTTTAAAAATAGGAAATATCCACTTAAAACGGAATCAGATAAATTGGATGGGATTGACTCTACCTCTTAATGACAGGGGGAAGAGAAGGTGTAGTTAAATCTTGAGTGTTTCAGAGGAAGATTTCAAAGAAAAGTAAGCATGTTTACAAGGATTTAAAGGCCTAATAAGACAACATGGAGGCATGCAGCTTTCACGTTAAATATAGTACACATGGAGCATCATCTTTATTTTTCATAAAACAGATCATAGCATTGTGAAAAGCTCTCTCAATATCCAAAATAGAAGCAAGGTGAGGATTTAGCAAACTACAAAAACATTGACATTCAGAATATTCTCCAAAAGCCATGTGTAGACACACTCTCATACTTAGTTGTAAAAGTCAGTTCAGTGTGATAGTAAAATTCTGCAAGCAAAGGCTAGAAGTCAAAAGGGAAATTAATGAATTCCTTAATCCAAAATGGCAGCTGTGGTTTGGGGTTTTTTTTTTTTTTTTTGCGGTACGCGGGCCTCTCACCGCTGTGGCCTCTCCCGTTGCGGAGCACAGGCTCCGGACGCGCAGGCCCAGCGGCCACGGCTCACGGGCCCAGCCCCTCCGCGGCACGTGGGATCCTCCCGGACCGGGGCACGAACCTGTGTCCCCTGCGTCGGCAGGCGGATTCTCAACCACTGCGCCACCAGGGAAGCCCGGTTTGGGGTTTTTTTCCTTCATTTGTGGGATCAGAAAATCTTTTCAGTGGTAAAAGGGGGCATGTCCTCTAAAGTACAAGTAACTCCCCACAGAGACAGTGGAGACTAATAGTATTTACCACATAGACTCGGGTAAACCTCTGTTGTTTCTTTGGTCAACAGTCTACCCAGTGTCGTTTCCCCAGGAGTGACCTCAGGGCCATATTTTCTGGTGTTGCTTCTCTACCCCCACTGACATGCCTTTTCTCTTATTTACAGCTGTGTCTTCACCATCGTCCTTTACCATGAAAACGAACACCCTGAGCACATCGGTGCCTAATTCCTACTACCCAGGTAACAAAGCTTTCCGTTGTTTCATCTCTTCATAAACCCTGAGCAGTCAGACTCACCCAGGGCTCACTTTGCTGCCCAGGATGCTTTAGGAGCTTAGCGTGTTTGAAGTGTTGTAACCCGATGCTTTCTATGGCTTTCTGTGGGAAAACTGGGGGGCCTTTCATCAGTCATTTACTGTTCTTTCTCTTTTTACTTTCTCTGCATTGACCTGCTTATGATGTATGACAGACCCATTTGTGCCAACTGCAATTTTAGGTGAGAACATTTCCCTTTATCACAGTTTATTACAGGAGTAATTTCTAAAGTCAGTGGCCACTCTGTAGGAGACGGCAGTTTGATGCAAGGATCATAACCCGGACACGGGGGTGGTGGATGGCCTGGAGGGCTTGGGGGTGGGCATAGATAATAAAAAGACTTTCTCTAAACAACCTCCATTGATAAGAAGGGTTTGCCGTGTGTGTGTGTTGGGAATGATACCAAAAGGTTCCAATGAACGATCCCGGCTCCAGCGCTCTCCCTGTCCAGGTTCAGAATTAAAAGTCAGCTTTGATCCCAAGGAAAAACACAGTTTGTCATCACTCAGCTGTGTACTTGCAAGACCTAAAGTCTTGTCCAAAGTGGTGACAGTCATAAACGTGAAAATAGCTTCTTATTATTTTCACTTATTGCTAAGCACCGAAAACAGCAGTTTCAAAAATAGCATTTTTCTAATTTTGCCAAATGTTATGCAGAAAAATCATCACAGTAGAGATTTGGCCCCCTCCCCCTCCTCGGAGCTACCCAGGGCACCCCCAGCATTTCAGATGTCTGTCACACAGTGGAATTTCGAAGGAGCCGATGTTCTCAACAGCAAAACGACAAGCTGACACTTTATAATCACATGGTTTTTTATGTGTCGGATGTCACCAGAAATGAAATAAAATGTTAGCCTCCATGGGACAGAATGCAATGAAAGTAGGAAATATTCCCAGCGGGGGTTAAAGAAAAAATCCCATTTGTCCGGATATAAGAAGGGTGAGGAGAAATGGCATTACCTGGCCGTGATAGAACCAAACAATTATGAGCTGCTGTTGCCTTTGAGACCATAGCCCGAGCGTACCCGGCTATGTTCTCTCTCTATCAGTACTACTAACCTTACAGAAAAGGAGCACAACACAGATGACTTCAAGGTGTATAACCATCCCTCACAGCCAGAGCTCCATCCTTAGCTGTGCCAGTCCTGCTTCCTAACTCTCTTTACTAGGGTTTATATCTTGGCAACATAATTTTTCCCCCTGTGCTTCTCTTTTCTCTTAAGTTGTTATGATTTTTATGTAGAGGGTGTTGTTTTATTTTTCCCCCCCCTTATGGCGTTTTCTGGGCTTGATTAAGCAAGTTTGTTGCTTGAGGAAAAAATGAACTCAGACAGAAGTTGAAGAATGGACCTAAAGCAGACTTTTTGAATTTGCATCATTTTGAGGACTGATAAACAAACCCCACTAAAGCTGCCACCTTTTAATCCTGACTGTAAGGGAAAGAAAGCTGCATTTTTATCCTTTTCATAAGTGAGGGGCACAGGCTAATCTTAGGTGCCTGAACAATGCAATCTAAATGCAGATGACATTTGCAGAATCTCTTGATAGGCAAAGATTTGTGATTTCTTTGTGTGCCTGGCATTCATTCCGCAATTCCTCTAGTAGGTGTTCTGACCTTGGGGGAGCTGTGAGTGGGGAGGGCTGAGATGTGCATTGTCAGAGGGAAGAAAATGTTCAGATTTCACAGCAGGATTTAGATAAGCTTATTAAACAAATACCATCTTTTAAAGTTGGGGCTTTGTTATTACGAACACTAATGACATCTTTTAAAGTTGGTTAGGCTTCTCTACAGAGAGAGAGTCACTTGAACAGACAATTCAAATAGCAAAAATGATGCACATTGTGAAAAATAAGCCAGCCAGATCAACAAATAACTGTTACCGTGTTGAGCTGGTACCAACATGCCAATATGACAAATGGCGGTGCTTGGGGACTGTCCCTTCCACGTCACTCGGTGCGAAGGTGAATCCATATGTTACATAGGTTATCACTTGAAACCATGCAGTGAAGATATGCTGTACATCTACCCTGGCACTTTTGGGGAATAGTGCTATTTTAATTTACACTAAGACAGGAAGACGTGTTTTGTTGTGACTCACAGCTTAGCACAATTAAATACTCTAGTGCCTTTTATTCTCACAGGCTAAGGTGCCCGGCCCTAATGTATAAAGCTTTAGCATGCCTTTATATCATTTTCTTGCAAAAAAAAAAATAGGTAGCTAGATAGATGGATAGCTAGCTAGCTAGGTAGGACCATCGCCTACCTCAAAAACAGCATCCATTTCAATTCAAGATTTTTGAGCTGGTTCATTGAAAATTCGAGACAGTTTGTTAAAGAATGTAGGTAGAATGAATTCTCAGTTCTTAGAAAACCATCAGAACTTTTAGTGAGTAGCTTTATTTCTGATTTCCTCTTAGCCATATTTTTAATTAAAAATTGTGGGTGGGTAATTTTTAACAAATATCGGAAGTTAGTGACAAATGTATTTTATCAGTAATCATTCTTTTTGAAGAAGTCAGAGGAAACTGATGAATCACTAATTTTGGTGCAATCAAGATTTTCTGCTAGTTTAGGTGACCCAATTTCAGAACAGATATCACACCAGAAACCTTCAGTTTCCTCGTCGGCAGCTATGTTCTCAGTAATGGTGTTCTTTTCTTAGATGATCTGGTAGTGTTTAAATGCTTTAAGACGTGTCCACATAATAATGAGGTCAAGGTGTCATAGTGCAGTGGGGGTGATACATACAGTGGTGACAGTGGTGACCGCTCTGTGGACTTAAAACTTCCAAGAATGCCTCACCCTGGGATCAGAGCACTGTGAGGTTGCCAGTGGATCCACGTGGAAGACCCACATGATTCATTTGGGGAAGTGTAGAAGGTCAGTCCACAGTGGAGGGCATTTAGTTACGTTCATCCCAAAAGGTGCAAAACTGAGAGAACGAGAGGCACAGAGGGGAAACTAATTAATGTTCCATGTATTTGAGTATAAAGAGCAGAACTTCCTGCTGGAGCAGCTGAAAGCTCCAGGGATTCAGGGCTTCAGGAGGGAGCCTCCCCTACATCATGAGCTTGGCAGTTGCCAACAAGCAAATCCGATGTGAAAATGTCCCGGTTTATTTGCAACTGTTCTAATAGTTGGGAACATATGAATTTCTAAATTTCAAAGCAAATCCAAATGAAAAAAAATCATAAAATCAACTTACCACCTTTTTTATTTTGTCTTTGTGTCTTTAGCCACCTTGTAGTGATCCAGGTACCATTTCAGCAGCAGCACATAGCTACACACCTGTGTGCCACCCTTCATACCATGCATCCCAGGTGCTTTGCAATGCAGATAGAAGTGAGGTTTCAAGGCCAGGTCCAGCTCACCAAGCGCCCTTGAACTAAATTTCCTTTGGAGCTGAACTTCTCAGTTTAAACAAACAAACAGAAACCCATAGCTGAATTCCCTATTGATAAACAATCTGGTCATTTTTTTAATTGAACTTATCTTTTCTTATATGTTTTCACTCTTTATGCCTGAAATCAATTTTGATTTAATGTTCTCATTTTAAGTGACTTTCTCATTATATTTCAAGGAGACAGACCCTCAGTTGTAAAATGGCTGAGGGGATTCAGCATTATAATGAGTTAACCTGTAGAATGTGGAACTCTTAACCTAATAGCACCTTCCTGCATAAGACATTTTTTAATAGCTACAATTTCTGCAGTTCATTAATCTAATTTACTAGTAGTCTTCCATTAAAATTTAGCCTCTTTAGGCTTACTTGACCAAATTCTGACTTTAATTTTGTAATACAATTTGGTTGACTTGTTCAAGAAATTTAAGTGAGAAAATATATGGAGTACAACTGAGACTTATTTAGTCATTACTTGGTTCATGGGGGATGAAAAGCAATTATGATACTATTTTAACCTCCTTTTCTTATTGAGTGCTTAAATTAAACACCTCCATCCTAAGGTGATGGGAGAAATGAGGCTTTGCCCTCTGACCACCTATAAATAGAAAACTTAACTGTAAAATTAAAACACAAAATAAAAACTACCTGTACTTACTCACGCAGTACTATTGCTTATGCCCTGTTTCCTTTTTCTCCTCCTCTTTTCTCCTGATATGTATCTTCTTAAAAGTGCCTATAAATGGTAAGTTCCCCCATGCGCCCGCCCCATGGAGAAGGTGTGGAGGGAATGGGGGGGGGGCTGTCTTCTCTGTAGAACAAAGCCAGCTGGTTCTGCTGTGCGTTGGCCTGCATGTTAGCTCCTGTAGATCATCCCATGAGTGCTGTGTTGGCCCACCGTATCCTGTCCAGCTTTCTGATCCTGGAGCATGCGAAGTGACTTATCCAACCAGGTTCCTTTCTCTCCCCCTCCCGCCCCCCCAGTTATCTTGGATCTCATGTATCATGTCCACGTTTTCATTGCTAGCTTTGTAAGCCAACCCATCTTGTGCACTTTTTCTTTGCTCACAGAACATTCATACAGAGTTGATTTCCATCATCATACAAACTAGTTCACGAATCTTCGGAAGAACACAAGACTGGTTTTGCACCAGGCCTTGATGAAGTTTCAGACCGAAACTTTGATGAACTTTAGCGTCCGAAGGCTAAAGGGTTCTTACCAACTAGCTTTGGGAAAGCAAGAGATCGTTTGGACTGCTTTGTAAAAACAAAGATTCCTGCCGCATCGCTACTAGTATTGCCAACCCCACTAAAATCTCTAGACACTTAACTTTTCTTTTTTGCTGAGCCATCACGGGGATCGTGGCAGCCGTAGGTTGAGGGGATGTCAGCAGCCTCTTCTTAGATTCTCGGCGACCCCGTTGTAGCTGCTGGTTCCCCTCATTTTTTCCACGGCCTTCTTTTCCCAGACGAGACACACACGATGGCCAGTGACACCAGCAGCTTGGTGCAGCCCCACACGTACAAGAAGCGCGAGCCGGCCGACGTGCCCTACCAGACGGGGCAGCTGCACCCTGCCATCCGGGTGGCCGACCTGCTTCAGCACATCACGCAGATGAAGTGTGCAGAGGGCTACGGCTTCAAGGAGGAGTACGAGGTGAGCACGCACCCCACACCTGGGCTCCCCCTCCGCCCGCCTGGGCGCGGCGCCCGTGGGCTGTGCGACATCTCCCCTAGCTGGTGGGGCCCACGAGGCCGCCAGAAAGGGACGAGCTGTCTCATCCCTGGATCCATTTCCATCCAGCGGTGAGGCTTAACCAGCGGGGGGATGTCCTACCTTAAATGAAAAGAGGAGAAATACTTCTTCACCTTTTTCTTTATTCTGCATAAATAGGCCATGAAAACGGAGGCCTGCCGGGCTCTCTTCCCCATTCCTCACCACCTTTCCTGGCTTTTCCTATAATAAAGTCTGATGTTAAATCCCAATAATTTTGAGGGTCATCTCAGGAAGAAGCTGTCCACCTAGAACGGTTGTAGACCAACCAGCAACGTCTTGCATGGAGATGAGATGGCAGTAGAGGGACCGGCTAGTGTCACCGTCCTGCCAGCCCAGGGAGCAGGTCGCTGTCCTGGGATCCAGTGCAGGCAGCCCTTGGGGGCCTTTCCAGGAACAGCAATATATAATCTGGCACCATATATAAATCTAGGACTCACCCCTTTCACAGCCTCTGTCCTCAGCCTAATTCTGTTGGAAAGTCTTTCCCAAACTGAAGAGAATTAATTTATTTGAAGAGTCTGGTTCAAAAGAGCACACCTTCACTGAGTGTGTGTGCATGTGTGTGTATGTGTGTGTGTGTGTGTGTGTGTGTGTGGTGAGGGGGGAGAAGGAAGGGGCTTGGATTTCTCTGTTACCTTATTAAGTAAAATTAGTTCACAGTCATTGGCGAAGATAAAGTAGCAGCATGCTGACAGTAAAAATAGGATCAGAAAGCCACATGGCTCTTTAAATCTAGGAACGTGTTTCTGGTACTGCATCTACCTGACTAGCTCCTACTTGGAAAACATCTTGTCTGGAATTAGAGTATTTTTTTTTTTTTTTTTTTTTTTTTGCTGTGCGCAGGCCCCTCACCGATGTGGCCTCTCCCGCTGCGGAGCACAGGCTCCGGACGCGCAGGCCCAGCGGCCATGGCTCACGGGCTTATCCGCTCCGCGGCATGTGGGATCTTCCCGGACCGGGGCACGAACCTGCGTCCCCTGCATCGGCAGGCGGACCCCCAACCACTGCGCCACCAGGGAAGCCCAGGAATTAGAGTATTTTTAAAATCAGTTTCTACCACCTCCCTATCCTTCGACGTTCAAACTCTGCTTCTTTCTCCTCTTGGGGGACCCTCATGATGCCTCAGTTTTATGCCCCAGATGCTGCATTATCTTGGGTTTAGCTTAACTGTCCAAGGCTCATTATAGCAGTCAGAGCCCCACCACTGCTCTGCTTCTTTGAAGGCTAGGTCTTTGTTCAACGCAGGCAAATACACAGACACACTTTGCTCTGCCGACACGTGTGTCCTCACGTATTACCAATGACCGCAGTTCAAAAGACTGCAAAGCCAAGAAAACAGTCACAAACCAGGGCCCAAAGGTTTGATTTAAGTCCAGAAAATATTTCCAAATGAAGTTCTGCATTTTAGCCATCCTGAAATTCTTAGGTTTGCCTTTAGTGATTTAATTCATAATTCACTGAAACTGACCGCCTTTGCATATTTCCTCCTGCACTTTTAAAGCCTGGCTTAGGAATTAATAGGATTAAGAGCAAGACTTCCAAAAGCATTAATACCTTATGAAAGACAAAATTAGATTATTGAGAAAATATCAGCCTAATGAATAGAGACGATGTCTTTAGTTCTATCCAATCTTCTGAATGCAGATAGCGCTCTAATGTTTATTAAACATGTTAATGTCAAAGAGATTAGTTATAGGCTCAAATAACAATTCGTAAAATAACCTGAGTCCAATTTTTCATGGACTATTTTAAAATACCTACCTTAGGACTTCTAATAACACACGATAGATGATGCGTATTTGAAAGTATGCAGAAAATCAGTTCCGATTCACATCTCCTGAAGAAATATGATTTATAAGTGCAAACTGAAACAGTGTATACTCATCTTAAGTGTGTTATAATTGATGATTGAGTTGTTATACTCTGCAATAAAATGTTGTATTAGGGCTTCCCTGGTGGTGCAGTGGTTGAGGGTCCGCCTGCCGATGCAGGGGACACGGGTTCGTGCCCCGGTCCAGGAAGATCCCACGTCCCGCGGAGCGGCTAGGCCCGTGAGCCATGGCCGCTGAGCCTGCGCGTCCGGAGCCTGTGCTCCTCAACGGGAGAGGCCACAACAGTGAGAGGTCCGCGTACTGCAAAAAAAAAAAAAATGTTGTATTAGTTACAGTTCAAAAAACTCTTTTTCCCATGCTAGCTATTCAGTGGATCAGAGAAGACTGTTTCTTTTTTTAATTTATTTTATTGAAGTATAGTTGATTCACAATGTTGTGTTAATTTCTGCTGTACAGCAAAGTGATTCAGTTATACATATATATTCGTATTTTTTTCATATTCGTTTCCATTATGGTTTATCACAGGATATTGAATATAGTTCCCTGTGCTATACAGTAGGACCTTGTTGTTTATCCATTCTACATATAACAGTTTGCCTCTGCTAATCCCAAACTCCCATTCCTTCACTCCCCCATGTCCCCTCCCCCTTGGCAACCACAAGTCTGTTCTCTATGTCTGTGAGTCTGTTTCTGTTTCATAGATACGTTCATTTGTGTCGTATTTTAGATTCCACATATAAGTTATCGTATGGTATTTGTCTTTCTCTAGCTGACTTAATTCACTTAGTATGATAATCTCTAGTTGCATCCATGTTCTGCAAATAGCATTATCTCATTATTTTTTATGGCTGAGTAGTATTCCATTGTATATATGTACCACATCTTCTTTATCCATTCATCTGTCGATGGACATTTAGGTTGTTTCCATGTCTTAGTTATTGTAAATAATGCTGCTATGAACATAGGGGTGCATGTATCTTTTTGAATTATAGTTTTGTCTGGATATATGCCCAGGAGTTGGATTGCTGGATCATGTGGCAACTCTGTTTTTAGTTTTTTGAGGAACCTTTCTACTGTTTTCCATAGTGGTTGCAGCAACTTAACATTCACACCAACAGTGTACGAGGGCTCCCTTTTCTCCACACCCCAGAGACAACTGTTTAACATATACAGGTATCCAATCATCACATTATACACCCTAAAGTTACACAATGTTATGTGTCAGTTATATCTCAATAAAACTGAGGAGGGCGGGAGTAAAAACTTTTCAATGCCAAAATCATTATCAGCTTTTTTTTAAAGAAGGAAGGGAAAAAAAAAAAAGAGCAAATACTAGAGAGGAAAGCGGGAACAAATAGAAACATGCTATTGGGAGAAGTATGAGATGGAAAGTTCTGTTAGTAATAATCCTAGCACTCAGTAATTTTCAGGTTATTAAGTAGCCTCCCTCCTGGGGGCAGGGTGCAGATGTGGGTGGGAGGATCATGGTGGGACAGACTAAACGGGACATGAGGAGTGATGCTGGCACAAGGGTAAATCTATGGAGTGGCCACAGGGAGAGGGGAACACCTGCTCAGTCTCTCACCTACATCCCGAAGTCCCCCCTCTCCCTCGCCATCCGTGCCTGCACATGGCTGTATTACATGCCCACATCTTCCCTGGAGGCACAGCCAAGCTTATGGGGATTAATGGGGCAGTGGCAAACCCCAGCTGCCGTTATCCTGCTCGACTTTCTTTAGAGAAAAATCCCAGGGGATTTTTATTTCAGTGTGAATCTGGAAACATCCTTAAGCAGTTATGTTTTAAAGCCCAATTTGGCTTTTAGAACTCTAACCAAACGCACCTCTTTGAATCTTGCTGTGAAGTCTGCAACGTTCCCTCAAACCCACACCAAAAGTCAGGAGTGTGTGGCTGCCTGGTGTCGTGTGAAGCTCGAGGATCAGATGGTAAGAGGCCGTGGTTTGGAAAGAGGCTCTAGTACCAGACTGTGGATATTCCAGCTCAGCCTGGACCAAGCTGTCCAACCTCCTGGGCCTCAGTTTCCCCATCTGTAAAATGGGATAACTATAGTATCAACCTCATAAGAGTATTGTGTGCACTTAATGCATCATAAGTACTAGAACTGAATCTGATATTCAGTGGCAGCTTTAGCTAATAAAAGAGGAAAGGACTAGTTTATAATAGGATCCAAGGCAGGACGTTCACCGTGTGGTCTTTACAGGGGAACTGTCAATTACAATTTCAGTACCTCTCCTGTGTTCACACTCTGGATAGATAGTTCACTTACCATGTATCATCAAAACTTGCCATTCAAAAGTAACTTAAATAAATAGGTAGGTTTGAGTCTGTGGACAAAGAGTTTGAGAACTGAGAAAATAAGTTAAATATTTTTTTCTTTTTTAAAATATTGGCGTATAGTTGACTTACAATACTATATTGGTTTCAGGTGTACAACATGGTGATTTGATATTTTTATAGATTACCCGTCAAGTTATTATGATATTATTGACTGTATTCCCTGTGCTGAATATTACATCCCTGTAACTTACTCTTTTTTCTTTCTTACAGTTTACCAGATAAAATACAGTTTTCTCAGTTAAACCTGAACTTCAGATAAACAGAATAATTCTTTAATATAAGTATGTCCCAAATACTGCATAGGACATACTTATACTAAAAACTACTCACTGCATATATGAAACTCAGTTAATATTTAAAAGTATATGCTGTCGGGCTTCCCTGGTGGGCAGTGGTTGAGAGTCCGCCTGCCAATGCAGGGGACACGGGTTCGTGCCCCGGTCCGGGAAGATCCCACATGCCGCGGAGCGGCTGGGCCCATGAGCCATGACCGCTGAGCCTGCGCGTCCGGAGCCTGTGCTCCGCAACGGGAGAGGCCACAACAGTGAGAGGCCCGCGTACCACAAAAAAAAAAAGTATATGCTGTCAACTTTTATTGTTGAAACAATATTTTCATATCTAAGTTAGACAAGTCCTAAGGGATGGTGTAGCTACAGACAACAGAATACTACTATCTTTTAAACAATGGTTCTATGAGTGTCTTTGCAAGGTCGGCTTTGGGGAAAAGCTTACCTTAAGCTGCGCTTGTTAGTTCACTGGAGAATACCAAGCACATGGGGTGAATGTGACACGCCTGGGTGCTGGGGACACGGAGGACACCGAGTGTCCTGCCCTCAGGAGTCTCCCTCTGCAGGAGGAATCAGTCATGGGGTGATTGTAGCACCTCTTATGAAACCTCACAAGAGAGATTTGCGTTAGTACTTTGAAGGCTGGAGGTGCAAGTCTGGGCAAGGATGACTTTTTCCTTGAAGGATGTGTCGGAGTTGGCCAGGGGAAGGCAAAAGAGTGGGATTCCAGGTAGACGCAGAAGCAAGAGAACGTGGGCAGTCAGGGCGCTGTCATGAAGGGCCATGTGTGTCCCACCCAGAAGCTTGTACATCACTCTGGCCGCCGTGGGAAGAGAAGAATAATTCAGGTAACACATGCATCTCATTCCTGTACCTGGAGGGAGATCTGTTCACACAAACAGCTTAATTTTTAAATGCTGTTGTACGCGGCACACAGGAACTGCTTGAAAGATAATAATCCACACCCAAAAAGTAAAGGGGAGATGGAAAATGTATTCACTGGAAAAGAATAGTATGAACTACATCCCTTTCTCCCCACGCAAAAAAATGCAGTGCAGTGCTTGGCTTCCAGATTTGCTGAAGCGATGAATTACTTCCGTTCAGAAGCATTTCTTGGGGGAAACCATCAAGAAAGCCTCAGGTTGCCGCCATGACTCAGCACAATCACCCAATCAGTTGGTTTTCTTCAATCCGTGTACGTTGGGAAACACCAGCCATTTAGACTGTAAGATACTTTTGAAATAGTGACTTTTTCTCTGTTGACACTGTTTCAACAAATTCGTCTTTATCTTTTCCAAGACAGAGATGTCTGAAAACTGGCCTTAACCCTGGAAGGTTTCAGTTACCGCTCAAGTAGCCGACTGAAGTGTGTCCAAACCAGAGGGAAAACATGCTGGGGATAAGACAGAACAGCACTGAGTGCAGAAGATTTTGTTTGTTTGTTTTTGTTTTTTGTTCTAACAAGATCATCATATGGCATCTCTCACCAGGGAAGTGCAATAATTTGATTCAAAAGAAACTCAGACATGAATCACAGTAAAAAAAAAAAAGTAAACAGGCTGAATTGAACAGAAAGCGGCATGTTGTCAGCAGAGACTGGTTTGGGGATCTCAGAGGAGAAAGACCCAGTGGAAAGGGCAAGTTTGTTTACACTGCTGCAAAAGAGGAGCTGGTTCTTTCTTCCAAAAAGCAAAGATCAGTCTGTGCTAAGCCCTTGGAGGAGATCCGTGGGTTTACCAGAAGTGGAGAAAGGAGACAGCTGCACTCAGGAAGCAGTGGAGGCCTGAGCGGCCGCCCCAACAGACTCCTGGGCCTTTATCACCTGGAGTGAAAAGGAAGATTCTCCAGCTCTGCCCTGAGCCAGTAGGCCCTGCCCTAGATGTGGGAGCTGCTACCTGAGTGGGACGGAGGGGGTCCCAGCCTCAGGGGTGACCCTGCACAGTTGGAGAATGAATTCCTGCCCCTCGGTCGTCCCCAAAAGGTCTTCTTTGGTCCTGGATTTTTGAACTGATCTAACTGTCTTCTGGGATCCAAGCAGAAAAGCAATTAACCTGAAGTAGGCAAATAGTTGTGCAGTTCTGAAAGAATGTGTGTTGCTATCGTTGTAAAATTAAGATAAAGGAAAGACAGCAATTGAAAACTACTCCCACGTAGGACCTCCTGAAAAACACTGATGGTACTATTTCATTAGCTAATAATTAATATTGCTCTGGGGCACAAAAATGTATTTTCCAATTACTAGAGCTGAAATGTATAAACCTAAGTAACTCGTGGCAGCTGCTTCTCAAACAACTGTGTGTGTGTGTGCATATATGTCTAAACTTATTTAGAAAAGCATTAGCCTGACCCCACCTACTTTTATCCTGTGTGTTTCTCTAGGGTACAAACACGGATGATTAATTTTATAATTGAACACGGAGACTGGTTTTTTGCTCAGTTTAAATTGGGGAATTGGAAGCTTTATGCCAAGATCTTCAGGCTTAAGTACAACCTATGCGTTTTTCCAAGGAACCTGGAGTTTTTTTAAACATGTCTGACTCCTAGTAGCTCCTTGTAGATCTTTTTTAAATGTATGGATTGTCTGAATTGAACAGAAAGCGGCATGTTGTCAGCAGAGACTGGTTTGGGGATCTCAGAGGAGAAAGACCCAGTGGAAAGGGCAAGTTTGTTTACACTGCTGCAAAAGAGGAGCTGGTTCTTTCTTCCAAAAAGCAAAGATCAGTCTGTGCTAAGCCCTTGGAGGAGATCCGTGGGTTTACCAGAAGTGGAGAAAGGAGACAGCTGCACTCAGGAAGCAGTGGAGGCCTGAGCGGCCGCCCCAACAGACTCCTGGGCCTTTATCACCTGGAGTGAAAAGGAAGATTCTCCAGCTCTGCCCTGAGCCAGTAGGCCCTGCCCTAGATGTGGGAGCTGCTACCTGAGTGGGACGGAGGGGGTCCCAGCCTCAGGGGTGACCCTGCACAGTTGGAGAATGAATTCCTGCCCCTCGGTCGTCCCCAAAAGGTCTTCTTTGGTCCTGGATTTTTGAACTGATCTAACTGTCTTCTGGGATCCAAGCAGAAAAGCAATTAACCTGAAGTAGGCAAATAGTTGTGCAGTTCTGAAAGAATGTGTGTTGCTATCGTTGTAAAATTAAGATAAAGGAAAGACAGCAATTGAAAACTACTCCCACGTAGGACCTCCTGAAAAACACTGATGGTACTATTTCATTAGCTAATAATTAATATTGCTCTGGGGCACAAAAATGTATTTTCCAATTACTAGAGCTGAAATGTATAAACCTAAGTAACTCGTGGCAGCTGCTTCTCAAACAACTGTGTGTGTGTGTGCATATATGTCTAAACTTATTTAGAAAAGCATTAGCCTGACCCCACCTACTTTTATCCTGTGTGTTTCTCTAGGGTACAAACACGGATGATTAATTTTATAATTGAACACGGAGACTGGTTTTTTGCTCAGTTTAAATTGGGGAATTGGAAGCTTTATGCCAAGATCTTCAGGCTTAAGTACAACCTATGCGTTTTTCCAAGGAACCTGGAGTTTTTTTAAACATGTCTGACTCCTAGTAGCTCCTTGTAGATCTTTTTTAAATGTATGGATTGTAGGGGCTTCCCTTCCCTGGTGGCGCAGTGGTTGAGAGTCCGCCTGCCGATGCAGGGGACGCGGGTTCGTGCCCCGGTCCGGGAGGATCCCACATGCCGCGGAGCGGCTGGGCCCGTGAGCCGTGGCCGCTGAGCCTGCGCGTCCGGAGTCTGTGCTCCGCAACGGGAGAGGCCACAACGGTGAGAGGGCCGCGTACCGCAAAAAAAAACAAAAACAAACAAACAAAATGTATGGATTGTATATTTTCCCCTCTCATCCTTCCCCCTGTTTTCTAAGTAAAACAGCGGATTTTGTTCAGTGTAAGCACAATGTTATATTTGATGGCTTTGTCTGTATTTGACAGAGTGTGGTGAGCTAAGAAGGAATTGTCTTAGCAAAAAAAAGTCTCACTTGCCCTCCAAATCTGAGTTTCATTTTGGTTTGTTTTTTGTTTGTTTGTTTGTTTAATTTACTTGCCTCCCCCCTCAGGGAAGCCAGCGAAAACTAAATAGAGAAAACCACTCCCTGAAAAACCACTTCCTCCCCATGGAGGCTGCAGTTCTAATTCCTGATGAGATGCCCTTAGACAGCAAGGCCCTCAGCTGGGAAGACAGGCCAGCATCCCCAGGTGGGCAGCAGTGCCGCTGGGGAGAAGGGCGCCCTGTGCCTGGTCCCTCCCCGTGCGGGGCTAGTGGGCTGGTACCTCTAGAAAAGTTCTAAGAATAGTGCCCAGTGGCCTCTTTGCTGGGTTTTGAAAACAGAGGCCGAGGCAGGTGGAATGAGAGGTGCTTTTGTGTTCTTACCTGCTGGAACCATTGCCGACACAGCTGGCCCGTGCTCGTGGGTGGTCCAGCGTGAAGGCACCCCCTTCCCCTCACCTCCAGCCTGCACACTCTTCAGATGTGCTTTTCAGTTCCCGCTTCATATTCTGAGGCACCAGCTGAGTCCATCAATTGCCACAATCAGTGCAGGTTATTTTCTGTCCCACAGGACACAAAATAAACAAAACAAAACCATTGAAAGCCAAGGATGGGGACATGGGGGAGCCTTGGCAAGCTCTATAAATACATTAAGAATCACAACAGCTGCGCCTCCAGTGGCTGCCGCAGCCAAGTAAGTTTTGACATTTTTTTTTTCCTTTAATTATTACGGTGATGCTGAGCCAGGTCCGTGAGAAAATGATAAAAAAAAAAACTTCTGTGTGAAATTTTGAGGCTGCTTCAAGCTGTTTGGGGCAAATCAAGTGTATGTGTTTATGAATACATTCTTAGTAGATGAAAATCTCTGCGTATTTTAAATAACGCAACAGAGACGGTTGATTTTTACTGTGAATACTCGGTAGATTTTTCACTAAACTACAAATATAAAAGTGTCTGTTTTATTTGTCGCGTGCTCCATTTTGTCATGCTTGCTTTCAGGACCTCTTATGTGTTAGCTGATTTTTTTAATCCAGTTTCCTTTTGCCCACACCCCTGATAATATCCTGGACTCAGAAAACTTCAGAAAATTTAGTTAAAAATTGTTATTTCCCACGACTCTCTACTCCTCCCTCTGATTTTAGTTCATGGCGGTAGACCTTTTCCAGTTTGTTTGGAGTAGTTCTAGTTCACCGTCTGGTTTCCATTTTGAAGCTGGTCATTAGAACTGTCTTTATCTCCCCCGGGAGGAGTTAGGCGCTTTCCGCACTTGTTAACATGCTTTTAGTGTCGGGTGCCATTAGTCACAGGACCCGGCCCAGAAGGGACTGTCGGGATGCCTGTATCCCACACCTGCCGACCTCGTGTGTATCTGGTATCAGCTGGATGCTGTCACCACCTGCTAACCTGGTCCAGCTGGCTTCAGCACAGTGGTATTGCCCCTCCCCCCGACCTCCCGTCAGCACCTCCCAAGTCCTATCCGCCTCCCCTCCTACCGTTTCCAATTCCATCCCTTCCTCTCCCAGCCCACCGGCCGCCCTCATCTCTTGCCCACCCCCTTGTAACTCTCCCCGACCTCATCTCTTGACATTTACTCTCCCCCTTCATATCTACCCTCCACTCTGCAACCAGTTTTCTTTGGGAAACAGATGTTATCACATGTGATGCCAAAACATCTGCTCTGGATTCTTTGCTTTGCAAAATTAGGCCCCTCCTTAGCAGAGAGTGCTCAGTCCTCCAGGACGCGGCCCTGGGCCTGCTGCCGGCTGTCACTGTAGCCACAGCAGCTTCCCGCCACGTGCTTCAGGCCCCGCTCCTGCCACCTTTCACACCCTCAGCACCTCGTGTCTCTGGGCTGTGCGCCACGTCGTGGTTTCTGCCTCGAGTGACTCCCAGCTCCTCCTTCACCTGCCAGCTCCCTTCAGACCCAACATGGATGTTACCAGACACCAGGCCGTCCACGATCTCATAGCTCTGCATTAGAATAACATAGTGGGCAATAATAATACCGTGGGCAATGTATTAACTGATAATATGGTAAAGTGTACATTAATTGATTATCCAATAGATATTTGAGAAACACTGCTAAATATGTTACTTTACATTTGTTGAATTGATTTCTGTGTATTTCAACACATACACCCCTAGAAGGGGAAATGAAGTTAAAGGTGGATAGAACTATTACAGTCACACACTGAGAATGGTACACATCATCACGTGGGAGCAAGTGGATTAGCAATGTCCAGCCAGGAAAAACTGCGCTGACCAACTTGAACCTTACCAATACCCATCACTTAAAAATGAGAAGAATGGCATGGTTCCATCTGATCATTTTTACTCACTGAATGCCAACCATATGTTTAAAAAAATTAGGGTAAATGTTTTTGTTCCATATTTGCTTTCATTTCTTTTTTAATCCCTAATAGAAATAATGTAGAAATATCTAGTGACTTCAGTGCATTTCAAAACAAGACTATTGCAAGAGAGAAACTGTATGCCATCATACAGATTCAAAGCTCATAAAGGTAATTTGTGTTATCATGGATGTATTTTCAGGGGGAGCAAGGTTTTGAGGGGTGAACTTTTCATGAAATCCTGCTTGGTTCCTAGAAAGATGATGATGATGTTGATGGTTAGACCTACGTTGGTCTAGCCCTAACCCTAATGTGGTAGCACTCTACAAAGATACACGCACAGATAGAGACACATAGATAGTTCTAACCACAATGCTCTTACACTGTTATCACACCCATTTTACAGATGAAGGAATGACTCAGAATGTAAGTTCTTTTCCACTACAGCACATAACTTCTTCATGGGACACCACGAAACACAGACCTACAGAAGTTAACCTTGGGTTTTATTGATTTGACTTGTGATTTCATGGCAGGAGCATTGTTTTACTCTGTGCAGTTTTATTTGCTTTGAAGGGTTGTGTCCTTTGGCAGAGGACAGAGCCAGCCCCGGGGGCCCCACTGACAGCACCAACTCTGGTTTGTTTCAGCATCTCAGCATCAGCAGATGCTTCCCCTTAACCTTGCTCAGCATCTCGGCTCCAAGAGCGCAGTCACTCCGACATTGCTCCTGCGCTGGCTTTTCCTTGTCAAGAAATGCAGGGAAATTACTCTGCAAATATCAGCCAGCCTGGCTCGTCAGAAACCCACCAGGACCAGCTATAAGCTAAAATCAAGCTGCTGCTCTTGAGAGGCATAGATCCCATAGGCTGTCTCCCTGGATTGCTGCACGACTGCCAGCCAACCCAGTAGAGGGAGGGCGGAGAGGAAATGTAGACGCGAGTTGTGTGTGAAAAGCTGAAGGTTTTCTCAGAGATCCTCTCTGGAAGAGATTCTGGAAGAGGTTGCATCTTTTTTCAGTGAGGTGATTCAACATAACGGTAACAACCTTGTGAACTGGATCTCTGACCTCCAGGCAAGACCAAGATAACATGTCTCAGCTTCGACTAAAACATAACCAGTTGAAAAGGCAATTATTCTTTTTCACAGAACAGTGCTGGGAAGTAGAAAGGGCCGTGGATTGGCCATGAGAAGACTGGATCCCAAGTCTTTGACCTGTCACGTCACTGAAGAGTCTCGCTGAGACCCTAACCCCAGACCCTTGAGCAAACCACTCACCTCCCCTGAAGCAAGTGGGTCAGTTCCAAAAACCAAGCACCTCCTAGAGTCTCTGTATCATTAGTGGAGCTGTCACCTTGGTGTTGTTGGACTCCCAGTTTGGTTGACACATCTCCATGGACGGGATGTTTTTTGGTTCATGCTTCTCCATGGATGGGATGGTGTTTTTTTTGGCGGGGGGTGCGGGGGGGTGGTTGTAGGAGTTAATTAATTAATTTAGTTTTGCTGTGTTGGGTCTTCGTTTCTGTGCGAGGGCTTTCTCTAGTTGTGGCAAGTGGGGGCCACTCTTCATTGCGGTGCGCGGGCCTCTCACTACCGCAGTCTCTCTTGTTGCGGAGCATGGGCTCCAGACGTGCAGGTTCAGTAGTGGTGGCTCACGGGCCTAGTTGCTCCGCGGCATGTGGGATCCTCCCAGACCAGGGCTCAAACCCATGTCCCCTGCATTAGCAGGCAGATTCTCAACCACTGCGCCACCAGGGAAGCCCGGATGGGGTGTTTTTTGCTTGATGTATCTCCATGGATGGAATGTTCTCCATTGGGCAGCCCTGACCAGCTGCCTGAAAACCGAAGCCTGGCGGTCACTGGTGTGTAGAGGGCCGTCACTTGGGACCCGCGGGCAGTTCTCTGGCCCCCTCTTGCCAGTTTTGAGTTTATTCAGCATTTCTGAACGAGGGAGTTTCTGTCCTGATGTGCCCTTCCTCTTTTTTCCTCCTGTCTTTTCCCTGTTTCAACCTCTTACCACTCTCATTTCTAACTCCCACCTCATCTCCAAAACACTGGGAAGGCCAAGTGGAGAGAGTGCAGTAGTGACATTTGTACTTTTTTTTTTTTTTTTTTTTTTTTGCGGTACTCGGGCCTCCCATGTTGTGGCCTCTCCCGTTGCGCAGCACAGGCTCCAGAAGCGCAGGCTCAGCGGCCATGGCTCACGGGGTCCAGCCGCCCCGCGGCATGTGGGATCTTCCCGGACCGGGGTACGAACCCGTGTCCCCTGCATCGGGAGGCGGACTCTCAACCACTGCGCCACCAGGGAAGCCCGACATTAGTACATTTCTGTATAAAGTCCTCACCGTGTCTGAAAGGTGTTTGTGATCAGAGTTCCACTCCATCTCTAATCCCCACTGTCCCCGTTTGTAAGGATCGTGAATAATAAGGAAATATATGGATTAAAAGTTTGGAATTAATTTCTTTCACATTTTATATTATATAAATCCACATTATTGTTACATGTCTTATTCAGACCAAAATAATATTGGATCAGAGGGCCATAGCCTTTTTGACCTGTCCTGTCTCTGAAAAGGAAGAGAACATGCTGACTTTTCCAACTCCTGAAAGCAAAGTAGCTTTATGTCCTCAGTGGGCTTCACCTATTATTCGGCATCTTCGAAATTTTTAAAAACTTCTCCACTCCCTTTATCTTCCATTGTTGCCCTTTAGGGACACGTGGCAAACCTTTCATCTGTTTACTTCAGGGAAATTTACAAGAGATACTGAATAACTATAATGCATTCAGTGTAATTATAAACGTCTAGCATATGTTTTTATATGTATTGTATTTATGTGCTTTAGGTAATTATGCATTTGAGTTCCTTGCCAATTTTATGGCCAAAATATTTTCCTTGGCTAATTGCTAAGTGTATTTTAAGCTTACTTCTTGAAACATGAAGAGAATATACTATAAATCCAATTAACATAATTGATCTGCCTAAAGAGAATGCTTGATTTTATTTTTTCTCTATTTTAATGATGAAAACCATGTGTAAGGATGCAAAGTAACAAAATATGTTTTTAAAGGTTTCCAAGTCCCGATTTTGTCGTGTTTTTTTAAAAAGAAAATTTTGAAAGAAATTTGAAATTTTAAGAAAAGTGTAAAGAAAAAAAAAGACAATAAAAATCACCCATAAACCTACTCTCAGTTTTCAGTAAGTTTCCATCCAATATTTTAATGCATTAGAATCTTTTTATAAATCCTTTCATACCTTGTTTGTCTTTGCCATGAACACTGCTTTGAATAATTCTTTGGATTTACCTCCATTATTTTCTATAGATAGATTTCAAGAGGTGGAATTAATGGTTCAAAGTATACAAAATGCTTAAGTTTCTTTATGAACCTGTTATCTTGAAAGCTTGCTTTCCAGAAAAATTGAACCAATTCACACACGCCGTTAGCACTTTCCATGAGAATGCTTACTTCAACATACCAGCCCTCAAATAAGCATTAGTCTTTTTTTTTTTTTTTTATCATCTTTGCCAGCTCGATAGGTAGAAAAAGAGTATCTCATTATTGCTCCATTTGAAACTGGACATGTCTTTATATGTTCACCAGCCACGTGAAAATTTTCTTTTGTGAACTGTTCATATGCTTTGCCTGTTTTTTTACTAGGGTGTTAATATCTCCTACTGACTTGTACGACCTCTTCTATGCTTGCTTTGTCCTTCTTTAAAAATGTATTGGCTGTCCTTAAGCTTTGTGCTGGCATCATTTTAGAATCACCCTGTCCATGAAAAATGGACATTTCATGAAGCTGGCATTTTATACAGTCAGCTTCATGAAGAACTCTGTAATTTTGTTTGGAACTGCATGGGATCCACTTATAAAGTTCGGGAAAATTGACTTCTTGGCAATATTGGATCTTTATTTGGATCTTCTTTTATATTTTTCAGCAGAGTTTCAAAATGTTCTCCATGAAATCTTGTACATCTTGTAGTTATGTGTACTTATTTGTTAAGGTAATAGTATCTTTTAAAGTTACATTTTCTTTTTATTGCAAGTATATAGAGTACATGTATAAATATATAGAGATACAGGTATATAAGAAGTATGTGTGTATGTATGTATATTTGTATGTTGTTCCTTTGTCCAGAAACATTTCTCAGCAATCTTTATTTCAGTCATTTCTCTGCAGATTATTCTGGAGTTTTCCATGGAGAAATCATGTCAACTTTCATTACTGACAGTTTTGTTTCTTCTTAATCCTTATACATTTATTTTTTCTTATTTATAAAGCTCACTAGAACCTCCAGTACAACACTGAATAAAACTTAGGTTGGCAAGCATCATTGTCTTGGTCCTGATTTTCAGAGACAAGGCTTTTAATGATTAATAGTTAGTCATAATTAGTTTAAGGATATTCCCTTCCATTTCTGGTTTATTAATACTGTTTACCATAGATAAATATTGAATTTGATAGAATGCTTTTTTAGCATTTATTGTCATACAAAATAATTATTTTATTTCTCTTTTTTAACATGTTAGTGTGGTGGGTTAATTAATGTAGTTAATATTCTAATTTTGAACAAACCCTTCATTCCTGGGATAAACCTAACTTGGTCATGAGATGTTTTAAATATTGCTGAAGGCTGTTCACTAATGACGTTTACATCTGTGTCCATGAGTTACTAGTCTCTTAATGATCCTTCTTGTATTTTTATTTTCTCATTTTAGAATGAAAAATACATCTGCTTTTTAAAATGAATTAGATAGCATTCTGTGTTCCCTTAAAAGAGATCATGTGAGATTCGAGTTATCTTTATTTTTTTTTTAGGTGTGACCTTTTTTTTTTTTTAATTGGAGTGTAATTGCTTTACAATGTTGTGTCAGTTTCTACTGCAAATTATCTTTAGAACTCACCTACAAAACTGGCTAGGTCTGGCATTCTCCTCATGGTAAAATTTTTAATTATGAATTTTTCAATAGTTATGACTATTCTGGATTTCTGGTTTTTCTTGAGTTAATTTTATAGTGAATATCTTCATAGAAGTTGTGAATTTTGTCTAATTTTTTACTCAAGGGTATACATTTGTTCATATTTTCTTATTATCTGTCCTTTATCATCATTAATAGTGTTTATTTGTGCCTCTTCTCCTTCATCTTTCTTGACTATTCTTGCCAACATTTTGTTGGTTTTATTAGTTGTTTCAAAGAGATAACCTTTGACCTTGTGGATCTTCCATATTGCATGTTTTAAATTTCTGATAGTCCTGATCTTTTTTCCTTCTACTTTCTTTGAGTTTATTCTGTTCTTGTTTTTAAACAAGATGCTGAACACATTAATTTTCAGTCTTTCTTTTTTCTAGTAGAAGCATTTATTTAAGTACTAATCTTCCCTCTAAGTAACAGTCAAGTACTCTTATCCTTAAGTAGTTTTAAATTTTCATTACAGTTTCTTCTTTGACCCATGCATTATTTAGAGCATGTGAGTGCATGAATGTGTGTGTTTTATTTCTCAGTGCATGGGAGATTTTTTTGGTTGTCTTTTTATTAATGATTTCTAACTTAAATGTATGCTGATTGGAGAAAATTCATTGAAACTTGTGGACATTATTTACAGCCGTCCACGTGGTCAGTTTTCTTAAATATTTTATGTATTCTTAACAACAATGTTGAGTGCCAAGTTCTGTATATTCTTTAGATCACGCTCTTTAAAAAGTTTGCTGTTCAAATTTTCTGTATACTTACTAGCTTTTTGTCTGTTTGATCTATTACTGAAAGAGGTTAAAAGAAGTCATATATTTTGAAGCTAAGTTATTAAGTAAATATAAGTTTACAATCGTCTCTCCTAAGTGAATTGAACATTTCATCATTAGGCCCTAATATCATTGTCGTTAGTTTATATTGTCTAATTTCACTATAACTATGCCAGTTTCCTTCTAATTAGTATTTTCCTGGATATATTTTCAATCTCTCTATTTTAGTTGTGTCTCTTGTAAATAGCATATAGCTGGATTTTTTTTCTGAATTTTTGCATTTTATTTTATTTTTTTGTATACAGCATGTTCTTATTAGTTATCCATTTTATATATATTGGTGTATATATGTCATGGATTTTATTATTTCAGCTTTTACCTTTAAAAGTCTTACAGCTTTTACCTTTAAAGTCTACTAATTTACAACTTAGTACATTTTTAATTTGCTGCAATTACTGATTTATTTGAATTCATTTCTGCCACCTTATTTTGTGAGTTATGTTCGTTCTACTTTTTCTTATGCTTCTTCCCCCCACCCCACCTCTTCTTGCCTATTTTTAATTAGTTAAATTTTTGTCTCGTTTTATTTTTCTGTCTACTAATTTGGAAATTATACACGTTTTTCTTTTACTAGTCACTATAGAAATGTTAGCATGCATATTTTAAAATCTAGAATTAAATTAATTGCTTAGCCTTCTCCTCTCAGATATCTTTCCTCCCCTATAAATAGCTCATGATAAGGAGATTCTCTGAGAACAAAGATTCCCTGGGATTTGTAGCATCTACAAGGTAGTATTTCTTTAATTTGCTCATTCATGCATTCAGCAGCTGTTACTGAGGACTCTCAAAGCTAGACCCTGGGATTAAAAAGATAAGTAAATCTTGGTTGTTGTTCTTAAGACCATCCCTTTTTGTTTTCCCCTCCAGGAGTAATTAGGCACGTACCAAAGGCCACATATCTTTCTTACATCCTAAAACCATGTTTTCAACCTGGTCCTCATGTAGTTCTAGTGGCTGCAGGGTTGCAGGCTAATAACCATGGTGCTGTGCTTCCCGTGCAGTGGGGCCTCTACCCTCCTTTGCTGTTGGTTACTGATGGCATCGGTTACTGATGGCAGTCGTCACTCTCGGCCACCGCCTTCCCATTACCAGAGATCCTTTCTGCTGTAGCCACTTGTGTTTCTCCCCTCTGATTGCAGACCCCCCAGTTCTGCTCATCGCCTTTCCACACAGGATATACATGTAGATGGACTGAGCATCCCTGTCTAATTTCCCCTTCATACGTGGATCTCTCTGGTCTTCATCATTCACGTGAGCCCCGATGTCCCTCTGAATCGCAGTGCTTTTGGAAAATGGGATAGTATGTTCCGCTCCCTGCGCTTTGTCACCTCTTCTTTCCTGCTTCCCTGGGCTCACCGTCCCTCCTCCTCTCTCTCATCACTGCCTGCAGCCTGGACTTGAGCCAAGCACACACATCTCCCATCGCAGCTTCATTCCTTCCTCTCTTCCTTCCACTGCTGGGCCTTCGGAGCTGTGTATAAAAGCTCTAATTTATTTTTTATTTTTTGGTGTTTTCTTCTTCTTTTAATTTATTTTATGGAAGTATAGTTGATTTACAATGTTGTGTTAGTTTCTGCTATGCAGCAAAGTGATTCAATTATTTATATATATATATATATATATATATATATATATATATATGTTCTTTCTCATATTCTTTTCCATTATGGTTTATCTCAGGATATTGAATATAGTTCCCTGAGCTATATAGTAGGACCCTGTTGTTTATCCATTCTGTATGTGCTAGTTTGCATCTGCTAATCCCAAACTCCCAGTCCATCCCTCCCCTATTCCCCCCTCCCACTTGGCAACCACAAGTCTGTTCTCTATGTCTGTGAGTCTATATTTCGTGGATAAGTTCAGTTATGTTATATTTTAGATTCCACATAGAAGTGATATCATATGGTATTTGTCCTTCTCTTTCTGACTTACTTCATTTAGTAGGATAATCTCTCCATCCATGTTGCTGCAAATTGCATTATTTCATTCTTTTTTATGGCCGAGTAGTATTCCATTGTATGTATGAACCACACCTTCTTTATCCATTCATCTGTTAATGAGCTTTTAGGTTGTAAAAACACTAATTTTCAAACAAGATCATCCCAGTGAAAACATCTCCTCAGTTGTCAGAGGTTGTGGGGGAATCAGCAGGTACAGTGGTGACAGCTGGTCTGGGCGGGTCATTTTATAAGTTGTATGTGCAGTTCAAGGCTGCCTGTATTTAGAAACAATCCAGCCTGTACTGTAAGTCTGGTGAGCAGGAAAGAGGAGAAAATGGACCTGGATAAACAATTTAAAACTGATAGAAAAGTACTTTGCTGAGGAGCCCCGTGTCGTTTGCCCATTTTCCCTGGCCCTTTTGAAACTCCTCTGCTTGTTAGTTCTGACTGTCTGCAGGGCTCCCACTGGCCGGAGCATCGAGTGGCGCTGGTGCGTGGCGCTGGTAGTTGGCGCTGGTGGGCGGTGCACATTGTCATGCTGCTCCACGCCTTGTTCGTGGGGAGTAAATCTTTCATAGAGCCTTCAGTGGTTTATGTTTTGTTTAGGATCTCGATGTCCAATTTTCTTGTCAACTTTTTGTTTATAGCCTGTCACAGATCTCATTAACGCCACTGACCTCTTAACCATTTTAAAGAGGGTAGGGTGGGTCGCAGAACATGGCATTTGATCTCTTTTGCACTAAATAAAAATTTTTAATTTATGAGTTTGAGTTCTAGCCATGATTACTGCCTTGGTCAGGTAACTTTACTGCTTTTTTCTTTTTTAAAATGCCAGTATTTGACATCAGCGTTCCCATAAAATAAATGATTCTTCATAATTGCTTTTCCAATGCTTTTCCCATGTGACTCTCCCCAACAGTTTTCCCCCCAAAATTGAGTAGTGGCTGTCATGATTCTTGTGAACTAGCAATTATGTCAAATAATTTAATCAGTGCTTGAACTGGGCCGGCATTGCTCTTGGAAGACCATTTTTCAGAATGACATACCTCTGAGCATTTGTTCCATAATTAAACCTGTAAACACTTTTTCCCACAAAGACCCTCAGAAGTACTGTTAGACATTCAGAGCCTTCAGGGAAGAGCCTGTGCACCACTGCTGGGCAAAGTTAGAAAACTTTGAGCAAGGATGGGCAGGAGTCAGAGTTCTCTGTCACGCAGTATCATCGTCAAGAGCCTGCATACATAATTAATCAAGGCAGAGCTCATTGGGATTTTGATTGACATCAGACACCATTCCGGAATCGTGTGTTGAAGGACCACTAGCGGGGTCTCCCCTTAATTTACGGAACATATGATTCTCCTTCAACCAAAGTCACTGTGGAAAATGTGTTTCTTCTGCAACCTGCGATGGTATGTTCTGTGAGAAAGTGATGCTCTAAAAATTAGGACTGGATTTTAAAATCATGATTAAATGGATCATAAAAATCCCAGCATCCGCTTTCAGATGTGTCCATTTGGTTTATGAGGAGGCTAATAATGAAAAAGGAAAGACTTTAATGCCTCCAAGAGACTCTCCTGTGTTCGGACCTTTGCAGAAAAGCAAATAGGAGAGCAGGTAAGTAAAGGAATTGTTGGCCATTTAGATGAGGCATGAATAAGGGCAGAAAGTCTAAACATCTCAAGACATTTCAAATGAGGCCCCTGTTACGTCTGTTCAGGCCCTGTGTCATCCAGCTCTCTCTCAGTCAGCTTTGCTGTGCTGGTTGCTAAATATAAGGCACGATTTTTTAAATTTTTATTTTATATTGGACTATAGTTGATTGACAATGTTGTGTTAGTTTCAGGCATGCAGCAAAGTGATTCAGTTATATACATGTACAAGTATCTATTCTTTTTCAAATTCTTTTCCCATTTAGGTTATTACAGAATACTGAGCAGAGTTCCCCGTGCTATACACTAGGTTCTTGCTGGTTATCTATTTTAAATATAGTATTGAAGACACACCCATTTAAAAAAAAAAAAAGTCCTGGTGTCCTCCTTGTGCTGCTGATACAAGGACACACTCTGCTCTGGGTGCCCCCTTCTGATGCCTCTCGAAACCTCCATTCCCTCATTTAGAAGAAGGGGTTAATGTCTCCCCATAGGACTGTTGTGGGAATGATATTCTGTGTGTGCATCCATGTATATGCATAAATATAGAAATAGACGTTTTACCTGTGTTCTGGAACTGGGCCACTCCATTCTTGGATCACTGCCAGAGCTTTGAGCTACCATCTCTGATGGAATCAGTTATTAGGCCACCACCAGGCTTCAATTTCCTGTGTCACGTTGAAATATTATTCACTCCCCTGTGCTTGGAACCCCCGGTGTCTAAAGCACTGGGTGGTTGTGACTTCCATTAGCGAGCTTCAGCCCACACCTCCTTGTAGCCTTTTCTCTGTGGTAAAGATGCCTCACCTGGGGCAGAGCATGTCCTCCCTCATTTCCACGCCTCTGTCTTTGTTGCAGGCGTCGCTTGCCTGCGCTTGGAGCCCAGTCTCCATGAAGCTTCCTCACCCACCCTTCAAGCCCTACCTGATTTCTCCAAACCTTTACCACACGTGAGGGTCTGCGCCACGTAATTCACCCTCTCTTACGTACCGCTGTTACCCTCTGTTGTATGTGTCGTGACTGTGACCACTGGATTGTAGCTCCTCGGAAGACGAGGCCGTCTACTCTTTGGTGTGGTCTCCGCACTGTCCAGCACTATGCTCAGCCCCTAGTAGGCAGAGTGGTTGTCTGGGGCAAGGAACCTTTTACAGGACTGTCTGATGATGTGTCAACACAGACCAGTGGTGCCCAAGTTTGACAACCAATCATTAGAATTTCATGGTTTTGAAAATTATTAGAACCAGGTGGCGGGCGTCTTCATGGTGGAGCTTGGAATAATCAACCTTCTTGTCGAAATAGCAACTAACACTTGTTGAGCATCAGCCAGGGGCCACACTGGGCGAAGCCCTTCCACACATTATCTGATTTAAGGCTCACCACACCCTCCCACTCTGGACAGGAGGAAACTGAGGCTTAGGGAGGTTCATCTTTTACCCGTGTCACAAAGCTCACGTGGGTGCTGGATTTGAACCCGGACAGCTGCACCTTCTGGACACAACAGGGAGTCAGGGTCTCCCTCCCTATTTTCCCCGCAGTTTGACCCTTAAGATGTGAAGAGGTAGGAAAGATCAGGCCGTTGGAACAGGGATCCTGTGGACGTCAGACACCCAGAAAGCTTGACAACTTTCTACTCACTGGGATGAATGGCAAGTCACAATTTCCTAAAATATAAAGAAACGGTAAAAATGTTGGAAATTAAGTTTACTGACTACATGACTATACGGTGTTGTTGTAGAACTTTCATCTTGTAAACTGACCTTGTTTTATTCACTCCGTGTGTACGATTTTCACTTTATTTGAAGGTGTTAAGAGTCAGATGTAAGTGTAGGTTTGCTCCAGTTAATACTCAAGGGGCCAGAGGAAGGAGGCTAAAGAGAGCCAGGGCGTTTGTCCTTTGGCCCTGGCCACCCACGGGATGCCATATTGCACTTAAACATTGTAATAGTTTTTCCCAGTAAGTGCAATAGGTGTGATCGAGTAAAGGAACAGTGGAAAAGAGACATCGAAATGGTTTTGTCGATGTTCCATATGTAGAAATAAATGTATTTCAAAAGTCAGTCTTCCAATTATACAACTTGCAAATCTAACTAAGTAAAATCCTCCAGGGTAAAGGCAGAGCTTAAAGTGACCAGGATTTTTAAAAGCATGCTGTTTTGTGTTTGTGGGGGGGGTGTTGTGAATGTGTGGCTTTGTGTGTTTACAGTTCTCACGGTGTGATGAGCTGGGAAGTGGTCCACGGAATATCGTAGGTAGGCTGCCAGAAGTGCTACGGCTTTTAAAATAGTTTCTGCCTCTAGCACAGTAGGTGAATCTTCAGGTAACAATGATTTAAATGGAAAAGGCAATGTATTTTTTGTGCCTGTAACTTCACATTAGTTGGAAAAAAAGTAGGATAGGGAAAAAAACTATGGAAAACCATAAGCATGTCTGCACAGTAGGATTTTGCTTTCTCAATATGTAATGTTTCATTATGATGTTCTGAATGGGTGGCACACACTCCTTCTTTAGTTCTTTTTTGGCCAACCTCCTATATGCATCTCAGCGCATACCCCCCGTGTAATCCAAGAAACCACCTAAATCAATCTCTAATGAAAAGGAAAGGTCTGGAGTCTTTGTAAACATAGTATTTATATAGCAGTCAGAGCTTCCTAAAAGTTCTTATTTGGGGAGCAGTGCAACAAACAAAATCATCGGCTGTCTTCTAGGCTGAATATTTGTAATATTTTACAGCAGCTAATTTAACTCGAGGACACAGTTCTAATGAAAGAAGTCATAGGACAAAAAGGTAGAGCTGAAATATATATCTTCGGTGTCCTTGTAAGTCTGATAAACTGCCAAGCTCTCCTAAGCTTCTGCAGAACAGAAAGTGAGGAGACCCATTGCAGAAAACTAAATTATACACAATGTCATTAAGCCTCCACCTTCACTTCTGACTGAGAGATTTGCTGCAGGAGACAGTGAGAGCAGAGGCAAATGAAAAAGTAAATAAATGAAAGACCTGATCACATTATACATTTTGGTGGAAATGTAATTGCTTATAAGTTCACCTGAAGTTCTTGGGTACATGCAAAGTCATGTGTAGCTGCTGACGATAAGAACGGAGCCATGGCCCACAGCATCCTCGTGAACTCTGAGTGTAACTCTCAGGTGGATGGGTACGGAAGTAAGAAGTGGGCTCGCCAGTGATGCTGGCATCGGCACATCCTGAGTAACCCCAAACTCTCCTACGTATTGAAGTGGTCACTCTTTTTCTTGCCCTGTTTTTCTACCCAGAGATGTATTTCTGTAAATAACATGCACTGTTCACTTCTTTTTTTTAAATTGATTTACAATGGTGTGTTAGTTTCAGGTGTACAGCAAAGTGATTCGGTTATATGTACATATATATGTATATACACTTATATATATATATATATATATATTCTTTTTCCAATTTTTTTCCATTGTAGGTTATTACAAGATATCGAGTATGTTCCCTGTGCTATACAGTAGGTCCTTGCTGGTTATCTGTTTTTTATATAGTAGTATGTAAATCTTAGTCGCAAACTCCTAATTTATTTCTCCCCCCGCCTTTCCCCTTTGGTAACCATAACGTTGTTTTCTAGGTCTGTAAGTCTGTTTCTGTCTTATAAATAAGTTCATTTGTGTTGGTTTTTTTTTTTAGATTCCACAATTAAGTGATATAATGTGATATTTGTCTTTCTCTGCCTGACTTACTTCCCTTAGTATGATCATCTCCATGTCCATCCATGTCCGTTTACTTCTTTTCCAAAGTGGTTTTGTAACTGCTCCTTTGAAAGCATGTCTAAATAGACAAGCTCGTTAGGAAGGTTATGAAATCCCCTTTTCCAAGTTGATGTATCCTGGAAAATGCTCTCATCTGTCAAGGATGATCTCAATGTGAGCATTTTGAAAGGATGACCATGCAGTAATGCCCTCTCTTGAGGTCATCATCTAGTGTCAGGACTGTGAGATGGAAACATCAGTGTACGTGTAAGACTTCATAACTCGGAGGCCCCACATAGCAGGCAGAGCTGGAGAAAGCAGCAAGACCCTCCTCTGACCCTTAATTAACTTCCAGGACTCTGCAGACTGCCGCTGGCTCTTAAGCATCCCCGTACACTTCTTAATTAATTCTAGCTGCCGGAGCTGCCCACCCTATATCACTGCAAAATAAGCCCTAGCTGAGGAGTGGGGTAATAGCCATCGTAAGCCCGTGGACCACATTTCCTCTTGTTTGATGCTGTGTCTTGAAGGCTATGGCGGTGGGGCGTGTCTGCCTCTGTGAGTAGGTCTGTTTCAGTCCACACATCACAGGACCATAGTGTTGGGAGAGAATGTCTCCCTGCTTTGTATGAACTATGGCTCAACGAAGAAATCAGTGATAGTGCACCTCGAAAAAAATTAAGTGTATGAATGCTCGCTATGGAAGAGATGTTCAGAGAAGCAGAAATTGCCGGTTGTGTCTCTAGTTCTGCATGTCACCTGCAGGGAGGGCATGTGTCCTGGAGAGCCTTGTGGGGTCCTCAGGGACATAGAACCTTTTCATTGTCATAGAACTGCCATAACCTTTCATGTCTGGAAGGGCCGTGCTCAAAGGCTTTGAGAGTCGTTAAGGTGATCCTTGGAACAAGCATACTACTGCCACGTGCTTTGTACCAAGTTAAAAGGGGGGATATGGACCCTCTCTTGGGGAAACACATAATTTAACCTAACCGTGGTGATGAAAATAACATAAAATGCCACATATTAGATCTGTAAAGAAAACTTAAGTGGCACATACTGACAGCTATAATGGAATTTGCGGCGGTGGGGGGGAGATCATTGGAAACTAGAGGAGAAAACACACGGAAGAGGTAGGTTTGAGCTGAGTTGCAACAGATCAACTTTGCAAGGCAAGGCCAGGAAGGGCCCCCCTGCTAGAGCCACACCACACCGCATGGAATTGGATCATAGGAAGGCATAGAAGGCCACTGTTGTGCCCTTGTCTTGGACGTACGCCAACGTTGCTTCCATTCTCTCCTTTTTACTTCTTCCTTTCTTGTACCTTTCTCGGCCTTTCCCACTTGTTCCTTAGCACAGCTGGGCTCTTGCGCATCCCGGCAGATCCACAGAGCCCTCCTTCCTTCCCCTGTCTTCCTCTAGGTCTGTTTTGTCTTCTCCTGAGCCTACAGTAGGATGCGTGTTGCAGGGTTCACCTTCCTGACCCCCCACGTGAGCAGAGTCTGGCCCTCCTGGGATGACAGAAGATGCTCTCTCCAGTGCTGTGGCCACGGCCATGTGTGTTGCTTACGCTTCCCGTGTGGCTGGTGCCCCCGGGGAGCCGAACAGCAGGGATGGAGCTTTTGCCTTGTTTAGGGAGCTCGACTGAGCCTTGGACCGACAGCAGCTTCTTTTGCCTCAGCCTTGTCTGCAACATCCTGCTTCCTCTAGAAAGGATGCAGGTCACAGACAGTAACCCTGGGAAACGGGGGCCACCTCACAATTCATTCAGAGGCAGAGAAGGAAGCAGGCAAGGGAGGGAACCCAAGGTCGTCCTAGAGAGCCTTGTGGGGTCCTCAGACACGTTCACGAAGGCATCTCCCAACTTACGTGCTGACACTTAACACTGCCGTCTCTGATGCAATGTCCACGTTTCAGCATTCTTTACTATTTGATTTAGTGATTAATTATCAGGCATTACAGATTTCCACAGTGTTTTAAATCCAATAAAAGTTATTTTGGGGGGACCTGAGGTTTGGAGACCAGTTTTTAGATGTCACACCAAAAGCATGATCCATAAAAGAAATAAAGTCAAGAAAATAGACTTCATGGAAATTAAAAACGTTTGCTCTGTGGAAGATGATCCTAAAAGGATAAAAAGACTAGCTCCAGACTGAGAAAAATATTTGCAACCCACATATTTGACAAAGGACTTGTATCTGGAAAATATAAAGGACTCTCAAACCTCAACAGCACAAAGGCAAACAATCCAATTAGAAAATGGATAAAGACATGGAAGACACTTCACCAAAGAGGATTACACGGAGGGCAAATAAACACATGAAAAGATACCATGATCAGCCATTAATAAGATGCAAATTAAGATCATGAAGACTTACACACACATAATAGAACAGCTAAAATAAAAAATAGGGACAGTACCAAATGCTGGTTAGAATGTGGAGGCCTTGGATCTCTCATAAATTGCCAGAGAATGTGAAATGGGACAGCCACGCCAGAAAAGAGTTTGGCAGTTTCTTAAAAAATTAAACATACACTTAGCATACAACCAAGCAATCACACTCCCGGGCATTCATTACAGAGAAATGAAAACTTGAGCTCTCCCAATAAAATGGTGCCTACATTGTTTCAACTTCTGTTTCCTGGTTTTGCTATTACACTACAGTTATGTAGTAACCATTGGTAACCACTGGAGAAAACTGAGGAGTAACCAGGACCTCTCTGAGCTAGTTTTGCAGCTTCCTGTGAACCTAGAGTTATTTCAAGATAAACAATTTTTCAAAAGTTATTTTTTGGTATAATTTAAAATTCAAAGGTATTGGTTACTAACATAATTATTTCTTAACTCACTGGTGATAATAATAATAAAGTTGACTTTTATGAATATACTGAAATCTCTTTCCC
>NW_006786302.1:1397680-1432196 GCF_000442215.2 Lipotes vexillifer | reverse complement strand
TCCCTGAGCATAAGTAAAAGCTGTAACAAGAGAATGCATGAAGGATTCGTTTCTGTAAAGAAAAGATGTCTATGAGATGTTTTAGATAAATAACATACATATTATCATGGATAATAATAATAATAAGGCTTTATTATTATGGGTAATAATATCTATGAGAGATTATGGGTAAAGCACCTAGAATAGTACTCAGAACTTAGCAAATATGCTGCACTTATCTTGTATTATTATTAATGTCATTTATTTAATATTATCTGGCATTCTTATTAATACTACTAAATTGAGAGCTTATGGTGATTTCACTAAAAGAATTATGTAATCAAAATATTGTGAGCCAGAATTTTTTCCTCCCCATACTTCTTCTTGGCAAAAATTCAGATCCCCTTTCAGAAGTCTTCTTTGCTGAAACAACAGTCTCTGATGATCGTGTGAAAGTTCATTCTGTCTTATGATGGAGATGTTAATATAGTTGCTCCAAGGGCATTAGATCTTTGTTGTTTGCATTTCAGTATTGACCCTTGAGTTTACTTTACTTTCAGCTCTCTTGCCTTCTCTAAAATGTTTTGAGGCAGTACTTCTAATAGCATTAAGCATCTCATTTTTAGTTTAATCCCAAACCTTGTAGTTCTAAATAAAAAATTGAACCGCACGCCCCCAAGGTTTTTTTTTTTTTTTTTTTTTTTTTTTTTTTTTTTTTTTTTTTTGGGGGGCCGGGAGCCTCTCACTGTTGTGGCCTCTCCCGTTGCGGAGTACAGACTCCGGACGCGCAGGCTCACCAGCCATGGCTCATGGGCTCAGCTGCTCCGCGGCATGTGGGATCTTCCCAGACCGGGGCACGAACCCGGGTCCCCTGCATCGGCAGGCGGACTCTCAACCACTGCGCCACCAGGGAAGCCCTCCCCAAGGTTTTAATCTAATATCTGGTTCCTTGGATTAGGGCCAAGTCTTCGTCTTTTAAAGCATCAGCACCTTCTAAATACACTTTTTGCTATTTCCTCTTAACGTCTGACCTTGGTTCACTTAAACTAATTGTTATCCTTTCAGCAGATTGTGAACCTAAAAAAAAAAAAAACAGAAATTACACTATAGAACATTGGTGGAATTTTTAAAATTCTGAGTTCAGTGCCCTCCATTGTAAACTGTGCCGCTTCAGTAGTACTCTATTTTTTTTTTAATAATTGAAGAATAGTTGATTTACAATGTTGTGTTATCTTCTGGTGTACGTCAGAGGGATTCAGTTATACATACATATTCTATTTCATATTCTTTTCCATTATGGTTTATCACAGGATATTGAATATAGTTCTCTGGGTCAGTAGTACTCTCTTAATCATGATAGCAATTTATTTAAAACCAAATAAAAGCATATAATTTTTTAAAAACTTTTTAAAGAACCAAGCCTCAAAAATATCAAATTCATGTACACTTGTAATGTAGGAATCTTCTGATTTATAACTGTCACCTGTTCGTTCACTAATACTTACAGAGCTCCGCCTATGTGCCAGGTGGATGCTGGGCACCAAGGATGAGCAGAGGCTCAGCTCCGCCCCTTGGGGCTCCTGGTAGAGGAGGAGACTGGCCTTCATGCTCAAATGCCCTGTGCATGACATACATTGTACTGATTACATGACAGTTGTAGGGCACTTAATGTGTATAAGCTCCTTACATGCTCTCTTAACTGACATTCATTGGTTTGAATACTGAAAGCAATGCTGTTAAGTAATTTAAATTATTAGAGTATTCCAATTGGATAAATTAAAAACCAAATTCAGTAACTGGCCTGTGGCCACGTGCTTAGGAATCAGTCAGAGCTGGGATTCCAAGCCCAGTCTTCTGGTCCTAGATCCCATGCTCTTTCCTCTTCTGCACCCTGTGTTGGGAGCCAAGATTGAAGGTGAGTTCAGAGTTCCCCCCAAGTGTGAAATGCAAGCAGCAGGTACTGTTCCAGGTGGCTTTTGGGAAGTCCACTCATGAGGAATAAGCAGTGCTGATATACAGGGTGAGGAAGTGACTGCCCGTGCAGTTGGTTCTTTTGGTCCTTTGATTGATTCACCCGTGAGCCTGTGTTTGGGGCTAGAGCATCTTTCTCTCTCGAGAAAGAAGAGGCCTCGGGCTCAGAATGTGGCTAAGCAGCACTGCCAGGCAGGATTGATATCGTTGTTGTGAGTTTGTTGCCTTGACTTTTTTCTGTTATCTTTACCTGTGATGTGTGTTTTGGCCTTCCACTTACTGAAGTCATATGAAATCTCATTTCCAAATAAACATTTAAATATATAATACTTTAAATAAGTAAATGAGAGGGAAGAGGTGAGAGGACAGGGGAAATAGCGAAGGTGGGACCCAGGGACTGAGACTTGGGAAGAGCTCGTGGAGTGATACTGGCTACTCTGTCAAAGCTCACTTGCCTTCGGGATTTTTGTTTCATCTTCCCCTCCACCTACCTGCATCTTCCCAAACCAAAAGCATCTTCAGAAGATGATGACAGTTTGTAGGGAGCACATGCAGATGAATAAAGCATTCCACCCAAGGTCTGTGGTAAGATGATTTTAGCCACTAATGTCTGATCTGCTTTGAGAGATGAGTTGGTCCTTTCGGGATTCCCTCTCTCGGGAGGGGTGATCAGCACATGGAAACTTCCACCAAGATTCCCGCCCTGCCTGGTGCAGCCTCACTGTTTCAACTTTGCTTTCAGTCTCCTCCTCACACCCAGATTCTACGGCTCAGAGCCAAGACTTCCGTCACAAGAAGTCTCTGGACACCTAGGGTGATGGTGTCCCCAAATTTTTAAATTAATTTTTATTGGAATATAGTTGCTTTACAATGTTGTGTTAGTTTCTGCTGTACAGCAAAGGGAATCAGCTATACGTATATAAATATTCCCTCTTTTTCAGATTTCCTTCCCATTTAGGTCACCACAAAGCACTGAGTAGAGTTCCCTGTGCTGTGCAGTAGGTTCTCATTGGTTATCTGTTTTATACATAGTAGTGTGTATACGTCAGTCCCAATCTCCCATTTCATCCCACCGCCACCCCTGCCCCCCTTGGTAACCATAAGTTTGTTTTCTACGTCTGTGACTCTATTTCTGCTTTGCAAATAAGTTCATCTGTACCATTTTTCTAGATTCCACATATAAGCAATGTTGTATGATATTTGTTTTTCTCTTTCTGACTTACTTCACTCTGTAAGACAATCTCTGGGTCCATCCACGTCTCTGCAAATGGCACTATTTCGTTCCTTTTTATGGCTGAGTAATATTCCATTGTATATATGTACCACATCTTCTTTATCCATTCCTCTGTCGATGGATATTTACGTTGCTTCCATGTCCTGGCTATTATAAATAGTACAGCAATGAACATTGGGGTGCCTGCATCCTTTCAAATTATGGTTTTCTCCGGATATATGCCTAGGAGTGGGATTTCTGGGTCATATGGTAGCTCTATTTTTAGTTTTTTAGGTAATCTCCATACCCATCTTTCAATAAGAAATGACATTTGTCCAAACATCAGTCAATAAAGGAAAGCAGCTATGACTCCAATTTCAAAATATGTTATAATTTTCAATAAGAATGTTTGCTTCTAAGAGAAGTTAAACTTTCTGACAGAATACATTGAGATGTAATTATTCTTCACTAAACTGTTAGAAAAGGTATTTCTAACCTTGATTTCCTAATTTCTAAAATAATCCTCCCTTCTAAATTTTTACCGTGAATCTCGTGTCTCAGGTCCTGCAGGAAGAGCCTGGGAATGGTGCCGATAGGTTTTATAAATGAATAGATGTCAAAGAGAGAGTCACAAACCTCTCATTAAAATTCCTTTTTTTGCTATACTTGTTCTTTCCAAGCCTGTCATGTCTAAAAACGTATCCTTAGATTTTCAGCCACATTTGATGGAGCGTCTGTGCTGTGATTTGTGAGGTGAGGACATTTTTAAACTCACAGCTCTCCAAGAAATACCATGGAAAAGATGTTTGTTTTTCAACAGAAAGGAAAGAACAATAATCGCCCCACTGCTAAATGCTGTATAGAATCCGTGGAGGGAAAACATAGAGGAAAACAATGGAAAGGACATTGTCAGGGTGACGCTAACAAAAAATGGCAGCAAAGTCAGTAAGGATTTACTGTCATCGAAGTCTGAAGCTCTAATTTTAGAACAACAGTAATTGCTAGCGCTGACTGAGCACTTCCTGTTTACCTGGTACACTGCACGTGTCAAGTCTCTAGGTCCTTGAGACTGCCCTGTTGTCAGTAGGGAGACTTGGCTATGTTTTCAAATAGGGACATGGCAGGTGCCCACGTGCTTTTTTAAAAGCTTACCCTAGGAGAAGTGTATAAACCACAGGGAGGTGAAGTGACCAGGTAGGAAGCTACTGCAGTAATGCAGACCAGAAGTGAGTGGAAGTCAGCTTTTCTGGCTAGTCCCAGAAGGAAAGGAGCAGCTTGCTTTCTGCAAAAGCATCCATTTGTTCTCTAGATGTTTCAAGGATTCCTTTTGCCAAAGGGGACCCTTGCTCATCTCTGAAGATCTGGGCACTGTTAGCACAGGCTCACCGACAAAATCACTCTTCCAAGGCAGGTACAGAGGTAGAGGAAATTACAGTTCTCGAGTTGTATTAACATCTCAGACCCTGGCAATATCTGCATCTGAGGGGAAATGAAAATCGTTATCTCTCCGAAAGATGGTGGCACTCTCTGAGGAAGGACTCAAACCCAGACTGATTTTAGAGAGGCAACAAAGCAATTACATCAGTCGTTTTCACCTGCCTTTAAAGCAGAGCAGTCCCCTTCTTGGTGGCCACCTGTGACAACCCGCTCATTGGCATCACGATTTTGACACCCCATCTGATGACTGGGCCTCCTTGGAAGCGCCAGGGTAATGCAGTGAGGACAGGGCCAGGACCAAGTTCCAGGACCTTTGCAAAATTGCTTGATCTCATGATGTCCTGTGACTGTGATCAGAGATAGGCATGCCCAAATCAAAAAAGTAAACTTGGGGCTTCCCTGGTGGCGCAGTGGTTGGGAGTCCGCCTGCCGATGCAGGGGGCGCGGGTTCGTGCCCCGGTCCGGGAGGGTCCCACGTGCCGCGGAGCGGCTGGGCCCGTGAGCCGTGGCCGCTGAGCCTGCGCGTCCGGAGCCTGGGGGACACGGGTTCATGCCCCGGTCCGGGAAGATCCCACATGCCGCGGAGTGGCTGGGCCCGTGAGCCATGGTCGCTGAGCCTCCGCGCCCAGAGCCTGAGCTCCGCAACGGGAGAGGCCGCAGCAGTGAGAGGCCCGCGTATCGCAAAAAAAAAAAAAAAAGTAAACTTGGACCAAGATTTATGTAGTGAATATAAACATATAAACAGTGCTGTATATCCCTTGCAGTGCAGCCCCTCTGCTACCCCATCCTCCCTGCTCAAGAAGCAGCAGAGACCCTATCGGGACCATCTAGAAGGATGAGTCTGTACATGCAGCCTTTGACTTTCAAACTGAGGAATATCCGTCTCAAGCCCCCTTCAGGGGACAAGTGCCAGGGGACAAGCGACTCCCCAAAACTCTGTGCTGCCTCCTCAGCATCAGTGGGTGAGAACATCCTCCTGAAACTGAAAGTGGGGTCCAGCTGCTCGCCGCTCAAAAACCAGTAAAGAGGCAAGGTTGCTGGAAAGGAAAGTTTGCTTTATTTTGGATGCCGGCAACTTGGGCAGGATGAGGGTGGGGGACTCCTGTCCAAAGGCTGACTCCCCCCGCAACTGACAATCAGTGGGCAAGAGGTTTCAGAGACGGAGGGAGGGGGCTACATGCAGAAACAGCACAGTCAGCCTTGACCGTCGTCTTGTTATTGGTCATCGGTGGTCTGACCAGAGTCATCTTGATTGCTTTAAGTACCGTTAATATTCAGTTCCAGGGTTGGTTTGTTCCCACTTCCTTGAGGCCAGTCCTCGGAATTGTGGCAGCTTATGTCATGGCTACAGTCTGGTCATCATGTAGTTAACTTCTCCCACCTGGTGGAGGTTTCAGTATCTATAAGACAGCTCACAGGATACGGCTCAGAACATTATCTATAGCCCTTGAGGAGAAACTGAAGGTCCTTGACTTTGCTTAATGACTAAACTATTATTGTTTAGTCTTGTTGGACTGTTTTCTTTTGTTTCTGTATTTTCTCACTTCTCTGATTAAAGTTATTCTTTGGCTAAAGTTTTTCTATAGACAAAAGGCAAGTGGAGGACATGGTGGGAAGGACCATAGGGTCCTGCTTGGTTTCACTCATGTGTGTGGGACGGGGGCTTCCAGGCCTGAGAAGGTAGACCAGATGGGAGGCGTCACTGGGCCCTGCTGAGCACAGCGGGTCTTGTCACTAAGCTTCCTTCCAGGGAACAAAGGGAAGAGGAATGAATGCCAGGAAAGGGTTGACTATCCCCAAACAGCTACCCTCTGCCTCTTAACTCACACCAAATATATCAAAATAGCCCCCTTTCTTGTATAGATATTTTATTTATTTATTTATTATTGATGTACAATATTATGTAATTTTCAGATGTATAATGTAGTGGTTCACAATTTTTAAAGGTTATATTCCATTTATAGTTATTATAAAATATTGGCTGTATTTCCTGTGTTAAACAATATATTCTTGTAGCTTATTTATTTTATATCTAGTAGTTGGTACCTCTTTTTTTGGGCTGCTTTTTTGGGTCTTCATTGCTGTGCACGGCTTTCTCTAGTTGTGGTGAGCGGGGGCTACTCTTCGTTGAGGTGCACGGGCTTCTCATTGCAGTGGCTCTGTTGTTGCGGAGCACAGGCTCTACGTGCGCGGGCTTCAGTAGTTGTGGCTAGCGTGCTCTAGAGTGCAGGCTCAGTAGTTGTGGCGCGTGGGCTTAGTTGCTGTGTCACATGTGGGATCTTCCTGGACCAGGGCTTGAACCCATGTCCCCTGCATTAGCAGGCGGATTTTTAACCACTGAGCCACCGGGGAAGCCCTAGTTTGTACCTCTTAATCCCCTACCCTATCTTGCTCCCCACCTTCCCTCTCCCCACTGGTAACCACTAGTTTGTTTTCTATATCAGTGAGTCTGTTTCTTTTTTGTGGTATTCACTGGTTTGGTTTTTCTACATTTAAGTGATATCATACAATATTTGTCTTTCTCTGATTGACTTATTTCACTTAGCATAATACCCTCCAAGTCCATCCATGTTTTTGCAAATGGCAAAATTTCGTTCTTTTTTGTGTCTGAATAGTGTTCCATTGTATATATGTACCACATCTTCTTTATCCATTCATCCGTTGATGGACACTTAGGTTGCTTCCATGTCTTTCCTACTGTAAATAATGCTGCTACGAACATTGAGGTACATGTATTGTGTCAAATTAGTGTTTTCATTTTGGGGGGATATATACCCAGGGATGGAATCACTGGGTCATATGGTAGTTCTATTTTTAGTTTTTTGAGGAACCTCCATACTGTTCTCCACAGTGGCTGCACCAACTTACATTCCCACCAAGAGTGTACAAGGGTTCCCTTTTCTCCACACCCTCTCCAACATATGTTATTTGTGTTCTTTTTGATGATAGCCATGCTGACAGGTGTGAGGTGATATCTCGTAGTTTTAATTTGCATTTATCTGATGACTAGCGATGTAGAGCATCTTTTCATGTGCCTGTTGGCCATCTCTATGTCTTCTTTGGAAAAATGCCTATTCAGGTTTTCTGCTCATTTTTTAATCGGGTTGTTTGCTTTTTTGATGTTGAGTTGTATGAGCAGTTTATGTATTTTGGATATTAACCCTTTATCGGTCATATCATTTGCAAATATTTTCTCCCATTCTGTAGGTTGTCTTTTCATTTTGTTGATGGTTTCCTTTGCTGTGCATAAACTTATAAGTTTAACTAGGTCCCATTTTTTTGTTTTTGCTTTTATTTGCTTTGCTTTAAGTGACAAGATCTAAACAAATATTGCTATGATTTATGTCAAAGAAAGTTCTGCCTGTGTTTTCTTCCAGAAACTTTATGGTTTCCAGTCTTACATTAGGTCCGTAATCCATTTTGACAAAGCCACCTTACTATGCCTCGGTCTTTGTGATTCCGTGAGATATTGGCCTTGCCTGTGGAATGTTCAGCAACAACCCAGGCTTCGAAGTTACTGTTTCACCTCTTTTTCTCCATCACTGAACTGAGGAGTATTTTTTTTTCTCTCTGCCCACTTGATCAGTGGTTTTCAGATTTTTTTTCCTGCTTCAATTCACTTGAGGGATATGTCACATCATTAGCGGGAGCTTAGTACTGCAATAATTCTGAAGGTGGGAAGAAAAGGAGCTTTGAAATTGGGCAAATTTCCTGAAAAGCAGGTCTGTTGAGGGTCTCTCCAGGGTGCACATGGCTTCACATCCCGGGAAAATCACTGTGCAGATGGTAAGAGAGCTGTGTGTCATCCAACAGGATTATTCCACAAAAAGTGGAAACCAGAAATGCCTGGCGACTTCTGACCCACGGACAGGGCGACTTCAGAAAGCTGAATGTGCAGTGTGATGCGGTGAGCACAAAGGCACGCGTCCTCGGCCAGCTAGGTGGTCAAGCACAAGGAACACAGGGTTCAGAGCCAGGCAGCCCTGGGTCCAGGCCCCAGCTGTTCTGCTTCCCTGCTGCGTGGTTGCAGGCAATCCACTTCATGCCTTCTGATCCTAAATTCCCTTCTCTACGCAGTAGAAATAAAGACTTGCCTGGTGGAACTTCAAAGATGCCATAAGCATATATTATTCATATAAGACATTGCTGTGAAAAGTCACTCATTCAGAGTAATATCCAACAGAATAAAAAACATTTTTAAGCTCAGTCAAATGTCAGGGGTACTGTTTCTGGGCACTAGAACATCACATAATGTTTTGGGCTCTAAACCTCACGTCCATTATCACGTAAGAAAGAGATGTTAGGTAAAGGAAGGCAATGTGGCAACTATTGCCTAGAGCATCACCAGCTGAATCCTGCAAAATAGAAATTACACTTGGAATTGAATTACATTGTACTAAAACATGGCCATTTGAAGTCCTGAGATTAATTAGCAAGTTCTTTAAAGATGTCAGTGTGTTGGCATTTAGATTTCAGTTTGTTTAGAAATAACAGTTCCTGGGTCAAGGTTCTTGTTTCACCCAGCCCTCACCTCTCTTGCCCTTGAAGGCTCACACACTCCCTTTGGCTGCCTCTGTCCGGGACACTGATGATGGCAGTGACTGGTGGCCACCGCTGCCTCTGGCCCCGAGCTGCCAGGGCCACCTTCCCATCCACACTCCACCCTGCGGCCTGTCAGGCAAGCAGAGGTGGCTTTAGTGCAATAGCAATAAATAGTTTATATAGACCAAATAAAATGCAGTGTTGGAAGAACCCAAAGAGGTGTATGGGGAGAAAACAAAGAAGTTCAGAGACTTTGCACGCCCCAGTGAGGGCATCTTCCTTCTTTTAGCGTGGTGATTTTAGTCATTTTACGTGCAGTTTTATTCATATGAGAAAGGGAGGAAAACTTCGATTTCAGAAGCTTCTAAAAACAACTCGACCCTGCACTGCCTGAGAACACACCGTGCATTAGATACAGCCTTGACCTGCATCCCGTCCTTCCCGGCAGCTTTTCTGTTGAATAGGGTTTGGGGATTTTTTCTCCTTTTTTAATATCTGGGAGCTGTGACATTTTTAACTGACTGCAGCATTTTGGAGTAACATTCTCTTGAGGTGGGCAACTGCGACGTATAATTATATCCTGTGGAAAATGATGGTGGTGTGAGGGGTGGGAAGGAGGTTACTGAATCACAAAAACATGTTTCCTGTTCAGAAAAAAATGGCCGCGTGTGAGATGTTCCACATCCTTCTCTGTGCCCAGGGAGCGTGCAGCATCTTTACGTGGAGTCATTGGTATTCGCTGGACCTTTGCCTGCTTTCATTTTTATTGTTTTGGAGACTTATTATTCTTGCAGAGTGGTTCCCCAGTTTGCTGCCTTTTCTCAGTATAGATGAGCTAAGGTAGTCAGAGGAAACACTTTAATTACATTTTAAGCAGAGTCAAAGCCTAAGTCTATTTATGAAAATTCTAACAGGCGGTGCAGTGAGACCATTAACTTCAATCCCCAAAATAACATAAAGTGGTTTTTTTCATAATAAAAAGTCCATAGTTGGTGCGTTAAATTGTATCTGCATATTAAAAATCTGCCCTGAACACTAAGCATTGCCTAAATGTGCGTATTGTATTTAAAAATCCCTCCTGTGAAAAGCATCCTTGGAGCATGGGCCGTTGTTGTCGTGTCTCCCAAGCTGGTCCTTACGCAGCTGGTCCGAGGATGGGGCATCGTCAGCTGCAAAGAAACGCCTGTGCTGTGGTTGAATTGGATTTTAACCGTTACCTGCTCATAACTTTTGTCAAGCAAAAACTGGAGAGATTAAGGAGGAATTGGAGGTTGTACTAAAACGTGAACTTAAGGGTGGAGGAAATGTTAGGAGTAGGTAAGCCAGGTATCCCCCGAGCGGCCAGAATTCATGTGCTCAGGAATCCTCTGAAGGAATTCCTTCAAGGACCCGAGCTCTCAGTTTCTCAGCAACAGCAGGATTCAAGACCTGGTTGGCTTTCCTTCCAGTAAATGTGAGAGGAACAGCTCTTCTCTAGAGCCACATAAATGATGTGGTGATTACTTACTTCCCAGGAATACTGGTTCAGAGTACAAGTCTTCTGAAAGCATTCAGTAATTCAATTTATGCAGTTTTATTGGAACACATACAGCTTTTGACCTTCCTGCAGATAAAAAAGATAGCCAAAGAACCTTTTGTTCTTACCCCAAGAAAAATGCACAGCAGAAAATTGTCTGAAACATTTGTTCATTTGCTTCATTTATTAAAAGATATTTAAAAGCCAGAAGGGCTGTGAAATAGGACATGGTAGAATGATTGTGTAGCAAAATTACTTAATTTTCCTCGGGCGCATTTCACTGGTGGGTTTATTAGTGACTACCTGTTCAGCTCATGGTCTGCAAAAAAAGAAAGGTGGTAGGTCACAGGGTCATCAGAGAAGGCTCAGTCCCTCGGGAAGACGAGGCCTGGAGGAAGAGCCACTTCTGCCTCTGGAATCTCACGTCTGTGCCAGGCCTTGCTGTGGGCCACACAGGAAGTGGTATTCTGTAGCCCTGATGACCTGCATTTCTGCCCTGATCGCTATTCTTTCTCAGAATTCCCAAGCCAGGGGCTTCCCTGGTGGCGCAGTGGTTGAGAGTCTGCCTGCCGATGTAGGGGACACAGGTTCGAACCCTGGTCCAGAAAGATCCCACATGCCACGGAGCAACTAAGCACATGTGTCACAACTACTGAGCCTGCGCTTTAGAGCCTGCGAGCCACAACTGCTGAAGCCCGTGCACCTAGAGCCTGTGTTCCGCAACAAGAGAAGCCACCGCAACGAGAAGCCCGCGCACCACAACGAAGAGTAGCCCCTGCTCGCCGCAATTAGAGGAAGCCCGCATGCAGTAACGATGATCCAACGCAGCCAACAAATAAAAAGAATTTCCCAGCCAGGAAGGCAGCCAGGGGCTTACTATGCAAAAGACCCATATGTCATGTCACAGCTTCTCTGAGTGCCCAATGGCTCTAGAGCAAGAGATAAAGTTTTATTTTCTAAGTAGAAATTTAAACGGTTGACTTTTGTCCTACTGCAGGCATAAGAGGGAATCTAAAGTCTAAGGTAAATATGTTCTCAGCTTTTTTGAAAATGTATGCTAATGGAAAGCCATGACATTTAAAACTGGGTCCATCTTAGAAATGTTTTTAAATGACAATCTCCATAACAAAAGAAAACAAAGCCAGGTGATCAATCCAGAAAGCCCTTTCTTCCTCTCTCTGGGCTCCCTATTAGGTATATTACTTACTTTACAAGCCAAGGATAAGAACACGTGGTCTTCATAATGCAAATGTATTCATGGGAATGTATTCGTGGGTAGACTGGCTGTATAATTGGAAGCAAAACTGTGCCAGAAAATGCGAGACGGATCACCAAATCTGTAGAGAGTCAGGAAACTGTGGATGGCACCAGTCATCTGATCTTTTCCTTGAAGCAGCTTTTTGTTTTGTTTTGATTTTGATTTTGTTTAAGAAAAATACATTCTGCCACTTAAACTGATTCACATAATTCCTGGATGGGAAGTTGGGGAGGCTCATGGCAAGAACTCCCACTTCTACTGTTGCTTCCCTGCAACGATCACATTATCCTAGGAGATAAGAAAATTTCCTATTTTGGGAAAGCAGTCGACAGTTAAGCAAAGTTTACTTGACATCTTTTATATTGTCTTGTTGCAAACCTTCATTTGGAGACAAGGAGATACGATCTAGGTTGGAAAACAGTCATTGGTCATGTGTAGATTTAACTGTATCCCCTCCAAAGCCCCTGTCGGGAGGGGTGGTCCAGGAAGAGCAGTGGACTAAGGGTCAGAAAGCATTGAGGTCTGACTCAAGCTGGTCTGCGATGATCTGGCTGTGGTCTTTCTGCATCTCCTGTCTGCAGCAGTAAAGCAGGCAGGTGGTCCTCCATGGCTGCTACTCTCATGAATAGTAGTCAAGACGATGGACTATTCATTCTGCTCACTTACTGATGCCCGTGGTCAGTGCTCAGAGATGGAGAGCATGGGCTCCACGCTCACAAAAACATGCAGAGGTCAAGTGCAGGGAGATTGGTTATCATCTCGTTGTTGATTTTGTCTGTTTTCTGGTCACCAGTTAATGAGAACAGTCAAATTAAAATGACTTTTTTTAGACTCGCAGACTTAGAGAACAAACGTGTGGTTACCGGGGGGGAAGGGCGTGCGGGTGAGGGATAGATTGGGAGTCAGGGATTGACATGTACCCACTGCTACATTTAAAATAGGTCACCAACAGGGACCTACTCTACAGCACAGGGAACTCTGCTCTACACTCTGTAATGACCTAAATGGGAAAAGAATCTGAAAAAGAATAGATATAGATATGTATATAACTGAATCACTTTGCTGTACACCTGAAACTAGCACAACATTGGTAATCAACTAGACTCCAACATAAAACAAAAGTAAATAAATTTTTTAAAAAACAACTGTTTTTAAAAGCAAGGGCTATTGGAATTCCTGTGACCACCATAAATGCTAAAGAAACCCAGCTGTGATGTGGGCGCCTTCGCCCACGGAAAGCGTCTGTTTGTCAGGAATGGGAAGGAACTGGTGTGGCTCAGGGTGGCTTTGTCTCCGGTGGCCCAGCAGGATCTCCTTGTACTAGTGGAGCAAGTGCCTCCTCCCTAATCCATTGTTGACCCCCTCTCCATCTGTCTGTCTGTCTCTCATCCTGTGGGGAGTTAACTAGTGGCCGTGGGTCTACTGGAAGACACCCAGTCTTCTTCAGAGTCAGGTCCCTTTTTCATCTTTCCACGAAAATAGCAAAGTCTGGAGACTTTCACATGGGTGGAGAAGGCAGAGGGGAATGAAATTGTAATTACATCACGACAAACTCAAAGTATTAATAGAATTAAATTGTTATAAGGGAAGTCAAATAATAGTTATTACTCAACGGTAAAGTAATTGTCATTCATAGAGTAACAAAGACACTTCAGAAAAGGAGGGTGACTTTTAAATCCCTGAAGCTATTTTAAATGCATATTTTATGGCGGAATAGACGTTACACGTCTAAATAAATCCTTTACCTATCCTATAACGGTCTTGTTCTAGATGGAATTAACTAACGATTTTTACTGTATTTTTATTAGCTTAATTTATTAATAATCCTGAAAATGTTTTTATTTGTTTTTGTCCTGCATTGCACAGTATCTTACCCTTCAGTTAGCAATGTATATTGTGAATCTGTTAATACAGCTCTAAGTGTGTAGTGCATCTGATCCTGGTCTGCCTCCATGGTTTTATTTCAAAATGATAAATACAATGTAAAAACTATTATGATAATGAGGTGTCAACGATGACCATGACTAAGGTACCTTACTTTAAAATGGGCAATTGAATACCGTTGGTGGGAATGTAAGTTGGTGCAGACACTATGGAAAACAGTATGGAGGTTCCTCAGAAAACTAAAAGTAGAATTACCATATGATCCAGCAATCCCACTCCTGGGAATATATCCAGACAAAACTACAATTCAAAAAGATACATGCACCCGTATGTTCATAGCAGCACTATTTACAATAGCCAAGACATGGAAACAACCTAAATATCCATCAACAGATGAATGGATGAAGAAGATGTTGTATAACATATATATACAATGGAATACTACTCGGCCATGAAAAAGAACGAAATAATGCCATGTGCATCAACAGGGATGCAGCTAGGGATTATCATACTAAGTGGACTGGGCGTTTGGGGTTAGTAGATGCAAACTATTATATATAGACTGGATAAACAACAAGGTCCTGAGGTAAACCATAATGGAAAAGAAAAGAAAAGAATAGAAAAAAGAATGCATATATATGTATAACTGAGTCACTTTGCTGTACAGCAGAAGTTAACACAACACTGTAAGTCAACTATACTTCTATTTTAAAAAATAAATTAATTAAATAAAATGGCAATTTAAAACTCTAACTCTTACGCTTACAGTGTTATCATTTCCCTCTTGGATGTGATGAAATGGTGTGTCCTGATGTTCTGTTGTGTGGAATTAATAGTGCAAGGGGGACAGAGTCAGGACAGAGCTCTTTTCCAGCCAGTCTCTGTTGAGGGCCGAGCTGTAAGGTAACAGCAGCTTTAACACACGGCAGTTCACAGAAAGCACGTGCACATTTTTTTTTAACATCTTTATTGGAGTATAATTGCTTTACAGTGGTGTGTTAGTTTCTGCTGTATAACAAAGTGAATCAGTTATACATATACATACATCCCCATGTCTCCTCCCTCTTACGTCTCCCTCCCACCCTCCCTATCCCACCCCTCTAGGTGGTCACAAAGCACCGAGCTGATCTCCCTGTGCTGTGCGGCTGCTTCCCACTAGCTATCTGTTTTACATTTGGTAGTGTATATATGTCCGTGCCACTCTCTCACTTCGTCCCAGCTCACCCTTCCCCCTCCCCGTGTCCTCAAGTCCATTCTCTACATCTGCGTCTTTATTCCTGTCCTGCCTATAGGTTCTTCCGAATGGTTTTGTTTGTTTGTTTTTAGATTCCATATATATATGTTAGCATACGGTATTTGTTTTTCTCTTTCTGACTTACTTCACTCTGTATGACAGACTCTGGGTCCATCCACCTCACTACAAATAACTCAATTTCGTTTCTTTTTATGGCTGAGTAATACTCCGTTGTATATATGAAGCACGTGCGCTTTTATAGACGGACATCGTGAACCCTGCAGGCAGAGCCTGTGCAGGTCTCCAAGTACTCCAACTCCGCAGACACCCACACTGAAGAAGTCAAGCTTTATTTGGGCATCAAAGCCCAGCAGACTCTGCCCCCAGACACTGCAGTCACTCATTCATTCAATGACTAATTATCAGACTCCTATCACGAAGTGTGGGCTCCACACCAACAAAAATGAGGACCACGCAGCCACTGCCTGGGGGCATCCACAGCCTGGGGCAGAGACGGTAGGGTATGCCCAGCACTGTGCACTGTGCGGTCGGGTCTGAGCCACCTGCAGGCGGCAGGGCTCCCCAAGGGGTCTGTGAGCAGGCGTGTCCCCACTCCGACCGTACTAAGGAGCAGCTCAGCTGATAAGACACAAGTGGATCCATGAAAAGGAATAATGAATTGGTCCCATTGAACCGCAGACTGATTGCTCAATAGTGGCCATCGCTGGCAATGGCCAAGACGGCCAAGCGCTTTAGCGGGGGATGGAGAGTAGGGGAGTATAAAGGCGCTTCCGTTCTAAAGAGAGAACTTGGAAAGCTATGCTGGGGCGTGTTTGAGGATGTGAGTTCCTGGTACCGCATTCTGTGGGCCCAGCGCGTTGTAGAACGAGGTTTCCACACACCTGATCTGCCTTTGTGTCTTTCGCCTGCTCTTCCCTTCTCTCCCAGTTGGTGCCAGGAAATATAAGCGTAGGTACAGAAAAGACAACAAAACAGTGTTGCTATAGATGTTTCTTGCTACCATCCTTCTTCCCAGTACCTCCTTATAGCATCGACTACCTGAAGGTGAGACAGAACGTGAACTAAAGTGGAAACTAAAATCCCAGATTTTTTTTTCACTTGTCAACTGATGGCAGAGGACGTTTTCATTATAACTTGAACAGAAAAATGTATATCTGACTAATCACATGAAGATTAAAGAACTCAGGCATAATAATGCCAAATCCTTAAATAAATGGACATCTAAGCTCCATTAAAAAAATGAAAACTCTGGCAGAAGTTCTTAGAGGATTTTAGGCTGGAAGCTGTGAAGTCCTAGCTTACCTACTTTCACAGATTTAACCAAAAATAACCTTCCTTCAGTTTGCAGTTGGGAAGAAAAATGATATCTTTACATCTCGTAGGAGATTATTGAAAGGATGTAATGTAATTAAGAAATTGAGAGAAATGTTAAATTTTCTGTAATAAATATTCAGGTGGGTTGGGGATGAACACCCAACCATTTTCAGTAGATGGTACAGATAAATTGTGGGCTTACTCTTCAGCCCCCATGCGTGTTTGTGGCATTTTAACTAAATGAAAACAACAAAAAACTAAATGAGATATTTAAGATATAAAGTAGTTTAATAATCCATTATTTCATTCCTGTGAATATTCTTTTCCTTTCTTGACCCTTGTACATTCTTTAAGAACACCCTCCAGTCATTAAGATCCCTATGTTTGTTTACCGCACCGAATTGTAATTCGTCCTGTCGCTTTTCTCTTTCTTCCAGAGCTTCTTTGAAGGGCAGTCTGCACCATGGGACTCTGCTAAGAAAGATGAAAACAGAATGAAGAACAGATATGGGAATATTATTGCATGTAAGTGTTGACAGCATCATTGTGCTGTGATGTAACTTTCTTTTCACATCTGCTAAGATTGACCAGCAGCCTCATGCGGCAAGAATTTGCAGTGCAATTGCTACCTTCATCCCTCTGGAAAAGCTGGTGTGATGCTCGTGTCAGGGAAAGGAAAAACTACCTAAATACCCCCGCTATGTCCGTGTGTCTTGCTGTGGGGCTAGTTTTACTTTTAGATTTAAGGTTTGGGTAACCTAGGTAATGTTCAAATGCTGAGACAGAAAATGCATTTTGGAAGGAGTAAACATAACAGATCTAATGCTTCCCATCTGCCCCATGAGAAGGAATAGACATAATGATTCGAAGCACGCCTCGCTGCCAGGAGCTTCTCAGCAGACATGAGCTCATTAATCCTCAGGACACTTGGGGTAGGGAGGTCAGTAATAGCCCCATTTTGAGGACAGGAAACTGAAACTCAGAAGTTAAATGGTAGTCCCTGTATCACAACACTCATTAGCAAAAGAGCTAGGATGATATCTCAGAAATTCTCAGTTCCTATGAAAAGGAATGGTACCAATCCATAATGCCTCAGACGGTTTTTAAATCAAGCCCAACCTCATTAATGTTCCGTAACGATGCCGGGATGCCTGGTAGATTGATGAGCTTCCTTCTTCCAGGGCTGAAGCCATCCATCCCCTGCATTAAACTGCTCAAAGCCACACGTGACTGCACCGAGGCACTGACAAGGTACTCAGGGAATGAATACTATCTCTAAAGATATGTAAATTAAAAAAAAAAAAAACAATAATGTGAAATATAGAGCACCTAGCTTATCCTCCCTTATTACTTGTAAGAGAACAAACTTGAAAGGTTTGGATACTCCAGCAGAGCTATATACTATCTGTCTTGATTGTGGAAGTGCGGTTAGGTTGTATCTGCCTGAGTTAACATTTTCTTGCTAGGACAGTTGAGCTTCTAAAGCAGCGCCACCCAGTAGAATTTTCTGTGATTGTGGAAATGTTCTGCGTCTGTGCTGTCTGGTGCAGTAGCCCTCACCATACCAGCACTTGAAATGTGGCTGGTGTGACCGAGGAACTGAATTTTCTATTGTATTTCATTTTAATTATTTTTAATTTAGATCGCCCATGAGACGAGGGGCTCCCATATTGGATGGTGCAGACCTACTGTGTGTTCCATTGTTAAAACGAAGTGTGTCAGGGTTTACATATAAGATGAACCATCCCAACTGGGCCTGAACATGTCCTGTTTTCCCTTTGGCCACTCACAAAGCCAAACCACTGGTTTTGTAGATGGCAAGTGCTAGCTTCGGGAGTCTTGTGCATTCATTTACTTAGAGCTTCATCTTTAGAGGGAATATGTTCCCCTGAGATCTAAGGCTTCATTGCGCCTCAGTGAATTCAGTCAACACTTGGCTCCCCGAGGACCCCAGGGTGTTGGGGACGATGTCCCTGCCCCCAGGTCAGAGCAACACAGGCAGATGAGAGACTGTGAGTCTGGTCACTCTGCACCAGGACGCAGTCCTGCGTTGGAGCTGTGTGTACAGTGCTGTGTGCTGTAGGGGCTCAGAGAAGGAAAGCATTATTTCCAGCCAGAGAGGGGTCATGGGAAGAGTCCATTGGCCAATATAGATCCTCCCAAGTTCCTTCGTGTTCTCTGCAAGCCTGCTGAAGTTTCACACCCTCAGAGGAATCCAGATTTCTCAAAGTGGCTTATAGGAGCCTTCCCAGGGTTCCTTCAGCTCTGCCACTAATTCCAAGGAGGTCCACCGAGGTAAAATGGGCACTTCACAGCCATGCCACCCACGCCAGGTGGAAGAGATGTCAATGAGCCCTTGTCCTGCGGCCGCCACATCCGAGGTGTGGGCCTCACACCGAGCATCTGGAGAGCAGCGTCCAGGGCTCTGGTTTGGGCTGTGCTCAGAGACCCAGCCCGCCTCTGTTCAGTGTGACTTTGACTCTGCTCCTTCCCAATGTGTAGTTTGACGGCTGCACTTGGTAGATGCTTGAGAAATAGTTTTGAATGCTTAAAGAAAAAAGTGATAAAAGCTAGCATTTGCTGAGCACTTGCTATATGCTAGACACCCCTGTTACACCTGTTAAGCCCTTTACACCTGTTAACTCCCTCACTCCCTGTAATGATCCTGTGACATGGGTAATATTGTTTATCTATTTTACAGGAGAGGAAAACTGGGGCATAAAGAAGGTAAAAGGGTTACACAGTTAATAAGATGGGGACAAGATTCCAACCCAGGGGCAGCTCTTATAACCACCACCCAGTGGATGCTGGATAGTCAGTCCCCACCGGCCATTAGCATCATTGCCTGAACAGGCCAGTGTCTGTGACAAGAGGCAGCTTAAGAAGACTTTCACCCCCTCTCATCCCCATTCTTCATCTCCCCAGGCCACCTCCAAATAAATATACAAACTAAGTACAAAGAGTACACTCCCTGTTGAAGGCAGCTTCAAGCCAAGTCCTCCAGCCCCCAGGCTGACCCCCTGTGGCCCCCTGTTCTGAAATTCTGGAGCTGCCGCTGCTGTGGGCCTCCTGCCGAAATTCTTCTTCGATGGCTTCAGATCTGTTGCCTAAGAAAGATATTGGGGTCAGGGTCTAATTTACGTATTAATTGTTAGCCTATCATCACTAACCATCGCTAGCTCAGAATGGGCGTCACCACAAAGATCACCTTCAACTTTCAAGACCCTGCACTTAGGACAGATTATTTCGTCGCCCTAGGCAGCCACTGGCTGTGGTCTGTGTGTCCAGCAGGATGTTGTCAGAGGTGGAGAAGGTTGAAATCTACCTCCCACCCCCATGAATGTACTGTCTGTGGGCTGGACCAGACTAGGATGCACGTGAACTAATAGGACAATGTAAATGACTAAGGGAAAAAAGCCTTTGGGGGCAAAAGAGAGGAATTTAGGATTGGGAACTAGAAGACACAGTTCACAGTCTGTTTCACCATGTATTAGCCAAGTGACCTTGGGAGAGTCATGAGCCTTCTCAATGTCCCAGTTTCCTAAAAAGCCAGCTGTTGTGGAAATGAACTGAAACGCCACATAAAAACATCACTGATGGTTGTTACCTTTGAAAAATCACATCTTTCTTCTCTGTTACTCCTCACCCTACCTCAGCTTAGTGGCCTCAGTAGGTCATTTAAAATGGAAAAACAAAAGCAGCATTTGGAAGCCTCGGGTTGGAAATGATGAACTTGTGGATAATTGCAGGCGCTACTTTGCTCCCTAATTGTCAGCAGGATTCTGCACAGCGACCCGCTCATCATGGGCTGTGACCATGGGCTCTATTTCTGGAGAGTTTGCCTGGCTGTCGCCTTTACTCCTGATAAATCCCAGAGGTGGTGGATTTTCCAGCTCTCACCTGCCTCCACCTCACCTGTTGGGCTCTTTCAGCATTTCTGCCATCAGCTTGCGTTGTTTTTGTGCTTTTGTAGGGACAGTGTCAGAAAGATGTCCTGTGCCCAGGCAGCTCTGTCCAGTCTCCTGATCTTACCCCTCAGCTGCCGTGGCATTCTGAAGGCTTTCCCCGCACACACATTGTCTTTTTTTATGTATTTTTAAAGTAAAAATTGTCTATATTTAAGGTGTACAACGTGCTGCTTGATATAGATAAATAGCGAAATGATTACAATAGCCAAGCTAATGAAAGTACCTCCCCCTCACGTAGTTGTCATTTTTTTATGTGTGGTGAGAGCACCTGAAATCTACTCTCCTAGCAAGTTTCTGGATTCAATACAGTATAATTAACCATCGTCATCATGGTGTACATTCAATCTCGAGAGTTAGTCATCCTATGTAACTGCCACTTCATACCCTTTGACCAACACCCCCTCATTTTACCCCTTCCCCCCGCAAGCACCTCGTAACCACCCTTCCACTCTCTGCTTCTATGAGTTTGACATTTTTTAGATTCCATGTACAAATGAGATCATGCAGTGTTTTTCTTTCTGTGTCTGGTTTATTTCACTCAGCATAAGGTCCTAAAAGTTCATCCATGTCATTGCAAATGGTTACCTTTTCCTCTAGTTTTCTGTTGCTTTCTAAAATCCCTCTAGAACTGTCTGGTTGTTTATATAATTGTCTATAACGGTCTATGCTGACGTATCCTGAGACATCAGCCACTTAGGCCACCTACCGAACAGTTATTAATGCTCTTAAAATAGGGTGTGCAAATCCTTAGATGCCACTAGCAGCTAAATAGCAGGAGTTTGATACCACATATGGCTTGCAGAAATACCACTACTGCTGGCTGGCTTGAATACCAGAACTGCCCTGATGCCAGCCCATGCCAAGTCTGGTGTTAGAACTCACAGCCTGAGTGCTGTTTCTCTAGGGGGGCCCCAGTCCAGCATGAGCTCCCCAGTGGGGTCTGATGAAGCCACTGCAGTGCTAAGCACCCCTCTGAGAATCACCATTTGGAGCCGCTTCATTTGAGACTGTACATCTTTAGTTATGGCAGCGAAAATGAATCTTTGATATCGTTAAAGTCGTAGAAGGATTTCAGGAATAAAAATACTTACCTAAATCACCCTAATGTAGACACTCATACTGGTTGTTTCTTTAAAGGCATGGAGAAAAGTATTACATCTCCCTTCCCCACTAAGAAATTCTGTAATTGTGGAAAAATCAGTTTCCCTGACTGGGAAGCCCGCTTCAGGGAGTCTAGGCTTTGGGAATAGCACCACTAACTACGATGAGGAACTGGGGGATTCAATGAACAATGAACATGTCCTAGAGATTTTTGTCAGTGCTTTTCAGAGAACATAAGAAGTGCTTTAATGATCACATTCATAGTTTTGCAACAGTGTTTGCATATAAAATGGTTTTAATGGTGCTTAAAAACTGTTTATTGGCTGTTGTTCTTAAGTAAGGTGAACTTTTCCCTCAGTTACACCATAAATTTGCTGAGCTAGCCCTTTCCAAATATAAACAAATACCCCGTCCACTATTAAGACACACACACACACACACACACACACACACACACACACACACACACACACACACAAGCGTAGGCCCCCTGATAGTCTCAGCAGTTCTTAATTGTAATTAACAATTACAATTGAGAGAATAAGATGCAAGTCAGACAAAAAGAATGAAACTCTGCCATTTGCAACCACATGGATAGACCTAGAGGGTATTACACTAAGTGAAATAAGTCAGACAGAGAAAGGAAAATGCTGTATGTTACCACTTATATGTGGAATCTAAAAAATAAAACAAACAAATGAATATAAGGAAACAGAAACAGACTCACAGATACAGAGAACAACTAGTGGTTACTAGTGGGGAGAGGGAAAGGGGGAGGGAATTGAGAGGTACAAACTACTATGTATAAGATAAATAAACTACAAGGATGTCATGTACAGCACAGGGAATATAGCCAGTATTTTATAATAACCTTAAATGGAGTATAATCTATAAAAATATTGAATCACTATCACTATTTTATATACCTGAAACTAATATAATATTGTAAATCAACTATACTTCCACTGAATAGGTAGATGTTAGATAGACAGATAGATAGGTAGGTAGGTAGATAGGTAGATAGATGATAGATAGAAAGATAGATAGATACATAGATACATAGAAGATAGATAGATGACAGATAGATAGATAGATGCAAACCAGGGCCTGACGCAGCTGAGGACAGGAGCCCGGTCCAGGCGGAGGCCCTGAGGCAGGGACAGCCAGCCGGGGTCAGCGTGGCGTCGGGGACAGTAAGGACCTCGTGTAGCTGGAGCAGAGGGGGCACCATCCAGGGGAGAGGCCAGAATTGTGAAGACCCCGGGGGACGACAGTGAGCCAACACAGACTCAGCCCCTATACTCGGGAAGTTGACATCTCCTTTGAGAGGAAGAGAGACTTAATTATACAAATAAATGAAATAAAAATAAAAATGAAGTAAAAGTCAAGGGCCATAAGGAGAGGAGCGCAGTCCTGCAAGAGCCTGTACGTGGGAGCTGACTGATTCCGGAGGATGTGGAATGAAGACAGCTGACCCAGGGGCTAGAGCAGGGGTGTGCAGACATGCGGGAACCCATAGTTTGAGGAGGGGAAGGAAGGCGGGGTGGCCAGAGCTGGGAGAGGTGGAAGGGGGAGGGGGGCCCGAGAGAGAAGGGGGTGGGAGCCAGGCCTGCAGGGCCTTCTGGGGCAGATTCAGTGTCTTAGTCTTTATTATAAGAACAAGGGACACCTCATTAAAGGGTTGGGAGGGAGGGTTAATCTAATTTACATTTGGAAAAATTAGTCTAACTGCAGTAAAGAGTGAATCCGAAGGGGACCCTAGCTAAAAGATTCTCTCTTGGCCCAGGTGACAAGTGACGGTAATGTGTACTAGAAAGTAACAGATGGATTCAAGGAAGACACAGGGTCAGAGGTGACTCCTGTGTTTCTGGCTTGGATGGATGGAGGATGGACAGCGGACAGACAGACAGACGGAAGGACGGGCTGTTTACGAGATGGGCAACACTGGAAGGGAGCCAGACTTGGAGCTCAGGGGAGGCAGTGAGGTCGGCGGTAGCAGGGAAACCTTGTGAGTTGGATCCGGGGATATACTGAGACGCCTTTGAAACATTCAGATGGGATGTCAAGTAGGCACTTACGTGGACGGCTCTGGAACCCAAAAGAAATGTAAATTTGTGAATCTCGGGGCACATCAGTGGTGGTCGTGAGGTTCTCTGTGGAGGGAGCATGGAGGGCATCAAGGGCCTAGCACCCAGCCTGGAGGGGCTTTAAAAATGAGAAATACTGGGGCTTCCCTGGTGGCGCAGTGGTTGAGAGTCCGCCTGCTGATGCAGGGGACACGGGTTTGTGCCCCGGTCCAGGAAGGTCCCACATGCCGCGGAGCGGCTGGGCCCGTGAGCCATGGCCACTGAGCCCGCGCATCCAGAGCCTGTGCTCCACAACGGGAGAGGCCACAGCAGTGAGAGGCCCGCGTACCGCAAAAAAAAAAAAAAGAGAGAGAGAGAAATACTGAGACAAAACCGCTTAGCATGTGCAAAGGAGCACATGTTATGGAGGGGAGGGCCATGCAGGGCGTCCTGCTGGGGCATCTAGTACAATGAAGATGGTGATGTAACAAGGTGAGGAGCAGCCGTGAAACTGCCAAGGGCTGCTTGGAATGAGTAGGGGAGGGGCAAGGGGGTACGGCCTTGACCGTGAGGACCCACGACTCTTATATGAAGGGGAGGCCCTTCTGAGGTCTGGTTTCCGTCTGGACTCAGGGTGCCCGTGCTTAGTGAGGTGACTAAGAAGACAGTGTGAGCTGTGACCCAGTCTGTCCCACCCGAGTCTTCTCACCAACTACCCCGTCTCCGTGGCCTGGGCTGAGGGCTGCCCGTCCCCAGGACTTTGTCTCAAAGCAAGGTGCTTCTTTCTGCTAACTGAGCACCCGTGTCACTTCTGAGGGATGTACTACTGTCGTGATCCAGGTTAGGTATAAAGGCAGGCGAAGGCGGGAGAGAGGGGGACGGGGTGAGTGTAGGGGCAAGATGCCCTGGGAGAGGGAGCTTCCTGCATCAAAACTCCGGCAGACGAGAGCAAGACAGAAACATATCCCACAATATGTGCAGGAAAGAAAAGGGTAAATTCTAGAAAAATCAGGCAAAATAAAATAAGAGTCAGGGGATCTGCCAGGAATCTTAAAATAAAGAGTAGTCTCTGACAAAGGGTCCAGGTAAAAAAGTCAGAAACAAGGCAGGACTAAGAAGTTGGCGACACAAAACCAGCAGCAGGAGTGAAGCTTAGCACAGAGCCAGCCAGCGCTCAGCTGAAAGCTCCTTCTTGCTTCTTGCTCAAAAGCTGCCTGGCTGGGCCTGAGCCCACCCTCCATCCCCACCCCCGTGGGCAGCGGCAGGGACCCCAGGCTGGAGCAGTGGGGAGAGATGCAGGACGCCCAGCACTTCCTGTTGATTACCTTGGCCCCTCTGCCTCTTGTACCTTGAAACCAGTGCAGACCAGCCCTTGGCAAGATGTAACCACAGGAAGAGCAAGGCTGTTATTTGAAGCAATCAATTATAATTAAAATTAATTTTGAGTCTCCTGTCGGTAGACAAATGTTACATACATCACTGTGATTCCAGTTTGCCTTAAATATGTCATCAATATTCAGCAGAAAGGGAGAATTGGTTAGAGATGAAAGATTATCAGTGACAGACTCCATTTCTGCCGCTATAATAATATCTAATCACTTACAGGTTCCGACTGCAAGGCTGTGACCCAGATCCATCGTGTTTAATGTGAAAATGATGTTAAAATATTTGAAGCTATGTAGATGTATTTTAAACATAACGTTATTTGATAAAAAAGGGCATAAATAACGTGTTTCAGGGACTGAGGGACCTGCTTTAAATCTCTAATTACCCCACCTCTAATGTGTGAAGACAGTCATACACACACACACACACACACACACACACACACACACACACACACACACACACATGCATGCCTATATACAGACCCACACGTAAATACATACATATATACAAACATACATACATGTACACATATATACGTATATGCATATACATACATATATACACACATATATACACACATACATACATATACACGCAGAGACATATACACACATACATATATACACACATGTAAATACATACTTATATCAATACATACAGTGCATATATGTATACATACATGCATATGTAAATACACATACCATAAATACATACATAAATACACACATGCAGGCATACGTTTGGAAAAGTCCCAGCCGATTATAATTTTTCAGCATTAAGCAATGGTTTGTTATGACTAGGTCTTTATGGGCCTGTTTCTTAACCAAAAATATGATTTTTGCCCTATTTCATGTAGTAAGGGCTTTTTAGAAAGAAATTGGAGGAATAGCAACGTATCTTTCATGCAGATTGAGTTTCTCAAAATGGCAGAGTTTATTACCCTTCTGGATGGGGTAGCATTGAGTTGTGATTATTATATAAACATTAATTGAGGTTTGATCATATTCCATTCATCCATGGCTAAATAGGTTTCTTTTTCCAATTATAAAAACAGTTCATACACATTAAAGAAAATGTGTGCAGTAAAGAAAAGAGGGGGGAAATTGTCCAGGACCACACCAAACAAATTCAAACCCTGCTAACATTTTATTTCTATTTCCTTCAAATCTCTTTTCTCTATGCCTTGAAGTTGTTGGCTTTATTTTGTAAAATAAAAATAGATTTATTGTTTTCTTTCTGATTCCTAAGACAGCATAAACTATGTAGACAATTAAAGTGGTACATAAAATCATAAATGGAAAAGTCAATATCCCTCCAGATTTTGCCACCCAGCAGAAGCCCCATCCCTTCAGTTGCCCACTATGCCTTCCTAGACACATATCCAAATGCGTTCGATTATTTCATATAAACAGACTCTTAGGAGACTTGCTGCTTTGTAACCCGCTCTCCTTCACTTACAGTATGTCACAGAGATCTTTCCAAGTAAAGAAATTAAAGGTCTAGTAACCCTTTGTAATGATCATTTCAGATTCCGTTGTTTTATAAGATCACTGTTGATCAGTCCCCGGCTGAAATCATTGAATGGTTTAAACTGGGTGGGGAGGAAATAAATTGTGTTTTAGGAAAGTAGCTCTCAGCATGGATTCACTGGAAAGGGAGCAGTCTGTAGGCAAAGATGAAACCGTTCAGGTGAGAAAAATTGTCAGGTCATGAAGTCACAGCAGTAATGATACAGGTGCCAGCTCACCTTTCCTTAGTTCTAACTATGTACCAGACACTAATGCGTGACTTGTATTAACTCAGTCCTCACAAAAACGCTGCAAGGTAGGCACTCTTTTACTTCCATCTTACAGTGGTAGAAACTGAGGCACGGAGGTCAAATAACTTGTCCAACGTCACACAACTGGAAAGTGACAGAATTAGGATCAAACCCAGGGATTTTTACTCCAAAGCCTGTGATCTTAACCTCTGTACAACACTGTACAGAATCAGGGAATGGAAAACAAAAGCTGCTGAGTAGATGCCAGGGGAATCAGATGAAGGAGTTGTTGAGAAGTATTCAGCCTATTTCCAGACCTTTTCCTGTTTCCTCTTTAAAACTAGCTAAACTCATCTTCCCCAAAAAGTGGGTGCGTGGAGTTTTCAGTTCCACTCTGCTCTGCTGGTCCCCAAACAAGCCTACTGGGCTCGTTGTGCTGTGAATTGCCGAACTCCAGCAAGGGTGTTGCTTTTATTCGTAGAAGAGAGTAATTTCCTTTTTTCTTGTATTTTATTCCTTTTTTTTAGTTGATTTTCAGTGTTTCAGGTGTACGGCAAAGTGATTCAATTTTATGTATATATAAAACTGAATATATATAAATAGGTTATTACAAGATATTGAACATAGTTCCCTGTGCTATACAGTAGGTCCTTGCTGTCTATTTTATATATAGTAGTGTGTATCTGTTAATCCCCAACTCCTAATTTATCCCTCCTCCTCCCCTTTCCCCTTTGGTAACCATAAGTTTGTTTTTACCTCTGTGAGTCTATTTCTTTTTGTAAATAAGTTCATTTGTATCATTTTTTTAGATTCCACATACAAGCAATATCACATATTTGTCTTTCTCTGTCCGGCTTACTTCACTTAGTATGATAATCTCAAGGTCCATCCATGTTGCTGCAAATGGCATTATTTCATTCTTTTTTATGGCTGAGTAATAGTCCATTGTGTGTGTGTGTGTGTGTGTGTGTGTGTGTGTGTGTGTGTGTGTATCTCCCACATCTTCTTAAGATTGAACTGTCCTATGCTCTTGAGAGAGAACTGTCCTATGTTGACATGTATTATCTCACTTGGTCTCCTCAATGTTCCTGTGAAGGAACCGCCCTCACCCCCTTTTACAGATGAAGCTCAGCAGATTCAGATTTTGTCGAAGCTCACAATTGGTGGGATGAGTAGAGCCAGCATCTGAATCAGGGTCTCTGAGTACCAAAGCCCTGTTATTTTCATGTACTACCCAATGTGAACATGAAATGGCTTTGGAATAACCAAGAAAACACGCCCATCCTAGGAGAGAAACAGGGACAACAGTTTATAACTCCAGAGTCAGGTCCTGTCAGCCTTACCCAGTCTCCAAGAAACACCAAGTCCTTGCCGTCTTGACCGCTTGGTTTTCGTGGTCAGTAACTGACCTATTGTTAACCATAAATCCCACTGGATTTCCCAACCTTCATACCTGAGCAATCGAGTTCTCCAAGCTTCTTCCTCCTTTTGACCCAGTTGCTGGACTCTGGCCGACTTCCAGCTGGTCTGCCTCCAAAGCCAACTGGGAGGACAGAGTTCAGCCAGTGGGCAGCTGGCATTTCTGTGGATCCTTTGCCTGAGTGACCCCATATGTGCTTCAGGCCAGAAACATCCTCTGGGCATCTCCCTATAGTCATTTGATACTATTTAGCCCCAACAGAAGGCACTGAGCTTTTCTAAAAGAATGGTTGGTACATATTAGTCTTCTTAATTGGCATCAGATTCAAGGTGAATCAGATTTCAAGAAAATACGGCAGTGAGCCTCCGTGTACTGCTTTATTTGCCTCCAACAATCTATATTTATTGCTTTTATAGTCTCCTGAGATGAGGGCTTGATGTGAAAGAGGATGTCTGAGAATCCAGTTTCTGTTCCCAAGTCGTTCTCAGGTATCCGAGCAGCAGCTTGGAGTAGACTCTTGTGGCTGGAGGGGAGGATTCTCTTACTTCTTTTGCTTTTACTTTCACTGGCTCAGCGTGGAGGAGGGTGATACTTTCCTATTTATTTCACTGCTGTTTAGGACGGATGGTTTTCCCAACAGCCTGCTGGGAGGCAGAGGATTAACTTGATAAGTGCTAACATCCCACCCAAGAAGGGCAGTTGTGCGAGGACCAGCCCCCCTCATTTCATGGCTGAGTAATATTCCACTGTACATATGTAGCACATCTTCTTTATCCATTCTTCCTTCCAAGGACATTTAGGTTGCTTCCAAGTCTAGGCCCTTGGAAACAGGGCAGCACTAAACGTTGGGGTGCATGTGTCATGTCGATTGATGGTTTTCCCAAGATATACGCCCACAAGTGGAATTGCCATATCCTCCGTAGCTCTAATTTTTAGATTTTTAAGGAAACTCCATACTCTTCTCTCTGTGGGCTCAGCTTCTGCCCCCCGTGTTCTCCTTCCTACCCGAGGGCGAGCCCACTCTCCCTGCTGAAATATCTGCCTGCCTGTCTCAACTTACACTGACTCATCGGTACTCACACTTACGTTGTCACAGAAAGAAAGAACACCTCGTAGGCCTCATTTCAATAATTCCCAAACATACCCACTCAGCACACTTTATTATAAAGTATGGCAGTTGTCCTCAAGGAGCAGGCCATATAGTCACTGCCTCTCCTGCATCGTGGAAGGGAACGAGCCCCTCTCAGGAGGAGACCAGCAGAAGGGACCCCACGGGCTATGAGACAGCAGGTCCTCGAGGTGCCCTTCCCACCTTGAAAGTACTGCTTCCTAGGAGCCCAGGGCTCAAGTGGAATGTGAGGAGGTGTCCTACAAGGAGGCATGGAGAAAGTGGGCTCTTCGTTTTTTTTTAATTTTGGTAACAGACACGCAACATAAAACTTAGCATCTTAACCATTCTTAAGTGTACCGTTCAGTGACATTAGGTTTCTTCTGCACCCATGAAACAAGAGCTCACTCTTCCGCACCATCCCAGCGCTTGCCAACCACTGTCCCACTTGCTCCTTGCACGGATTTAACCACTCCAGATGCTTCATATAAGTGGGATCATACACTATTTGCCCTTTTGTGTCTGGCTTATTTCACTGAGCGTACTATCCTCAAGGTGGACTCTTTTATTTTTAAAGGGTGAATATAGGTACAGAAAAGGGTATAATACATCCATATATGGGTTAATACATTGTTGTAAAGCAAACACTCATAAAAGCACTAACCAGGTCCACAAAAGGACCATGGCCAGCACCCAGGGAAGCCCCGGTGAGCCTCGCCTGAACACAACTTGCCCTTCTTCCGCCATATTCATTAGCCTAGGGAAGAGGTCATCCTTGGTGTCCATAGCCGTGTGTTGGGCAGAATCGCTGCTGGGCTGTGAGAGGAGCCCTGCGCGTGGGCGCTGTGACCCTCATGAAGGACCCTTGTGGGGATGTTCGGAGTGGACACTACGTGGTCTCTGACCATAAGGGGTCATACATAGTCTTGTAGAATCAACTTTAAAATACAGAAAGAGCATGCATATAAAGAGAAATAAAAACAATCCAGTCTACATGGGAAATAGGCTTTATATGTGTCTTACAGGCTTCTATGTCATGCGAGAAGTGGAGCAATTAAATTTGGAGAAATAATATGTAAATGAGTTGTGTCCTTCGGGGGTCAGTAGTTCCAGTAAAAGCCAGCTTTCCATTTCTTTGTAAATTCATTCCATGGCATATCCTGATTTAGATTATCTACTTATCTACCTATATCTATATACCTGCATCGATTGATCTACCTATATCTATTTATCTATCTAGATAACTAGATCTGGTTATAGATCTGCTGGTAAATTCTCCTTGAACCAGTTGTAACATCTTCCTGCTTCCTTCATGAACTAAATAAAAATCTTTGACATTTGTCGCTCTTAAAAAAGAAATGGAGAAATAGCAGTGAAGTTAAAAAAAAAAAAAAACAGCTCTGTGGGGGCTTAGCTGATTGAATAGTAGATGTTGGGGAAATTCTTTATTTCAAAGGCTCTGTTGATGGGAGATGAGAGTGCGGCCTTGTCTGAGATCGAAGTCCCTAATGAGAACATTCCAGAACCACTTGAGAGGCCCAGTGGTGGTAGGTCACGGGGACCTGGTGGCATTCATCCTGAGGTTCTCAGGGATATAAAGCATGAAAGAGGAGGGATTCTGACAAGGAGCACAACAGATCCTGAGATAGACTTGCGTCTAAAGATTAGGAGGCTCGAATGCGGTGCCTGCCTTTTAAAGCACAGCCCAGGGAAAGTCAGGGAGGACAGGGAGTGAACCTAACCTCCTTCAGAGGAGCCGACTGAAAGCCCAGTGTGTGCAGAAGAGTCATGGTTGGATTCTGTTGTAGCATCTTTCATTCGGGAAGCTCAAATGGCTTTACCCGCAGAGCCGCCTCGAGCTCCCTCTGCAGTAGCCGTGTGTGCACTGGCTCCGCCAGCACGTGCGAAAGCGGTGACAATCCACACGTCCCAGTGCCCCAAGAACCCGCCCCCCCCCCTCCCCACGACACGGGCAAACTCTGGACAGGGGCCTCTGGTGTTAAGCAAAATGGATTCTAGAAAACTAGTTCTTGGCGCAGGTCACCACGGGGAAAATTCCTGCCTGCCCGTGGGTCCCGGCTTGCTCTTGTCGGTTTGGGCAGCCAGTGTAAAGATGGTGAGAAGGAAAGCACGAGTGTGTGTCACCCAGCACGTGGTGATAACAACAGCTGGCATTATCCATCACTCGCTGTACACCGGGCTCTCTGCTCATCTCTTCCTGTGTGTTATGTTCACGCTCACCGTAACCCCATGGGGAGGCACTGTGAATCCCCATTTTGCAGCTCAGGAAAGGAAAGCCCAGAGAGACGAAGCAACTCGCCCGAAATCACAAGTGAGGGGTTCCAACCGGCACCTCTGACCCCAGAGCCCACACGCGGGGCCACTGCCCGCACGTGTTCTCCCTGAGCAGAGCAGGGAGACACGGCTCCCTCCAGGCTTCGCCCCTGTCCCACCCACTTTATCCCCACTCTCCGGGTAAATGTACTGAGCCCAGGCTAATCGTAAGGCACAGGCAGGAAACGATATGACCGTCTGTCCAGAACTGGAGTGAGAAGCCCCATCAATGAAGGAGAGTTAGAAGCTCGACACGGATCTCCCTCTAGCCCCACTGTTGGACACAGAACATTCCTCCGAGGAGGGCTGAACCAGAGGGATCAGCTGAAACGCTGGCTCTCACTCAGCACGTCAAGCCAAGGAACAGGTTCAAATCGACAGTTCGTCCAGTGACCTTGGGTCAGACGGTCTGTCACCTGCAGGCTCCCTGGCTCTTGCCTCAGTCTGGGGGTATCATTTCTCACCCACTAACCCAAATGAAATGTCAGCAGTTTAGAGGCAGGAGCTCCCACTGCCCTGCGTCAGGGGAAGAGTGGTTTGCAAAGTGCTCTCCCCAGACCACCTCCCAGAGACCACACTCCTTCCCCCTCAGAGCAGCTGGCCTTTGTCTGCCAAATATTGGGTTTGGGTGTAAGCTTTCATTGGAAGAAAGGGCTCCTCTGCTTCAAAGAACATTCATCTAGGAAAACAATTTTTAAAGGGCGTATTTTTAAAAAAACAAAAAGTTCACTTTTGACTCATTTAAAAGATATTTGGGGGAAATTCTGCGATGTTCCAGACTCTGATATAAGGGTCAGTGGTAGGACAGTGAGCAAAACAGGAAAATCCATGCCCTTATAGAGGTTTTAGCACTTTCCTTTTTAAAATTTAGATTTCAAGGAAATTATTGAGATGTCTCAGTAGCATTTATGGAGAAAATCTTCCATTCAGAAAAAATGTTTACTGTAGCTAATTGGACCACCATCACGACCCCTATACAGTACTTGGTGTGTGTCAGCAATTTGTGTTTTTGTTTAATTATTAAAACGGCCCAGTGTGAGGCAGGTGCTCTCATCCCTCCTTCAGGTGAGTGGCCGAGGCTTGGTGGTGTAACTGAGTGGCCTGGGGTCACGTGGCTGATGGGGACAGACTTGCTCCACCGGCCGATGCCCTCGGGGCAGGGGGAGAGAACTCTGGGTCAATGACTGAGGTTAGAACCATGTCCACATCTCCTGGGAGGCTGGGCCGTGGTTTATAACCGTCATTTGTCAAGGTGGATGTCACAGGAAGCCTTCAGAATCTCAGGGCTCACATGTGATTTAATGAAGTTGTTGAACTTCCAGTCCAAGAAATCAAGAAATCATTCCACTGTGATTCACAGGACTCTAGGTAAAAGTTTCAGACCTCTGCCAACGCTTCACATCTGTAAATGATCAAAGAATAAGTTAATGAGATTTCCTGTAAAGCGCAAAGGATTATAAAAACCCTTCCCTGTCTTAAGAGCAAGAATGTGGGCGTGGAGTATTTAATTCTCCTCTCCGTTTATCTTTAAAGCAGCGTGGATGTGGAATACCTCTCTGTAATGTGCTTAACATGGTGGGGCTCTGAGCAGCCTGACAGATAGCTCTTGTTAATTGCTGGGTTTTTTTTCCTTTTGCAGATGATCATTCCCGGGTGAGGCTGCAGACCATAGAAGGAGACAACAACTCAGACTACATCAATGGAAATTATATCGATGTATGTATCTTGAAACTGTCAGTAAACCCGTGTGTTCTGACACATAGCACCCCGTGTGTCTGCTCTAAGATGCGTGGACACGGGCTGCTCCAACCCTGGGAGCAAACACATGCCCTGTCCCATACACGCAGAACTTGATGGTGGAGACATGTCAGCCTCGGGCTGGTGAGCTCCCTGTGACGTTCCCTGCCTCCTTTGCCATCCCACGCTTCTGTGGACTAAGAAAATGGTATTTCCATTTTTTTGTCAACAGCTTGGATTATTTGACACTTTAAAAAGTCTGCTTGCATATTAATAGGACAAAACTCTCTAATTCCTAATTTGATGATTTACCATCTCTTGTCATCACAGCACTTTCAAGTTGCCTTCAAAGTCATCTGCAGCTGTTAGCCAGGACCTCTGATGCATGCAAGACGTGTCATTAAATATGTAGGCTGCTTAATTATTGAAGCCTGCTCCTTTGTTCATTCTGCATCATGTTAACTTAATGTCTTACATTGGAATAAATTCTTTGGGAGACAGCATGCTTTCACTTGAAAGAATGAATGAAATCAAAAGTGTAGACTGAAAATCAAGGGAAAGTTGCTATTACCTCCAAGGCCCAAGTTTACATTAAACAGATCTCAGTTCCCAAGGCATCCTCTGTGCTTGGACTTCATACTGTTTCTTAATCCATCAGTACTTCCATACACAAGTTTTATTCAGATATGTGGATTCCTTTCTTGTCTTGGTTGAGTATTACTAAAAATACTAGCATTACAATCTCTAAGAGTTATCTAAAAATGACTACAAGAATGTTGTGCGTAGTGCTTCTTGGGAGGGTTTGGCATTTGGGGGTTATAGATTTGAGGCCTGAAGGAGGATTATTTGAAGACTAATTCGTATCTCAGTCTTCAAACAAAGACCCCTAGGCTCTACATTTGATAATGACCAAAAACATAACCAATCCAAGGTAGAAGTTTTTATCAAAGCAAAGTTTCCTCCAAAGGCACATTACACTTATTACTTTATTTGGGAAATATTTAGGGAGTGCCTCACAGGAGTACTCAGAGGTGCCCAAGACCTTGGACCTTCTCCCTGAGGCCTCACAACTTAGGAGCTGAAGTAAGAAACGTCTTCACTCTGACACTCGTTCCCTGGGGAGAGTCCAGGAGAACTCTGTTCACACCACAGTCCCAGCTCCCACAGCCCTCTGGGTCCTTGAGCAGACGGACAGTGTCCGGGTCCTGCTGTACCCATGCCCCTGACACAGGCCTCGGATGCTGTTAAGTCCTCAGCATCTGCTG
>NW_006786302.1:1385112-1397567 GCF_000442215.2 Lipotes vexillifer | reverse complement strand
TCAGCATCTGCCGAACCACACTCTGAGGAGTGGCTGTGATCAAATCAGACTTTGTCCTGGAGGCCATTTGAACTAAGCTTTAAAGAACGGCTGGGTAGAGACACAGAGGAGGGAGGACCTAAAAGTAATGAAAATACCAGATTCATTAGTTCTCGTTTTAACAGAGAAAAGAGTCAGAATTCAGGGCCCCTTTTCACTTAGTCAATGAGATTTTATTGAGCACCTATTACAGATCAGTAACTGTTTGAGGCACTGGTGCTGTAACGGTGCACAATTCAGACCAAAACCAGAAAGAAAACTCTGACATAACGGATCTGATGATCTAACCAGGAGGAAGAGACCACAAATGAGACAGGTCGGTTAAGTCTCTCTGGTGTCGTAGATGGTAGGAGGAACACAGTGGCGGTGGAATGTCAACTCCACCGAGAAAGTGGGGGTCTGGGCCGGGGGGATATCTGGGGGCTGAGCCTCCAGGCCGAGAGGCAGCCCAGGAAAAGGCCTGGCTGTGGAGCATGCCCGGCAGCTGTGGAGGAGTGAGGGATCTGGAAGCCGCGAGGAGGATGAACTGTAGGTCGGCAGGGGGGTCAAAGCGAGGAGGCCCGCTAGGTGGCCGAGGGTGGCCTGGCCCGGGACAGGCGGCCAGAGGGAGGGAGGTGGGAGGATCCTGGGTCTGGGCTAAGGTGGAGGCTGGGGAAGGAGGGGCCCGCATGCCTTCAGGAGGTGGGGTCACCGTTATCTGCGCAGGACTGTGGTGGAGTGGACTCGGAGCGGGGAGGAAATGAGGAGCTGGGTTTATATGTGTTCAGCTTTAAATGTGCATCAGACGTCCGAGGGGAGGTGAGTTGGCACTGGTTCGCCCCAGGGTTTCAGGGCAGAGGCCCGGCAGGAGGTGAGGGTGCAGGGCTCCCAGGACACCGGGTGCCGTCGGCCGTGAGGCTGCAGGAGCTCGTCAGGGGAGTGGGGTAGACAGAAGAGAGTCCAGACACAGGGCGTCCCAGCATCGCCGCCAGGGAAAGCAGGAGGGGACGAAGGAATGAAGAGCGGGAGGCGTGGCCAGGCAGGGAGAAAGCCAGAGCGTAACATCCGGAGGCCAACGAAGAAGGCATTTCGGGGACTCAGTTGTGTTCATGCTGCTGGCAGGTCAAGTAGGGGAGGCCTGGGAACTGCCATTGTGCTCAGCATCAGAGGTCTCCATGGACCGTGCCAGCCCCCATCTCCCAGCACCTTGCAGACTGACACATACGGTGATGAGTCCAACCAGGTCTTGCTGCGTGGAGCTTACCAGCTGGCAGGAAATGACTGATCATCTGAGTAACCCTCCTTAATATCTGTCATGACTCTATGTCAGACACCTGCAGCAGGCCAGTTGTACAAAAGAATGTGTTTGCTTTGGTCGTTCACTCTTGTAGACTTGCTTTTAAGGGCAAAAAGATCTAACAGCTATGCATCTAAGTGGTCTGAGAAATTGGTATTTCCTCTCCAAGTATCTTTATTCTCTTTTTCAGCTGGCTTTGGGCATAGTATTTTGGGTCATCTCAGGGGACAGAAAGGGGAAGTATTAAGGTCCGTGGTGATATTGTATGTTACCTGTGTGTCATTTTCTCTAAATTGGCTTTATCTTTCCCAGCTATCGATCCTGTGATGTCCCTTGTTTCCTTCTTGCTTTGGTCCCAGTTTTCATCTTTCCCCCTTCTAGTAAGGTCATGATAAAAGGAAGGGGTCTTGCAGAACCTCTACCTCTTTAAATTCCTGGTCCTTGCTACAGCATCATGTCTTGGTATTAGCAGCGTTTAAAAATGGTGTTTAGTATAACTATTTATATAACTGCCTATATTGATGTAACAGAATATGCGTTAAAGCTTTGTCACATTGCCAATGACATCCCAAACACAGATGAAATCCTGTTGCACATTCCTAGCCGGTTTACACTCTAATCAGAGTTGTAGTCATGTTATTTCAGAAAAGCCATAAGTTGTTAGTGTTTTTTGCTCATCCATCATCTCGTAGCCTGTGTGTGATTAAGTTACTCACCCACTCCCCGCCGTGCAGGCATCAGAAATGTTATATTTGATGCACCTTGGCTTATTAAGAGGTGCTCAGTGGTCCCAGGTCTGGTCATGTAACTTTCAAACGATGCAGCTATTGGTATTTGTAGGTGCATTCATTTTGGCAAACTTAGCATGTGATTTCTGTGCTGCTTATTGATTTTTCAGTTTGTCAAATATTCTTTCTCATTTATTTTTAGGGTTATCATCGACCCAATCATTATATTGCTACGCAAGGTAAGTTGGTTCCAGCTTTGATGTCTTCCTCTGGTTTGTTTGCCCGCTCTGTCATTTCACACCCAGCCCACCCCCGCCAGGAGCTCTGTTGCACAGTGCTGTAGCCCCGATGATTGCAGTGTTAGCCGTCAACACACGCGCCCTGGTCTCCCATCAGAGGTCCTGGTGAGGTAATCATTCGCTTAGAACTTCGTGTTGAGATCATTAGAAGAAATGTGTTCATCAGTTAATTATTGAATTAACTCTGTCTGCCTTTAGCAATTCATCTGACATTTGCAAAAATTGATATATAGATATTCGTTGAATAAATAGATACTGAATAAAGACCTGAGCTGGTCACTGCTGGGGATGCAAGCCGAATCCAGCAAGCACCTGTCTCACATTGGCGTGGGTCAGTGGGGAGGACATTTGCACATGCAGTATCACTTAAAACCTTGTGTGCAAGGTACAGATAACAGGTTAGGGAAACTCGGACAAGAAAGAGGTGGCTTTCGGGTGGGATGATTCAAAAACAGCCTTGTGGCAGAGGTGAGCTTGCGGGGAGAAAACATCTAATGGAGAGAGACATCACGAGCAAAGATCTAAAAGCAGAGAGTCAGTGCTCCTGGGTAGAAAGTTGGTGGCTCACTTTGGCTAAAGGAAACAGAAGGAAAGTCAGAGGAACGTGTTGGGGAAGTTCATGGCGTGGTTTTGTTCTTTTTTTAATGTATTTTATTCAAGTACATTTGTTTACAATGTTGTGTTAATTTCTGCTATTGAATCACAAAGTGATTGAATTGTACATATATATATACATGGTGTGGTTTTTGTACCCCACCAGCGATGGGGCGGGTCATCTGTAGAGGGTGAGGATCGTGGGAGATCTGAGGATTTCAGGAAGAGGCATTGTCAGGGATGAGTTGGTGAGTCAATACAAGGTGAACCAAAGAAGTGCTGGGAAGCAGAGAAGACTTGATAGGGTTGAAGAGTTAGGGATGAATAGAGAATACGTTCTCTCCCTTTTATTATTTTATCACCGTTTCTGGTAATGCATCATATCCCAGAAGCAGGAACAGGGAAATCAAAAGGATGCAACCTGCCAACATTTAGGGGTTGGCGGGGGGTTGCCCAAGAGCAAGTCAAAGGAGCAAGGGAATCAAGGATGACAAGAAATCATGGATGGAAAAGTCTCAGCGTGGAGGCAGGGAGGTCAGAGGTGTCCAGTGCGCCACGAGGAGAAGGAAGGCGCTAAAGGATTGAGGCCAAGTTCAGTGAATGAGTCACGAGGTAGAAGAGGCAGTCGTAGCCAGAGACCAGAATCCCAGCACTTAGAGCAGCAGCAGCTGGTAGAACTTCCTGCATCGGTGGAAATCTTCTCTGTCTGTGCCATCCAGTATGGTAGCCGCTAGTCATTCGTGGCCACTGTTACTCAAAATGTATGCACTGCGGGACTTCCCTGGTGGCGCAGTGGTTGAGAGTCCGCCTGCCGATGCAGGGGACACGGGTTCGTGCCCCGGTCCGGGAGGATCCCACGTGCCGCGGATACCCAAAAAAAAAAAAAAAAAAAAGAAAAAGTATGCACTGCGAATGAAGAACTGAATTTGAAGTTTTAATGTTGACTTAAAGAGCTACATTTGGCTTTTCCCCACTGGTGGTGTTGGGCACCAGAGCTCTGGGGTGGACAAATTCTAGGTGTAGCCGAAGTGGAGCCTTACCCTCAATCCCCACGGCCACAGCAAAAACCTGGTGGCACCACTCGTAGAGTCCACAGTCTTACGTACACCCGGGTCCAGTGTGTTTCCTTCCCTGGAATGACGTCGGTAAGGTCTCCTTCCAAGGTCGCCTTGTAGTCAGAAGAAACACTGCACAGACAGTGCCTGGTGTGAGCCTGGCACAAGGCAGGCCCTTGTTAGGAGGTGCTAAGGGCTTCAGAGAGCAAGTGCCCAGTTTGTCTCACATCTAGACAGAACGAGGACGTGTTTCCGGACCTCTGAGTCCAGCCCTGGGAGCTTCCAGACCGAACTAACCAATGCCTGTGGAGGAACCATCACCACTGCTTCACATGGGTCCGCAGGGCTTTCAGGATGCCCCCAAGTCAGGGTCACAGCAGCTCTGATTCAATACATCTGATGATTATGTGAAATTTGCAGTTTTTACAGATTTACATGAAAATTTCATTGAGAAATATACAAAACGCTCCAGAGTTCTTGATTAGCAGCCCACGTTTTCATAGAAAGTATAAGCAAAAAATTAAATCTGATTTAGATTTTCACAGTTTTCACTGTAGATTGACGTGACTGAATAGCCAGCAGAAGTAGAGATTGAAACCCCCAAAGCCCTACATGGGTCCCCTCCCCTCGTTCATTCTTTCTGCCCCTCTGTCCCTGAGGGAGGTCACGATACTTAATTGCTTAGCAGTCGTCCTTGGCAGCCTTCAACCTCTCAAGTATTCATGAGCAAATATACTTGTAGGCAGCTTAGAAATAGCAAATGTAATGTTTGTAGGAGACCACCACGGTGCCTTTAGCAGAGAAGGGTACCCCGCTGTTCACAGAGCGTGGCCCTTTCCTCAGTGCTGGGTGGGCTACAGATTGGACTTCACGACCAGGTAGTCCTTACATCGCTATTATTGGTGCAGCAGGAGGAGGAAGGAGTGAGCAGATTTTTAATCTAATATTCAGTCCAGACAGTACCTATCACGTTATGAGTAATACCTTCAGACCGTGACGTGCAGATTGATAAGTCAGAATGTCTTTTCTAGTGTGTGCCACAAGCGCAGTGTAACTGGTGGCCTCGGGTTGCCGGTAATAAAGATTTCTGCTCATCTGCAGTAATTGACCTGGGCAAGGTAAATAGAACATGCTCGTGGGTAGCTTTCATTAAAAAACCAAAAACCACAAACAAGCTGATTCTCAGAGTCCAGCAAAAAGGGTGATGAAGACTAACAGGCAGGTGCAGTTTTTGAATCCCTCCTTTGCTCTTTTTTTTTCGTCTCTATTTTGCACTGAGATGAGTCTTTAAAATCACTTCACAGCAGGAACCCCTGAAACTACATGAATGGTCCATTTTCCTGACAACTGGTTTTTTCCCCAAGAGTTGGAAATACATAGATTTCTAGCAAGTCCCTTCAATGCAGAGGGCATGTCATGAATTTATCCCTTCAGCCTCTCCCCCTCCCTCAACTTTATTGATTTTTTCCACCAGTAACTGACTTTGACCTTTGATGATCATGGTAATGTTACTGCAAATTGAAGGGACCGCATTCAAGCCAGATCGGTGGCTTTTTGAGTGTGTTCTTCCCGTCTCCCCACCCTTTAATTGTTTTCCATCTGGCAGCTAATATATTGATGATCCAGATCACATCTGCCTGGCCAGCCATCAATACAATTACAACACTCAGGACTTAACGACTTGGCGTGCCAGGGGTCAGAGGAGGGGAACTCACGTCTGTGGCTGCGTGTCCACACAAAGAGCCGGGGCAGAGCTGGGATTTCAAAAGCTGGTTCACGGAGAGAGGCAGTACACAGGCGGGTAGGGTCACCCAGAACGGATCATAATCCTCCAAGATGATTCGGGAGAATGCCTGCCAGCCACGTGGTGCGAGAACGAGAAGCGTTCTCTTCATTGTTGTTTACGTTTATTTTTCAAACTGACTTCAAGGGTCCTGCTTGAGAGAACTCAGGAAAGACAGTGTGAGGCAGTTGTGGAAGAAATGGCTGTAAGTCTGGGATGGACATGGCTGTCCAGCGCCCAATCCCTCTGCCTCACTTCCAAGCTCATCTGTGGGCTGGAGATGCACAGAAGCATGGGGAGATCCTACCCAGAGGATAGGAAATCCGGGGGGGCACATCGCAGTCACGGGGTAGGGCACCCGCGCTTGGCCGGGTTTCAGAGGAGCCGGACGGGGGGTAGAGGGGGAGGCAGGTCTTCATCCAGAGGATGGGCCGAGTGGGAGGACACCCAAGGTCCAGGAGGAGCACGGCCCCTGGCAGTGGGCAGGAGGGAGACCGCCTGAGGGGGAAGGGTCTTCATCCACGGCGTCTTGGGTCTTCTGGGTTGCTGCTTGAAATGGATCGTCTCTCAGGACAAATTCACACAGACACACAATTTTACACAGAAGTTCAGGCATTCTCCAACTTACTAAAATCCAGCCTGAAAGATCTATACCCCCTAGATTAAGACCCCTGAATTAGAGGGGTTAAGAACAAAGAACTGACAGGTAAAGTGAGGACACATTAAAAGGCTTTGAATAAGGAGCATTATTTAATGAAAGGCAGAAAGGCAGGGAGGGAAAAAGGAAGGATGTTTCTACGCCATGTGGTGGTGAAAACAGTGCTTTAAGAAGATTAGTTAGTGTGGAATTATCCTGGAGAGAAAAACCTGCAAACAAAGATAACAGGGAGTAACCACAAGAAAATTTGGGATAGAAATGAATGACTCAGACAACAGGAATGGCAGGGGGCAGTTGTAGTTTTTATTTTACTCAACAATCCAGGTTGCATACAACTAAAGTATGTTTTCTAATACTAAATATGTTCTAGTGTCAAAACTGTTGATTTTTAAGTGTGATTCCTTCTCATTTAAGAAAAAAATGATAGATACATTTTCTTTCTGTATTCGTACTTTGGGTTTATATAGTACTTTCCTTTCTGAAACTTGGCATTTTTCTTTGTCCACCATTCAGTAAATATTAAGTGCCTTTTATGTACTAGGCTTTGTGCTGTAACTAATTTAATGTATTTTCTGTCCTCTGACCATTTAAGATATTACTCGTCTCATTTCATAAATAGATTTGATGCCCATGGGGAGAACTAACACGTAGCTGAGTGCCTGTGCCTTGCATCAGGGCTCTGCAAGCATCTCTCTAGTGTCTGGTGGGGCAGGATAATGTACGATCCCCACCTTGCACTGCGTGCTGCCACTTCTGTGGACCTCATGAAGCTCACCCCGCAAAATCACGTGGTGAATCTTTTACAAAATGAGTCTAGGATCCAGCCTCTTCCTCCTAAGTTGTGACGCATCTCAAAAAGCAAATTTTCTATGATACATTCATATCTGAAAATACTTCTTAATTTAAATTGTCTTAAATGTCCTGAAATATGACACTGAGCGTTTGGAGTCGCCTTGTTCCCAGCTGGGCATCTGGGCATCTGTTTGGAAGACACCCTGGTCCATGGCTTAGCTGATCCAAGGAGTTAATGTTGATGGCAACAAAGAGACTCCGCATGGCAAGATCAAGGCCGAGCTCAGAACTCTAGCTGGGTGGCCAACCCTGTCGAATTAGCACAATTCAGAAAAAAAGACACGGTAAAGTGGGTGTCGGGGCACCTATACTCAAGGAGAGTAAATTATATGGATTTTAACAATCTAGAATTAAAAAGATGTTCATCTTTCCTGCCCAGAGACTCTGAACGCTCAGTGTCACATTTCAGGACTCCAAGTCACGCTGGCATAGACCCAGGAACTGGGAGAGACTTACTGTCCATTGGATAGAACTGCCCTCAGCCTGGCAAGGGTAGTCTGTGTCTCAGGCCAGCCAGAGAGGAAGATGCTTCAGCAGAAGGCCGCTTCATGGCCTGGCATCCGCAGAAGGGCCACAGGGTTCATCCACCAATCCACAAGCGCCTACTCAGGGCCTGGTAGAGGGTGGGCACGAAGCAGATGCCCAGTGGGACGGCAGGAGCGCGGGAGGGAGTGAAGGGATGAGCGGATGCGTGAATGGGGAGCTGCCACGTGCCCAGCACCAACCAGGCAGTAGAATACTCCATCCAAGCCAAACGGCACCTCCGCTGGCCTGACACAGTGTCTAATGACCTGGATGGATTTTTAGCTCCAGTATCTGTGACTGTGTCTGTTCTAAGTTAAGGGCTGGTCACCTCCTGTTCTCGTGAACACTTTTTCTTTCAACATGTCAGTAAATCAAGGCACTGTCTTTGGAGACTGTCCACTTTTGTCGAAGTCACTTTGCTTAGCTCCACGCTGATTCTGCTCATGCATATATGGCCCCCCAACCACACCTTAGATAGTCAGTCTTATTTGTCCATAATTATAAGCTGTTACTAATTTGGAAATGAGAAACCTAAAGCAAATTTCCTCCAGAGACTTTGAGCTAGGGGCAGACTCTTAGGTGAAAATAATAAAAATGTGGGGTGTGAAGGTTTACAGTGGAAATACCTCCTATCCTCCACTACTGCAAAACAGTTGGAACTTTGCTACAGTGACTCCATTCTGTTTGCTTTTCATTTGTGTTTCTTCTGCATTTCATCCACATACCCTGTGTGGCATGAACTTTGTTAATAAGGATTTTCAGAAAGATGAATATGGGTTAAATTTTCCCAGGCGTCTGAGCAGTAATTACCAGTACCTAGAAGCACACACTGCTTCCCTCAGCAAGTTGAGACTTGCCAGAGGGTCAATGCAAGCTCTACACACTCTGTAAAGAGCTTTTGTCTCCTGGGTTCTGACCTCCAGGTGGAGATGAGCACTTGAAATTATTTCTCAGTAGAATTGAAAGGAAAGATTTTTTTTAAATCAAAAGCTAAGCCCTCAGTAAACAACTTTTGTTTTTATTCCTCCAAGCACCAGCTCTGCGCACACCTCAAGTACAAATTCTCCATTAGCTGCTATTGTTCTTCCTGGCTAAGCTATTCCCACATTGTCAGTGGGTTGTAGGTTATGTTTGGATTCACTTATCATATCCTATTAGAGATTGATTTAAAAGTACTGCCCGGTAAACTGGAGTATGCTCTAGTTTCCAAACTTAAATAGGGAGGCTTTGAGGAAGTGTGATTTATACCTAGGGAAACAGTGACCTCTGAGGACACCCGGGGCCAAGGTCTCCATGCAGGGCCCACCTTCATCTTACTCTCCATCTGCAGGTTTCCAAGGGAAAATGAACAATTTCAGGAAAACAGCTTATCCACAAACTTCCTTTAAAACAATAGTTTTTCTTAACCAGATTAATTTCAAAAGTTACTGGCCAATTAGCCAAAAGGTCGGATCACAGACATGGCTCAGCCCTGTGCTCTTAATAAACTCGCTCATTAGAAGTGAGAACGTTTAAAGTCAGCTTGCGGTATTAAAAGATGAAACCAAAAATAGATCATGTTAGGTACCATCCTTCAGGGTTGTCATAGATGCTGTGGCGGAAACGTATCCCTCAAGGAACAGAACCTAAGTTGATACAGGATAATTTGAAGACAAATGCTGTCTCACAGGTACTGGGTCCTCAACTGCCTGGAAACAAATGCTTTTTAAATCTTTCAGAGTAATTTAGAAGTGTTCCTGATTTGAAGTAGAAAAATGATAGCATCTTTTAGAGATGGTAGAAACTTTAAAAAAACCTTTAAGTCCAACTCTCTTGTTTTGTAATTGAAACAGTTGAAACTTAAAGCACAAATAGATTTAAGTGACTCTCATCATGTCAGTTCAAATGAGTCACGATTGCAAAAGGATTTGCGAACTGTATGGGTGAACATTCATATTTGAATAGTGTGTACACCGTGTTCAACTTAGGAGGAACATCATGTGTTTCCAGCCTCCTAAGGGGCCTTGGTTAACAGTGAGGAAAACGTAGGAGGTCACATCTTTCTTCCAGGTTCTGTCCTGAAAGGACAGAGCTGTGACTCACCCCCCAGGTGCTTTCTCTGGGGCTGGCCTACCCCGGCCTTCACCCCTCTTTGTAAAGCCAAGCCGTTCCTTTCAGGCATAGTTCATCGAAAACTGAACCAGTATTTCTGTGCATATACCAAGTGCCTGCTAAGTACAGGGTTGGGAATAGAGCATGGCTCGGGAATTACACAGTGTGCCATGTATATAAGCAACCAGCTGTTACCAATCTTTGAGTTTACAGCAACATCAGATTTGGGCAGTATTTTAGCTGTTTCTCTCTCCCAGCCCTGAACCATTGAGCAGGTGGAGAAGTGAGGCCTGATTTTGCCCTAGAACCACACTCTTCCTGCGTCTCGGGACCAGGGTCCTTTATCGCCCATCGATAAGGTTTTGGACAAGTTTCTCAAGGCAGCAAACTTGAGGAAGTTTCTAGCCACTGCAAGTTCTTTTTCTCGCCTTCTCACTCAAAGGGATGCTTCTGGAGACTTCCCAGTGCCGTTGAAAACGAGATTGCCTGCACTCCGCCGTGCCTAGGGTGTCAGCTTACCTCTATTTTATTAATTTATCACATTCATTCTCTTTTTCTTAAATAAAAATGGATCCCACTTGTGTACTGAAAAAAAGCTTAATTAAAGAAGATAGTGAGTAATGCAAGCTTTTGTTTCTCTGGCAGTGGCCCCTGAAACATATGAAGGGAGGTTTTCCCCTTCTCGCTGTGCTTCTCCTTGACAGAAGGCAGGCAGATCCTTTGGGTCACCCAACCCCTCTGCTCTGAAGGCTGCCATTCTTTCTTTTCTCCTTGATGGCCTTCTCTCTGTGCCCCTCTTTAGAGCGTGAACAAGCACTCAGGATGAGTGCACGAGGGTTCTCTTTGGAGACAGGCCTGATGGATGCTCTGTGACTCCGCCAGCAAAAGGCTCTTGTAATGTGAACATTTGTCATGTTCCTCCCTCCCGAGGCTGCAAACGCTTTCTCGTCCGCCTCCTCGCAGCTCTTCGCGCGGTATCTCCATCAGGCCTGTCGCGGGGATCAGGGACCAGTGGGAATGCATCTCATCTCTGGATCTGAGATTGGGCCCTTGCCACACGCTGCCCACCACCCTGCCGTTGTCTTCTATACGCAAGTTCCTCTTTGGAGGCCTCGTCTTTGCCGCCACTCAATATGATTTATCTGCCTTTATCCTTCAGTTTCCATGTCAAGAATAATAGCAGCCTTTGCATTCCCATTCACAGGGGCACCACTGCAAGCTGGAAATGTTTATATAACTGCTAGGGTGGCGTGATTCTAGAGGAGGGCTGAGTATAGTCCAAAAGGAACAAAATCCAAGTAACGGTCCATTTAGGTAGATGGGGCTTCCAGAAATGCTTTGGAACATTCTAGTCCTACCAGGAGTCACCCTGTTATTGGTTCTGTTCACAGATATTCCTTTGCTTAGGCAACATGGTCACAATCAAATCTTTGAAACCTAAACATTTTATTTGGCCGTAAAATTGCTTCCATATACAAATATGTTTTATGTCAGTAACTAGGACAAGGCTTTTTCCCCTGCAAGAGGCAGTAGAGCAGAGTGGTTAGTTAGAGTGTAGACACTGAAGTTACACTGCTGAGGCTCAGATTCCAGCGCCACCAGCAACCTCTCAGTAAGCATTAGCTAAAATTCTTATCATTATTCCATTGATTCCAAAAACACGTCGGTCAAAGCACATAGGTAGTCAGGCTTTAACCCAAGTATAGCGTATGCTCATGTCATTTTCATAAAAGCTAATACATTCTACACCTGTTAGTGCTTCTTCCAGGATGTACCAAAGGGAACCACTTACATTTTCACCAGCATCGTGCGTCCGCCTACAAAAATTATCGTCACTGTTGTTGATTTTTAAACAAGCATGGGTTGCAAAGACAATAAGCTAACTCATCAACTGCAGAAAGCATATTTTCCTTCAGTTTTTGAAGTCTTGCAGACATTGACCATCTCTGATAGCAGCAAAGAACACCAGCGTGGAGTCCTGAAGGCCTCTCTGATGCATCCTTAGAGTCAGACTACATGTAAGTGAAAACAGCTTAATTCCAAAGACCAGACAAGTCCCTTCCCAAGAGGCTTCTTCCAAAGCAATTTCTGATATAACAATCACACAAGGATGCTTTAGAGAGGAGCTTTGGAAGGCCAAGAAACCACTGGAGGAGAAAATGGGGCTGAGCAATGATCTGGGAAAGAGAATAATGATGACAGAGGAGCAGAGGGAGACAAAGGGAAAGACGTGTGCTCTTGGCCTGTTTCTGCAGCCTGTCTGTGTTGGGTGGGGCTGGACTGTTTGTGTATCAGAAATTATTTTAAGGCTTCCATGGGTGATCTTGTAGACTTTTATTTCGAAATGATTCAAAATAAATTGATTCGGGCTTCCCTGGCGGCGCAGTGGTTGAGAGTCCGCCTGCCGATGCCGGGGACGCGGGTTTGTGCCCCGGTCTGGGAAGACCCCGCATGCCGCGGAGCGGCTGGGCCCGTGAGCCGTGGCCGCTGAGCCTGCGCATCCGGAGCCCGTGCTCCACAACGGGAGAGGCCACAACAGTGAGAGGCCCGCGTAC
>NW_006786302.1:1366140-1385064 GCF_000442215.2 Lipotes vexillifer | reverse complement strand
GTGTCCGGAGCCTGTGCTCCGCAACGGGAGAGGCCACAGCAGTGAGAGGCCCGCGTACCGCAAAAAAAAAAAAAAAAAAAAAAAAAAAAGGTGCTTCTTTACCTGTTTTTACCGTTGACTTGAGACATATTTAAGAGTGGTGTGGAAATGCACAAACTTTTCCTTGTAAAGATAAATTAAGGAAAACCACAATCAAAATTATGAAGGCTATAAAAATGTACAACAGAAGAAGAATTATAATAATGACTAATCAACATAGGATGAACTCATATTGGAATTAAGATACTAGAAAAATACAAATATAAAAAATGGGAAGGTGACGATTAAATACGAAGTTTCTGGTATCTCTTAGGAGAAAGTGGCTATTGATTAAATTTATCTTTATTAAGACATTAAATAATACCTACTATATTATTCTTTATTGTTCTTAGTATTTTATAATTATTTTTAGTGAATAAGATGAAAGTCAGATTATTAACCAAAAAAGAGCCAAGAGTTGAGGGGTTATGACTGATACTACAGACAGACCTTTCCCAAGCTGTTTTAGATTTTATATGTAGCCTGTCCTTTAGTGTTTGGTTTATACCGATTTTCTCATAATTAAATCTGACATGACCTTTTGGTGTCCAATCAGGATTTCATATGTTCTAGTAATGTACCTGGAAACTGACATCCCATGACACTAATTATCTAGAGAAAGCCATGAATGTTTGCTCAGTTCATGTTGGCACACTTTCTTATTTCAGTCTGAAAAGAGAGTTTTAGGGGATGGTATGAGTGAGGTGTAAACATCACCATGTGGATGGTGTGTCCTAGAGGAAGTGGATGCACACACAGTGTATGCCTAGTTTCTTCAGATGTAAGAGGAGCACCTTGCGAGCCAATTTAGGAGAAACAGGGTACTCAGCAAGTTCCTGCTCACCAATCAACTATACTTTAATTTAAAAAAGGAAAAGAAGTAGAAAAGTTAAAAAAAAAAAAAAAAACTCAGGCAGTGGGTAAACCTACTCCAGTGTAAGAAGGGGTTTGTCATTGCGTGAGAGCCACAGAAATGTAGTAACCAAAAACAAAAGAAAAAGAAAGAAAAAGCCCACTGTTTAATGTCATTAATTAAGTCATCACTTATGACCCTATTCCTTTTTTTTTTAAACATCTTTATTGGAGTATAATTGCTTTACAATGGTGTGTTAGTTTCTGCTTTAAAACAAAGTGAATCAGCTATACATATACACATATCACCATATCTCCACCCTCTTGCATCTCCCTCCCACGCTCCCTATCCCACCCCTTTAGGTGGTCACAAAGCACCGAGCTGATATCCCTGTGCTACGTGGCTGCTTCCCACTAGCTATCTGTTTTACATTCGGTAGTGTATATATGTCCGTGCCACTCTCTCACTTTGTCCCAGCTTACCCTTCCCCCTCCCCGTGTCCTCAAGTCCATTCTTTACGTCTGCGTCTTTACTCCTGTCCTGCCCCTAAGTTCTTCAGAACCTTTTTAGATTATATATGTGTGTGTGTGTGTGTGTGTGTGTGTGTGTGTGTGTGTGTGTGTTAGCGTACAGTATTTGTTTTTCTCTTTCTGACTTACTTCACTCTGTATGACAAACTCTAGGTCCATTCACCTCACTACAAATAACTCAATTTCATTTCTTTTCATGGCTGAGTAATATTCGATTGTATATATGTGCCACATCTTCTTTATCCATTCATCTGTCGATGGACACTTAGGTTGCTTCCATGTCCTGGCTATTGTAAATAGAGCTGCAATGAACATTGTGATACACGACTCTTTTTGAAATTATGGTTTTCTCAAGGTATATGCCCAGTAGTGGGATTGCTGGGTCGTGTGGTAGTTCTATTTTTAGTTTTTTAAGGAACCTCCATACTGTTCCATAGTGGCTGTATCAATTTACATTCCCACCAACAGTGCAAAAGGGTTCCTTTTCTCCACACCCTCTCCAGCATTTATTGTTTGTAGATTTTTTGATGATGGCCATTCTGACTGGTGTGAGGTGATAGCTCATTGTAGTTTTGATTTGCATTTCTCTAATGATTAGTGATGTTGAGCATTCTTTCATGTGTTTGTTGGCTATCTGTATATCTTCTTTGGAGAAATGTCTATTTAGGTATGACCCTACTTCTAACAAGGCATTATTTCATTATAGCTTCAATGCCAATCTTCTTTTACTAAATTAAAATTAAAATTCCACTGGACTGGTCACTAAATTAAATTTCCACTGGTGAACATTCTAACCCTGTAATGCTGGACATAAAGGGTGTTTCACATGAGAGCTGTCCTTAGAAAATTCTGCCAGTTATATTTTTGAATTTAGGTTAAATAAAGTATTCCCAAGTTTTCCCCATCACGGAACAATTTCTCAGTGTTTGCTTCTAAATCTTTAGTTGATTTTTATTGTTTCTTTCAAATGGTAATCGGGGGGGATATTCTTAACAATACAGGAAAATAAGCAAATTTCATCCTATGCACCTAGCCATCTCAACTTTACTTTTCCTTTTCTGCAGCTGAAACCAAAAATTATTCATAAAAATTCCATGATTTTCACTTAAGTAGCCTCAGGGGAGAGCAAATGCACCTATCAAATAAGTGTTGTTAAGGATTACTAATTATTAATGCAGAAGCCAACTGTTTTCTGTGTCACCATTATCACTTTTGTGACATAGCAGACAGATACAGTCCGTAAAGCATGGTGGCATATTTTACCTTTTACATTTCACTACTGCAAAAATGAAAAGCTACTAAATGTAAAATTATAAACGTAAGTTTTATAGAAGCATCAGAAGCATCAGATGGAAAAATCACTTAAAGTTTTGTAATAAAAACTTATTCGGAAACCACTAAAGGGACATCTAATGTTTGGAACGTTGAGTAACTGACTTCATAATACTTATTGTAGATTATCTCCAGCAGCAACGATAACAATAATGGATCAGAAATTCAGGGCGACTTTTATTTATGAGCTTGAAAATGAATGCGTAAATCTTAGGCCTCTCTTTTCCACATTGGTGTTTCAGCATCGGGGTCTTTGGTTCCGTTGGAGTGAGCTGGATGCCACAGGGCCTGACCAAGCCTCCGCCCGGCCAGCGCCCAAAGCCAGGACTCCTAGCTTCTGCAGCTGCACTGCCCTTAGGGTCCCCACCCCTTCCCTCTGTGCTTCTGCCATTCGGTGTGCACCCCACACCATCCAGTTATATCAGGTAGTTAAATGCTGATGTGCACAAACAAGGCCCCCGGGCTTGGGGGTCATTCTGAAATTTTCAAAGTGTACCTGGATTGATGTGGGTGGGAATCCCAGCTTCAAAGTCACTCAGTCTCCTAAGCCTGGTTCTCATAGTAAGATAGAAACATAGTTGTGATGCTGAATAAATGAGATGGTGCATGTAAAACACACCTGGCCTGAGGACTTATCCACCTGCCTCATTTCATTGTCCACCATCCTTCTCAGCCCGTTTCCCAGGTGCCCTTACTTTCCAGCCCAGAGCCCTCAGCTCCTCTGCCGACAAAGCAATGGTACTGCGCTAAAATGCTGCTCGGTTGCATCCAAAACTGTCCTCCAAGGGCAGCCCTGTCGACCTCAGTCTGATTCAAAGGTCAGCCGATGCATCTATGACCCACTGGCTCCTGAGCCAGCCCAGCCCAGGCCTGAAGCCCACCTGAGCCCCTGCTCTGCACCAGGGAGCCTGTCAGTGGTGCTGTGAGGCCAGCAGGGGCCTGTCCCCCTGCCCAGCCCTGTGTGACCTTCCTGCCCCGGAATCACCACCGCAAGCCACATGCTGCTCGCGGGCCCTGGGGTTCCAGGCATCACTGCCTGGATGTCTCCACTGCTGGTTTCCACCGGCCTTGTGGATGCCAGGGAGCCATCCTCAGAATATATTAATATTTTTTAATATATCTAGAGTATTTTATAACTTTCCCTCTCATTAATTGGTATGGAGCATGATCTCTTTGTTTACGGTTCTTTACTGTTCATGTTCAACATTGTCGTGTTTCTCGGGAGGTTTTTTTTTTTGCGGTACACGGGTCTCTCACCGTTGTGGCCTCTCCCGTTGCGGAGCACAGGCTCCGGACGCTCAGGCTCAGCGGCCACGGTTCATGGGCCCAGCCGCTCCGCGGCATGTGGGATCTTCCCGGACCGGGGCACGAACCCGCGTCCCCTGCATCGGCAGGCGAACTCTCAACCACTGCACCACCAGGGAAGCCCTTTCGGGAGTTTTTGTTCAATAAATAGAGTAGATCCCTCCACTATGGACACTGATGTCTGTCTGCACCTGTGGGAAGCTCAGGGGCTCCCTCTGGACTTGACCTTTTGATACCTGGGCTCAGCTTTCTAGCCCACTGGGCCCACCTCCTCCAGGCCGCCTTCCTTCCTTCCTCCTTCCTTCCTTACGGCTGTGGATACCTCGTCACACATCGGGCCGAGCCCACCTCCTCTCAGACAGCCAAACACTTCCTCTGCCTTCTTTCAGTAAGGCTTTCAGTCTGAAACGTTGCTCCCTAGTTGTGTCTCTACTACTCACAAAGTCTGAACCCACAATTCTTGTAAAAATTGCGCATGTTGTCTCAAGATGGCTCCCACGTGTCCCTTCCCCACTCAGGTGGCACTAAGTCACCCCTACTGGATGTTTCACCCAGAGGACCTGCCCCCCTCATTCCTCCCGCCAAAGTCACATCCACTCTGCACTCCACCACTGCAGGAAGAATTATGATCTCTTCCTGACATTGGCTACTGTAGACATACATCACTGGCTGACACGCTCTGCAAATGGTTTCCCTTGTGAATCCCCAAAAGAAGTTTGAAAAAACTATGTACCCCCTTTGAACATTATAAGTTGCTATCTAAAGTCTTCATCATAGGTTTGTATACGTTTATTTATTAATAGGAGATAGGCGATATTTAATTATCTTCTAAGATAAAATGAGGATTGATATAATGAGAATAAATATTTTATGATGTGCAATAAATAGAATTTAACCACCTTACAGATTAAAGCACACCGAATCTGAAAGAAAACGCATGAAACTTTCATCCGCGGTTTGCATCCAGGAAAACTTGGCTGTCCTACAGAACAGCCCAGTTCCAGTTAAAAGAATAAGTGTTACCAGCCTCTACCACTTTGGATGTCCTGAATTCAGAGCATCTCAGGATGAACCAAAACATCCCATTTTTAACACCAAATTTTTCCCTTTATATACGTATGTTTCATAAGGAAAGGCAGGAAGCACTGTGAGTTTCCAGGGTCAGTATTTCAGTCCATCCCTTGGTTTCACACCTGCACGTCTTTTCACCGGGGCAGGGCCCCATAGTAATATTTAAGATGAGTGAGGGGCTTCCCTGGTGGCGCAGTGCTTGAGAGTCCGCCTGCCGATGCAGGAGACGCGGGTTCGTGCCCCGTTTCGGGAAGATCCCACATGCCGCGGAGCGGCTGGGCCCGTGAGCCATGGCCGCTGAGCCTGCGCGTCCGGAGCCTGTGCTCCGCAAATGGGGGAGGCCACGACAGTGAGAGGCCCGCATAACGCAAGAAAAAAAAAAAAAAAAGATGAGTGAGGGCTTTGTCAAGTTTGAGAGAGACCACTGTTCCTGGAACTCCTCAGGGAGATCAGTTTGGGCAGAGTCCATAAAGCCGCTAAGTGTCTAGAAATTACTACTTTGGAAACTACCCATGTACCCCTTGGAAAGTCTCCTTGTGTCTGCAGAGGTGTGCACATCTCAGTTGAAGTTCAAGAGTCCCAGGACGCCGACCTTACTGCACTTTATATGCGAGTGTGGTGTGTTCTTGCCTTATCTCCACCCTATACAGCCACAAGCCTCTTGAAAGCAGGGGCTATATTTCTGTTACCACTTTTGCATCCCTCACCATCCCTCCCAGGGTGCCTGGCACAGAGCAGGCTAAGTGCTCACCCGTGGATTTGGCTCGCACACTCAGATTCCCACCAGGGGCCAGGAAGGGGATAAGAATGAATGAAGCAAGCTCGGAGGGGTCCGGGCAGGGGATCGTCTCAGGGATCCCAAGGAGGTGGCACCTGCGACAGCAAAAGCCGAGACTGGAGACCCGGTCCAGGCACAGGCTGTGCGGGGCCGCATTTGCCTCATTAAGGAATCTGGGTTTTCCTCAGTGGAAACCCCTTGGAAGATTTTTAAGCAGGAAAGTAACGTTTTCCAGAGGCAAGCTGTGGCTGAGATGGGGAGAACAGGCTGAGGGAGCCCGAGGGTGAGGCTACGCTGGTCATTCAGGGGGCTCGTGGCTTGGGTGTGGGGGGCGGTGAAAACGGAGGGAGTAAACCAGGATGTGCTGGGTTCTGGAGATGCTCAGGTGCAGGGGAGGTTGAGGCTGCGGAGAAGGGGCCTTGGGAGAGGACGTGCCCACGAATTTGGTCTTTATTCTATAGCAGTGGGACCATGGGAGGCTTAAAGGAGGGAAATTGATCTCATTTAAAAAGGTGGTTTTCGGTGGTTGACATGGCTTTCCTTCTCTTCTACTCTTGCCGGGATCGTGATGACTTGTACACACACACCTGTCAGGTAGGGCCCTTCCCAGTTCCTTGGATGCTTACCTGGCGGCAGTGTGACCGGTGGGGTTAGACCTCACCCCGTGGACAACTTTGCTGACCTCTCTCTGCCTCAGTCTCCTTTCAGTAAAATGGGGAAGAGTAGCACCTATCAGATAAGGTTGTGATTTTTAAATTAATGACATAATACATGTAAAACACTCAAAGGAGACCTGGGAAATAGTAAGAGCTCAAAAGAAGTTAGGAATTATCCTGTTTACAGTGGAATACCAATTCGTATCTGTACCCTTTCTTCTCTTCCAAAAACTCTCATACGCCACCATGAGCTCCAAGGACCTTGACTTCCTGTGGCTCTAACGCAGAAAACATACTATATAGAAATGAGAATGTGAAAAGGAGGGGTAGGAGTCATCTATCAAGGTTTGAAATTATGATTTTTTTTTTTTTTTTTTTTTTTGCGGTACGTGGGCCTCTCACTGCTGTGGCCTCTCCCCGTTGCAGAGCACAGGCTCCGGACGCGCAGGCTCAGCGGCCATGGCTCACGGGCGCAGCCGCCCCGCGGCATGTGGGATCTTCCCGGACCGGGGCACGAACCCGTGTCCCCTGCATCGGCAGACGGACTCTCAACCACTGCGCCACCAGGGAAGCCCTGAAATTATTATTTTTAATATCTCCCACTGCCCATGAACTAGAGAACTAGTCTTCCACAATAGAGCCATCCTTGAATGTCTTTCACTTACCCTTTTCACGGCTTTTCATTGTTTTCATTCTGCTCTAGTTCTCTCTGCCCTTTGTTGTTGCTGCTCCTGCAGGGCTGGGTGGTGTAAGAACACCCGTCCGCACGTCTCTGCTCAGCAGAGAGAGGTCTGTGCGTGCTGACGATCACCAGGGAAGTGGGATGTGGTCCTGGCCCGATGCTATTGAAATTTCAGGACCTTACCTTTTAAACGCTTCAGTCCCCCAGGGACAGCTGCTGAGAATAACCTTCCCACCTAGTGTGCCAACATCTGTAAACGCACGGCCACAGTGATCATGGGGCTCGCACCCAGCCAGCAACTGCAGAAATCAGATACCTTCCGGGGCTGTCATTGCAGCCATTCATGCCAGAGGGAGCGGGGTTCTCAGCATCCTTTGCCTGCTGTTTCCTTGTCCTAGGAGCTTAGCTGTTTGTCCACCCTGAGAGCAATCTCCAGTGACCTCTCCATGGATTATTCTCCCCATGCTGAGGGTGTTTTCCAGCTTTTGGGAGACAGACATCAAAGGCTAGGAATACATCCCTGGCCCCCCCCAGGTGGTCCTCCTCAGGTGGTCCTCCCCCCGTTTCAGCCCAGCGACGGTATGGGACTGAGAGTAAGCGCCCTGTGTACCAGGCACGCATCTGGAGACTCTCGGTGTTGGCTCACAATGGCCACAGTCATCCGACGCCATCAGGAGCTGCTAAAACCACATGGTGTCAGTGAGGTCACCCCGCCCCAGCCTCCAGTGTGCTTTTTGATTTTGTTTGGAGATGTGTATCTCTGAATCATAATGTATTCGGGTCTCCGGAAATAATTTGAAATATGTTGAAGAGAAAAGGAAAACAGGATTGACAAATTTTGCATTAAAAACCTTACCTTTGGGGGCCTCCCTGGTGGCGCAGTGGTTGAGAGTCCGCCTGCCGATGCAGGGGATACGGGTTCGTGCCCCGGTCCGGGAGGATCCCACATGCCGCGGAGCGGCTGGGCCCGTGAGCCATGGCCGCTGAGCTTGCGCGTCCGGCAACGGGAAAGGCCACGACAGTGAGAGGCCCACATATTGAAAAAAAAAAAAAAAAAAAAAAACCTTACCTTTGGGTTCCCTCCTTTTTCCGGGTTTCCCCCCCAAAAAAAAAAAAAAAACAAGATTTCAATGAACATTCATGAAAATATCTTGAATCGTCAGCCAAGATAAGACTCTCCAGTACCCACCCTGAGCAGCTTCATCATTGAATTGCCCCAGGTGTGGGAGGAGCTGAGTGGTGTACAGGAGGGGACCACGCTCACATCCAACAGCACATGGTGCCACCCAGGAAGGAGGCTGGGGGACCTTTTCTAGCACCAATGTTTTTCTTTCTCAGATCAACTTAGAATAATCTTTGTGTTCAAATTCATTTTCAGATCTTAGCCCCAAACTGTTTTAGTTCTTCTGGATACCTGTCCTAATTTTAGCACTAAAAAGACCCTCACCTAATGCATTCTTCTCTCCTGATCTTTTTTTTTTTTTTTTTTTTTAGTCCAGGTCAATGGGTAAGAAAATGATCAAGACTAAATGATGATTTAGTGATCATTGTCATCACCCAAGTGAGCCTCTAATTCTTATAAATGCCCTTTATTTTAAAGATAACCCAAACCCAAATGTTAAGTAAACATTAAAAAACTTGTGTCACCTTAACTACCGCTTTGCCCCTCAGTAAAATGGCACAGCCATGTTCCCAGATAATGTTTTATGAGGGAAGTTCCTTCTAAATCAGAAAGAATTGGGATTTCTTGATTCAAAGAGCTTGTATACGGCTTAGACTATTCAGTAGATTCAAAACCTACAAATCTTGGGTGTTCCACAGTTCCACCTCCATAGGAGACCACGTGACAGGTCAGAGGTGCAGCCGAATGCCCCGATGCTGAAGATCTGTGGTCCTTCCCCAGGAGACCCAGCCCCCGGCCCCGGCCAATAAATGCAGAGTCTCTTGGGTTAGGACATCAGAATTGTTTAGAAGCTTCACAGTAATTGTAATATTACATATTACATATGTAATATGTAAAATGTAATATGAACCACTGCCTTCGATGGAGAACAGTTAGTGGAAGCCAGGATCACACTCTGGCTCCGGATCATGGGTTGAGTTAAGATCGGAGGCAAAGCCTCGGGGCAGGGGGCCTCAGAGGAGCCACCTGCTTAGTGGTTGGGACCAGCTCCTGCAGCACTGCCTGGCGGCGCTCTGTGGACTGTGTGACCATCACGCTCATTCTGAAGAGGCTTCTGCAAAAGATGCCCCCCGTCTATGAATCGGGAAGGAGTAAAGGCAATGTGCTTTCTAGCTTCTACAGATAATCTCTGAAATACGTCAAGAAACGGACTCATATTATCTATTAACATTACTTAATATTTTTATATTTAATATAACAGTATAATAGTAAATAATGTGGTTTATCCTGATGCATACAGACTTATTCATTCATTCAGTTATTCATTGAACTGCCATGTGCTGGGTGTGCCACAGGCACTAAGGAAAGGGCATTAAACCACGACAGCCACATTTCCCACCCGCCCCCGCCCCCCGGAACTTGAGACAAGTCATCACAACAGGGTCTGAAGCCAAGAAAGGGCAAGTGAGTTGTACCTGGGAACTTGCCCCCAGCCGTGAATGTCTCTGTTGGGCATAGATGGGAGAGGGGGCTTTCTCCCTGAAGGCACTCGCCTTCCGCCATGCTGGGACATCTGATTCATCCACGGTAGCCCTTGTCATCAGAACTGTTTCTAGAAGTTTCAGACTAGGTGGCACAGGCCTGTGCATCTAGCGAAGGAAGCAGAAAGTGTCAGCCCTGTGTTTCAGGGTCACATTGGGAAGGCTATCTGTTTGCACAAAGATGGACTCAGGGTGTTTTTTCCTTGTGAGTAAGTAACAAGCTGTTAAGTACACAACGGAGGCACCTCTCTCCCTGAAAGCTAGAAGCATAGTGATTGATGGAATCCGATGTTTACTTGTGCCCCCTGTAACCTTGACTAAAGTCACTGAAGTCTTCAGCCTATGCATCAGGAGAATGGCACGCACATGCCAAGGGACGGGGCCAAATGGCAGGTGCAGCTTCATGGTGGGCAGTGTGCAAGGTTCCATAAGGGGACTCGACGCAGAGGCTCAGCAGTTGGGGGGGGTTCTCACGGGGAGGGGAAGAGTGTAGCCATGGCAGCAGGAGGAACGATAGATGTTTGCATTCCAGGGAGGAGGGAATGAGGCTTGACAGTGAGGAAGACGAAAAAGTACACAGGAGCCAACTGGTAATTGGTCAACAGGAAGGGGAGGTGACTGAAGGGGCCCCCGGCTGTGCCCCCATTGCTCAGCCAATGAGTGACCATTAATAAATATCTTTAAATGCACCTTGTTTTTTTTTGTTTTGGTTTTGGTCTTTGTTTTTGCAGTTTCAACTCTTTTATTACCTTGGGCTTTAGAAGGTTTGAGTTAAATTCCTTAATGTTCATTTTATAAGGCAAATGAAGGCTACAAGTTCTTCCTAACCTATGGCTTAACCTACTGATTTCTGCAAAATAATTTACGGAGAAAGCTTTCTGTTTTTACTGATCAAATTCTACACTCAATGATAATATATCTCTTTAAAAAAAAAAAAAGACTTGTCATAGAAAATTTCAAATATGTACAAAAGTCGACAGAATTGTATAATGAATCTTCATGTAACCATCACCTGGCTTAAAATTGATCAACTTATAGCCCAAATTGCTTTAAATATACCTCCAATTTATCTCCCTCCGTTTCTTATAATATTTTAAGGTAAAGGCACCTTGTTTTGCTCTGACACTTGGCTGTGTGTAAAATGCCTAAGTGTGCGTTCATTCCACGAATCCTTAAAATAACCCTGAGACGTGTTCCTGAAATCAGTATGTAGATAAAGAGAGATGCAGACACTAAAGGTCTCAGTGGCCCAAGTAACTTGCCCCAAATCACACAGCCAGTTCAGAGCCAGAGGCAGATCTCAAGTTCACATGTTTGAGCTCCAGACCGAGTGATCTGCAGTGTCCAGATACAGCAGCACAGCTGTCCCGACCCATCCCTAAATGCTCATCTGAGTCCCCGTGTAACGTGACTCTCCACGCCTTTGAAGTTGTCTTTCTCTCCTGTCCTCACATGTCTGCTGGTCGTATAAAGATTTATGCTGTTACATGTAGACCCTCAAACATGCATGGGCATAAAGTCGAGTTTGGGTTTTTAAAAAATCTGCATTAAAAGAAAGTTTAAGTTCCAGCTTTCCGTACCTATACAGTATCTATAGCACTGGCATTTTGTAACCCATATTTTCCCTCTTTTTTTCCCAGTCCATAAAAAGAGCTTTTGAATACTAAGATCCCAAAAGCTGGGGCAGCAGATCCCGGTCACGTTCAGTGACAGGAAGTACAACTGCTTGAATCCAACTCCTCTCTTCCTTGAAGGAGTCAGGCGAAATTTTTAAAAAGGATTAATTTGACAGCACAGAATAAGAAAAATATTAGAAACAAGAAAAGGCCATTTTTCCTATAGATGCTCATTTCGTTCTATATACCGTTTCCCGGTATATCTGCCAGTCGTTAGCAGGAAGAGTAATGGTACCCATTTCTTTTTTTAAATTTCACTCTTGAGTATTATGGAGATAAATAGCTAAATGATGAAGAAATAACTTTCTTTCACGGCAGTCATTTAAGAAGGGCAAAAGAGCTCAAATGCAGATACACTGGATGACACGAGAAAATTCAACCATGAGTGAAAAATTCAGTATTTCTAAGGGTGTCGTTTTAGGAAGAATACCCTCTCGCATCAACACTAGAAGGAGAGCTCTGTCCACCTAGAAAAGTAAGGGGACTGCCTGTGGCCGTCCATAGATTTCTTTGCAAGCCCCAGAAATTTTCCAGTTGCAAACTCACAAAGAAAACAAAAGTCTCTGCTGTGTTTTGCTGCAGGACCAATGCAAGAGACCATCTATGACTTCTGGAGGATGGTGTGGCATGAAAACACAGCGAGCATCATCATGGTGACTAACCTGGTGGAAGTGGGGAGGGTAAGTGGTCCTCTCCGCCTGCTGGTCATTTGTTCCTTGCTTAGCCAGCTCTGGAAGCAGTGTGTGTCCTTCCAAAAAATATCAACTACCACGGCTCCTCCTCTCGCTTGCTTATAAATGATCAGTAAACAGAACCTGAATTGCTTTCATTTGTTGTGATAGCAACAGACAGAAAAGGCACTCAAGATTTAAAAGCAGTTGTTATCCGGCTATATTGAGCGCACAACAACACAAAAACACGACAAAGCATGCATGCTGGTTGTTGGGTTTCAGAACACAACGGGAGGCCCCAGGAGACAGGACTGCATTCCCCACCTCTGGGAAATCCACTCTGAGAACAGCCAGCAGGCCTGGAGTCAATCCTGGGCTTAGAAATCCAGCATCTCCTCTCGCTTAGATTTTCCTTTCCTCCCTTTCCCGACCTGTAAAGTGGAGACCACACTCCGACCCCCTCCCCACCCCCACCCATCCCCCCGCCACCCCAAGGTCTTGGGTTACTTCATCTGTATTGACTACGGGGGAGCTATTTTTATTTAACCAGGAATTTCTTAAGTAATTAAGATCTCGGTCGTGGGATGCTACAGGATTCTTTCCAAAGGGAAATTTTAAAACGAGAAGATACACAGGGTGCAACTGCTTTGTTGAATAGTGGTCCCAATTCTATGGTTCTGCTGGAGGACTTCTTAGAGAGGTTGACATTGTGAGATCTACCCTCAGCCTAGAGATTAGCCTTGAATTGAGATATCGGGGCAGAAACCATAAAGGGGTTGTTTCTTAAGATTAGCTGTCGGCCTTAAAAAGAAAGGAAATCCTGCCATTTACAACACAGATGCACCTGGAGGACATCACGCCAGGTGAAATAAGCCAGTCACAGAAGGATACAGACTGCGCAGTTCCACTCATAGGAATGATGGAGAACAGTCGAATTCTTAGAAGCAGAAAGTACAAGAGTGGTTGCCAAGGGTTGCAGGGAGGGAGAGGTGGGGGCTTGATGTTCAGTGGGTATGAGGTTTCAGTTACGCCAGATGAACAAGTCCTAGAGATCTGCTGTACAAAGTGTACTTGTAGTCAACGATAGGCATCGCATACTTGATTTGTTAAGAGGGTAGACCTCACGATAAGTGCTCTTAATACGCACACACACACACACGCGCGCGCACAGGCATGCACCAAGAACAAAGGCACACAGGAAACCACAGGAGTTGGTGGATATTGTCTATAACCTTGGTTGTAGTGATGGTACCAAGGTACCAAGGTACCAAGGATATCTGCATGTGTCAAAACCCATCAAATTGTGCACATGAGCTTTTTTGTACATCACATACTTCTTCAATACATCTGTTTAAAAAAATGGATTTTCAGAAGGTATCACAGGAAGCACAAACCGGGAAGAAGAGAGACATTAAGAAGTGGGAGGGGGGCTTCCCTGGTGGCGCAGTGGTTGAAACTCCTCCTGCCGATGCAGGGGACACGGGTTCGTGCCCCGGCCCGGGAAGATCCCACATGCCGCGGAGCGGCTGGGCCCGTGAGCCGTGGCCGCTGAGCCTGCGCGTCCGGAGCCTGTGCTCCGCAACGGGAGAGGCCACAACAGTGAGAGGCCCGCGTACCGCAAAAAAAAAAAAAAAGTGACCCATGGAAAAGCACTAGTCCCAAACGTATTATGGGTGTATTCTGCTAAATAGTCAAGGAATGGGTAATTCAAATCTTATAAAAACTATTCGGAGAAGAGAAAAAGAAAGACTACTGCCCCACTTTAAGAGGCGAGTATAACCTTGATATAAAAACCAGAAAGGGACATAGCAAAAGGGAAAATTATAGATACCACAAACTAGGAAGAAATAAATACACCAACAGATCAAAAAAGAGAGCCCAGATGTTGATGTAGGCATTCGTGGGAAAATGTGTAATTAGTGGGAAAAGCATGAGCTTTTCCATCAATTGAACTGGGACATTTGATTATTCATGTGGACTAAAAAAAAAAAAAAGCCCATAAATGAATACTAAATAAAGACCAAAAGTTTTAAACACTTTAAAACTTTAAGAAGGAAATATGGGGAAAATATTTATGGCCTTTGTTTTAAGGGTGTTTCAAATATACCAAAAGCTCAACACGCTAAGAAAAGGATGGGGAAAATTGACTATTAAAATGTAAAATTTTTTGTAGAATAAAGGATATTAGTAAAGTGACAAGACAAGTGGGGAGAAGCTATGGGCCCCTTATGTAAAGTAGAAAAGCTTACAAAGCACTAGTTTACATACTAACAGTGTAAAAACCATTTCCGTCTCTCAATTCCCTGTCTCCTGGGAGACATCGAGAGCAGGGGAGCTGGCTGGAAGTAGGGGGTGGGGGGAGTCGCTGAGCTCCCCACCACCAACCCCTCACGTGGGCGGTGGAGATGTCATAGCACCTGCTTCATAGGGATCTTGTAAAGATTAAATGAGTTTCTACGTGTCAGGTGGTTAGAGAAGTTCCCACCCCATTCCGAGGACTACGTAAACATAGATATTAATGTAACCCTTACATTTTCTCCAGCAAAGCTAAGACCTACAGTGATATCTATAAATTACCTTTTTTCACCCCAAATCAGTATTTTGCTATGAAAGCAGTAATGACCACTGGAGGAAAAAAAAAAAAAAATTCAACTGCACCAGAAAGCAAGCTCCTTTCAGGGAGGAGACCACCTTACAAATTGTTGGTCTCTCCCTCCTGGCACTCAGGAAATGCCCAACAAAGTGAATGAATGCGAATTCTTCCCTCTTATTGTTAGAGATTAGTTAGCATCTGCTAGGTTAACTGTGAAACAGCTAAGCTAAATATTTTATCTGTTTCTTCCCCTGAAATGTATGATTCATCCTGAATCTTCACTCATCTCACAAATACTTGTTGACTGCCCCTGGTATGATAAGGAGCAAGAGAGATGTGGAGACTGCTTTGCACTGCTTTGCTTTCCCAATAACTGTATTCCTTGAAAGTTATTTACCAGATTTTACATATTTGCATCAGAGCTCACTTAAAATAATCCCAAGATAAATTATTTTGAAAAGTAGATAATTATTAAAAATAACAACTACTACTGGATTTTTTTTAAATAAAGAAGGCACACGTGTATTTTTTGCTTATTTGAAATTCCAAAGTGTGCTATCTCAGGACTCAGTGACTGTGTTACCAACCAGGGTTCTTGGCCTCCTTAATCAATAGAGATTGATAAGAGGCCAGACAAGAAATTCAGGCCAGGCTTTATTGGGGCCTGTGTTGCAGCAGGGGGAAGCGAAAACAAGCAACAGGTTCCCATGCTTATTCCCGAGGCAGGGCAAGCTGGTTCCTTGTATGGGGTGAGGGTAGGGGTGTGTCCAGGGGTCAGGCCGGAGGCGTGGCTTAGGGGGTTTGCCCACCCCTTTGGTGGTGGCGTGTGCAGGGGGCATGTGCCCTGTTTTTGCTCCTGGCTCTTCACAAGTGGCAGTTGTCTTTTTGTATCTTTTGTCCAGAATTTGCCCCAACTGTGCATGCACGCAGTTATTTTTTAGTCCCTTATAGTTTCTTTGTATTTTGTTGCTTGAAGAGACGTGTGTCCAGGTGCAAGCACTGCAACAAAGGGTCCCAGGTCCCAGCCTGTCTCAACTAGAGGTGAGCTGTTTTCATACGATAAACCCTCTTCCTTTAAGGAAAAATCAGGACAGCATGGTCTTTGGCTAACAGGTCAAAGGGAGATTGCGCTATAAAATTACTATAGTAAAAAAGCTTCAAACACCAAAGCCCACTGTCTGTTGGACATGGCACCTTTTGCTGGAATGCAAGTTTCATTCCGAGTTACCTGCCTTGGAACAATAGCAAATAAAAAGGCCAGGCAGTGGTGGTCTCTGTTCCTTCCATCAGGCACTTGGACCCGTCCCATACAGGGTGGCCACTGTTGATATTTTTGATGGAAACTATTCTTTCTGACAAATAACCGTGGACACTTCAGCTAACAGTGTGCAGCAGAAGAGGGGAGTCAGGGTTCAAATTCAGCCATAAATGGAAGCCCACAGGCTCACAGAAATTCAGTAATTTTAGGTCTGGTAAGCCTACTAAAACAAAAAATCCTTGCAAATCCTTACCGGGTTTGTGGGGATGTGGCAAGCTCTGGAGAGTCCTCCCCTGTTACCATCAGCCTCTTGGACCAACCTGTCTTCAATTAGTAATGCACTTAATGGCATCTGTCCTTGAAATGTCTGGTGTGATTCGGGGGTGTTGACAAAAGGTCACATGCCCTCCGGGAAAAAGTCGAATCTTATTCCAGGCTGTTTCCCATTGTTCATGCTGCACATTTGTTGAGAGATGACCTTTCCATTTTCCATGCTTGGAAACAGCAGCAACAAACCACTGAAGAAATGAAAATGACATGGTTTTAAGGGGAGCAACTAGCTACTTAGCACGTTGAGCGCACGCACGCAGTGTGTCCTTCATGAATCAGGCATGAGCCCGGGAACGCTGTTTGTTTACACAGGCTTGATTCATTAAGTCAGAGCCGGGCAGCTTTCCCCAGATTTCTGCCCTGCAGTGCTCCGCATTAGGCCGCTGTAATTGCTGGTGTTAGAGCCGCTGGGAGGCCTTCCCTGTCGCAGCACCTGTGCAGAAGACTCAGACGCTGCACTTCCCTCCAGCGGGGTCCCCGGCACATCTGCCAGGACCTGTCATTATCTAAGACTTTCTGGTCACCCCCGTGCGTCCCTCTCAGCCCGTGTGTTGTGGGAAGGGACCCTTGTCAGTTTTCCTGGCACCCGGCGACAGCTGCACACCTGGCATGTAAATTGCACCGGATGAGCTGTGATTGTTTTCCCTCTTTAATGAACCCACCCGAGAGACGCTGAGCTCTTTATCCATCGCCTGTTTCGCAGGCACTCCCGTTGACGCGGTTTCCGCGGAGCCTCAGGACTCCGTTGTGTTGCACTAATTCATGTGCCAAAAGTCTTAGAACCAAATCTGGGGGCCTCCCAAAGGAGATTTTTTTCCACTGGTAATTTAAGCTAATGATTTCTAAACATATTTAGTCAGTTTTATGAAGGCCTCATTAGAATGTGACTGTTTATTAAAAAGCCAAATGAGGTCTCAGAGTCAGGTAGGAAAATTATCGTTGAGCTGCTCTGAAGAGTTCTGATAAAGGCTTTTGGAGCTAAGAGAAGTAGAGACCAGAGATGTTAACCCCCATCAATGCAAGGGATGCGAGGGGGTCACCTAAACAGATGACCTATAATTCCTTTCACAAGGTTTATCACTAAAAGGGTAACAAAAGAAAAAAGTTAAAAATGAACACTGTTCGTCAGAATTAGCTGTCAAATTCACATGCAAGGAAGGTATATTAAGATTTCAAGTGCACCTGTCACATACAACAAAGAACATTTGCTTTTCTACAAAAGCCACCAGATCCAGGATCAATGGAAGAAGCAAGAGAGAAGCAAGATTTTCCCCTTTATAACATGGGGAAATACTGTTTAATAGTAAAAGTAACACAGGTAATGCCTAACAGGACAAAATAATAATATTTTTCACAAAATTTCTTAAGCTGTTCCAATTTGTACATGAAACGGAAGAGACAAATTCTTTTTGAAGACATTGCTGAAATTTTTCTGTCTTGAACTCTCACGATTGCCTTTCATCGATCTTTTTTTAATGAATTAAATATTTAAGATTGACATTTTGTGACCTGGGTAATTATAGCCTTAACTTTTGATGAATTTACACTCATTCAATAAGTATTCCTCTCCATTTTGATCTACCATCAGCCATTTCAGCGGTCATATTAATGTAGCTGATTCAAGCCTTGCCTCTCTCCATAACTTTAATACAAAACTAGGAAAAAAGAGGAAGTCTGCACCGTGGCCTGTGACGATTTCCACCCAGGCCCCGCCGCGTTTCACGTCACCTCCTCCAGCACATCACCCAAGAAATGAGGCCCTAACTGGTCATGAGCCATCAGCAGCAGGAGAGGGGCCCCCTGCAAGCCCCTCCCTCCACGAAGCCAGATCTTCCAGTACAGAAGACTCCGTAGCGGCCCTGTGAACCTTTGAGGTTTTCTCGGCCCAACCATCTCAGGTCCCCTCTGTAAAAAGTTAGAAAATCAACCCAAGAGCCTGATTTGTCTTGTTCACAAACTAACCCAAAAGTGGGCTTTCTGATCCCTTTTCAGCACAATGTATGCAACATTTAATGATACACTTACTGTATCCAAGGCACTAAGAAATACAAAGGTATTTATAATTCACTTGTCCTGGAAGAACATAAACTATGGTATTAGCGAACATTCAAACCATCAGCTATAATACACGTAAGTCAGAGTGATGGTGACCCTAGTGAAGGGACTGAGTCTGCCTAAGGGAATCTCAGAGGACTGCATGGAGGAGGTAGTGAGGAGCTGGACTTAAATGGGAGAAGAGATTTTAAATGGCAGGAATGAGACAGAAACCACTAGAGGGAAAACAGAGAAAGGGGAGTAAATGAAAGATTGGGAAGGAGCGAGTGGTCTGACGCAGGTGGCTGGAGCCCTGATGGGGAGGTACTGTGAACCCGGAGGCTGGAGGCTGGTTGAGGTCTTGTCCGTAGGGGTCTGAAATGCCTTTCTAGGAGGGCAAAGGAGGAGCAGGG
>NW_006786302.1:1340134-1365704 GCF_000442215.2 Lipotes vexillifer | reverse complement strand
GGGGGGGGGGGGGGTGGCGGTGCTTGTGTGGTGTACGGAAGGCGTGTAGCTGGTGCATCCTATGTCCTAATTAATGTTGTCGAGAGACAGTTCTAGTGGCCGCTAGAGAAAGGTTTAGAAGGGTTACAGAAGGGCATGGAGACAGGGTAGGCCAGAGCAAGACTGGTGAGGGACGTGGTGGGCTCAGGCTGTGGCAGGGGTGATACCCACCCGGGTCCTTGGACTCTGTAATCAATCGAAATTGATAAGAGGCCAGACGAGGGATCCAAGCAAGGCTTTACTGGGGGTCGTGCTGCTGCACAAGGGAGAGAAAACAAGAAACAGGTGCCCTTGCTCGCTCCCTGAGGCAGGGCGAGCTGGTCCCTTAAATGGGGTGAGGGTGGGGGCGGATTGGTGGGTGGGGCCAGAGGAGCGGCTTAGGTGGTCTGCCCACCCCCTGGGTGGTGCCGGGTGCTGGGATCAGCCCTGCTTTTGCTCCCGGCACCTCGGAAGTGACAGTTGGCTTGTGGCCTTCTTGTATCTTATTGTTCATAATTTGCCCCAACTGCACGTGTGCAGTTATTTTTAGTCCCTTACAGTTTCTTCATATTTTGTTGCTGGAGGAGACATTCGTTCAGGTGCAAGCACTCCAGTAAAGGGTCCCAGGTCTCAGCCTATCTCAGTGGCATTTGGAATTTATGGGAGACACATAATTTGGGTGTTATCTGGGGATGCTGATAGGAGCTTGAATGTGAACCCAGGTTTCTACCATTGTGACTCGGATTGATGTAAAGGCTATTAACCAAGAATGAGTATCCCTTCCCTTCCCGACCAAGGAAGGAAAGAAGAGCAGTTTTAGTAAAGCCATAACATGATTCATCAACGTATGCGGGGCATGCTGAGTTTGAGACTCTGAATGAACAACGTGGGGCTTTCCAGGAAGAGGGATGCGTGAGCTGAAGACACAAACTATGAAATGTGAGCTTCTCCCTTCGTTTACTGAGCATCTACTATGTGCTAGGCCTTGGGCTAGACTGGGGAGGGCAAGGTGAAAAGACCTGGCACAATCTAAGAGAAAGACAAGCAAACCAGAGAAGTATGATGTGAAGTGATAACCACTGAAACAGAAGCATGGCATCCTCGGCAAAAAGAGAGAGAAGAGGACTGAAGACAGCCCTGGAGGACGTCTATATCTAGGGGCGGGGCGGGGAGAGGGGAAGGGCTAGAGATGGAGTCAGATATGAGGAGCAAGAGAGATGGTGCCTAACCACGAGACCCAGAACCGTGACAAGTAGGAGAGGATGCAGGTGAGCAGCGTGAGGGAAGCTGCAGAGAGCGAGGTGCAGGGGACTGCAGGGGAGGGTTAAGGAACACAGTATATTGAGCACCTGCTCTGTGCCCGGCATTCCCTTCAATGACTGAAAAAGCCTTACTTCCTTAATTATCACAGCTGCCCTATGAGATACAAAGAGTCCTGTTTTCAAAATTAATAAACTAAGGCTCAGCGAGGTTAAGTGCAGCAGACCATTGAACAGTGCAGGGGTTAAGGGCACCGACCTTCGCTCAATTGAAATTCCGCTTGTAACTTGTAGTCAGCCCTCTGTATGTGCGTGTTGTTCCTCCATATCCAAGGTTCCACACCTGTGGACTCGGCCAACCTCAAATCGTATAGTACTGTAGTGCTCGTATTTAGTGAGAAAAAAAAATCTGCTCATAAGGGGACCCACGCAGTTCAAACCCATGTTGTTCAAGGGTCAGCTGTAATTTGGCAGAGGGCACAAAGTAGAGCTAGGATTTGAGTCTTAGTCTGTCTAGTTCCAAAGCCCAGGCTCTCTCCACAATTCCCCAGCACCTCCCTGTGAACAACTTTAACTGTTAACTTTTGGTTAACAACTTTAGTGTTGTTAACCAAAACTTCAGAAACAAGAGACCTGATTGAAATAAAGAGTTTACTGGGGGTTTGTTAGGACCGCAGCCCGGGATACACTGATTGAAGAAAGACTTGAATTACGGACTACAAGATGGGGGAGGCTTATAAAAGCAAAACCTGCATGGTTACATGAGCTATTTATCAAGAATTACAGTCGGATCTGGAAAGAAGTGAGGGTGCCGATTAAGCAAGGATTGGTTGGGGTCTGAAATGGTTGCATAGTTACAAGAGGGAAACTTGTAGCTTGCAGCTGGCAGGTATTGTTTTAAAAATGGCTGGTGTCCTTGAGTTTGGTATGGTTCACAGGAAGTTCAACTTCTCAGTGGTGCGGGGACGTGTCTGAGCCGGGTCCTCAATGGCCGCCCGCCTCCATCTCTGTTTGCCTGTACTGTGATGGCTCCATTATAATTTCACTTTGTCATCAGTACCTACCAGGTTGCAGTGTGCCATAGAACCAGGACCCCAATGGCCATGGGGTAGTGGCTACACGTGTGATAAAGACATTAGTGTAACTTGTTCTTGGAGAATTGAATCCAAGGAAAGAGACGTAGCAGCACCTAGAGGGAAGCAGGATCAAGATGTGATGATAGAGGTTGGGGTGTGTGTGTCTGTGTGTGTCGGTGTGTGTGTTTGCCGCTGTGTGTCTGTGTGTGTCTCTGTGTGTGCATGTTTGTGTGTGTCTGTGTGTTTGTGTGTGTCTGTGTGTTTGTGTGTGTCTGTGTAGGGTGGATAGGAGCATACCTTCTTGAAGGTCCAAGAAGAGAAAGGGGAGAGATGATCATACTAAGTGAAGTAAGACAAAGAAAGCAAATATCACATGACATCACTTACATGTGGAATCTTAAAAAATGACAGAAATGAACTTATTGAACTTACTGACAAAACAGAAACAGACCCACAGACATAGGAAACAAACTTATGGATACCAAAGGGGAAAGGGGGAGGGATAAATTAGGAGTTTGGGGTTATTAGATACACACTACTATATATAAAATAGATAACCAACAAGGACCTGCTGTATAGCACAGGGAACAATACTCAGTACTCTGTAATAACCTATATGGGAAAAGACTCTGAAAATGAATAGAAATATATATAGATATGTGGAGATATGTAGATGTGTGTGTGTGTGTATATAACCGAATCACTTTGCTGTGCCTGAAACTAACACAAATTGTAAATCAGCTATACTTCAATTTAAAAAAAGAAGAGAAAGGGGGAAAGTGACAGAGGAAAATCGCAGAGCAGGTGGGAGGGGACTCCCTCAGTTACCAAGCACATGCTACACGCCAGCCAGTGTGTACACACACAAGAGGCTGCGGCTACAAAGGCATTAAGCGTATGCCTGTCCACAGCAATGGGGAGTCAAACAAGGTGATTAAATCCTATGATTAAGGCTTTGCAGAGTGCTGCTACGGTAGTTCAGAAAGAAGGTACCTCATCAGACCGGGAGTTGAGGATGGAGGGTTTGTCAATAAATGCTTCCCAGACAAAGCGCTGCATGGGCCTGAGTGTGGAGGGGCAAATGGGACTGAACCAGCAAAGAAGGCAGGGTGCTCCAGGCAGAGGCAACCACAGGACCCCGAAGGGACACTGCAGCTGTGTTCAGAATGAACGTGGGGAAGGGGGAGAGACTGAGGCTTTGTCGTAGAGAGGCAGATGTGCATGTGAGGAGCTGGGCCTCTTCTTGCGACCAACACAGAGCCCCCGAAGGAGCAGTGAGGGAGCGACGTGGAGAGAGGGTCATGATGGGGATGCTACAGAGAGGAAGCAGTCCCAGGGCAGGGGGAGAGGCACTGGATTTGACAAGGAGAAGGTCACCTTTTGCCTGAGTGGTTCAGAGGGATGACCTCCCAGAGTTCTCTGACTGTATGCAACGGAAATCAAGTCAGGCTAATTTAAGCCAAAGGGACATTTGTTGGAAGAGTATTAGGAGCTCAGAATGTTGCTTTGAAGAATAAGACTTGCACACAGACAGGAAAGACGGCAGCAAATCCAGAGGGCCAGTAATCGGAGGGGGCCCACAGCCAGACAGTCTGGCCAGGGTGCAGGGGCTCAGAGGATGGGTGCCAACAATTTCCAGGCTTTTTCACTGTGCTCAGGATTCAAATCACGAGGACAGAGTATCATCTCCCCCCGGTCGGTTCTCGTGCTCATCCCTGGCCGTCCTGGGCCCCTAATTGACAAGCCACCCCATGGGAATGAAGTGAGTCTCCAAGAGGAAGTCAAGGATGTATCAGGAAGGATGATGGCTGAAATGGATGTTGTGACAGAAAACAGCATGACTCCCTACATATGGTGAGGATGGAAGGCAGTCCACAGGGTCGAGGCAGGAGTAGAAAATCAGGAGGTGGAGACTGAGTTTAAACTTGTCAGAAGCTTAGCCAAGAAAGGAAGGGAGAGACATAGGGCTGTAGGCAGAGGAGCGTTTACAATCGAAGGATATTTTACAGGTGGAAGACCTTTGAAAATTGTACGTGTTAAGGAAAGGACCAGGAGAGGGAGAGAGATTGAGCTGTTAGAAAGTGGACAGCTGAGGAGGCAGGAGAGGATGCATCCAGAACACAGGTCTTCAAGTCAGCGGTAGGAGAGGAGACATCTTTTCCTCTGAGCCTGGAGAACAGAGACAGATGAGAATGCAGGAGAATAAATGTAACAGAAACACACACAACAGATTTGGGAGGGTACCCGCTCCGATAACACACGTTTCCCGGATGAAGACAGGAGCAAGGCTGTGGCCTGAGCAAATAGCCGTTTTAGGGCGCCATCGAGAGCACAGGTGAAGGCTCAGCCAGAGTAGGAGCTGGCGTGCTCCTCTCTGGGGAGAAGGTAAGAGGGGGAGAAACATAGAAGCAAGGCTCAGTGGTGGCAGCTGGACCCGGGTGCACGGGGATCCTGGGATCCTGGGAGCCAGAGGCAGATCCTCCCAGAACTGACTGGGCTGTGAACAGGTGACCACGAGAGGGACGTGGTGGGCTTCACCCAGTGAGCTGGGAACCAACCAGTTCTCGCCTCCAAGCCTGAGTTCACACATCCCCGACAGGAAGGGAAATTGGCCCAGTGAGCGGTAAAATTCCATGTTTATACGAAGGATATGGCTCTTTGTTGATTACATGTTGGCTCAGAGATCCATTTGAGTAACAGATGCATCATCAGCCCAGATGTGCCGTAATCCACATGGCCTCAGGACCCTCCGGGCACCCACGGTGTCTGCACTGAGTACCAGCAGGAGGAGAAAGCACAGAGTCTGGATTTTGTAAAGGGAGTGATTCAATACAAAGCCACGAATGTCACTTCCTTGGGAGAGAGCCATCCACTCCTATTTCTTCTGCACAATTATACACGGATTTTGTAGAAGACCTAGAGCAGAACATTGCAGCGTGATTAGGTCCCCACGAGACGAATTCTGCGAGGTTCTGTCCGTACGTAATTTATGCAGACCGTAAAAGATGCAGTCTATAATTTATAGACCTTCTTTTGAAAATGATCTAATCTGACTACGGATTTGGAGAGAACATATTCGTTTCAGAAGTTCTCAAAATTGCCTGTAACAATCCACTGGTTTATCAACTGGCATATCAAGCAATCTCACCTTCTGAGCACATTTCCATCTTTTTAACCGATGCTCAGCAATACCGCCTCTGAGGCAGGCAGCAGGAAGGGGGTCTTCGGGGGAAATGTGGCCCCTTGCAATCATTTAATAAAGATATCCATGCCCAGCCCATCGTGTTCTGTGTAACCCCATGTGTGATTTTTGCATCTGAAAGAAGATCCCCTTGTGCACAGACACAGTTACTTTACGCCCAAAAAGTTAATAAAGAATCATCACCATCACTTAATGTTCATTAATCCAGCTTGGATAACCAGTCTGTTTAACTGCAAGGTAAACTGTGGTATAAAGGACATGCACAAACAGATACCATTGTGAAACAGCTTCGTTTAACTAGGAAACACTTCACTGACTACTAATTTGGGTGGCAATAGGAGACTAAAGGAAAACAGATTCTCTCAGAATAAAGCAAGGAGAAAACCACAGAACTTTCTTCTTCTGTCTCACTGAAGGCTTATTGAATATTTTACATTAAACACTCAGCACTGCCTTTTAATTTTTTTATTTTATTGAAATATAGTTGATTTACAATGTTGTGTTAATCTCTGCTGTACAGCAAAGTGATTCAGCCATACATATGCATATTCATTTTCATATTCTTTTCCATTATGGTTTATCCCAGGATATTGAATATAGTTCCCTGTGCTATACAGTAGGACCTTGTTGTTCATCCAGTCTGTATATAATAGTTTGCATCTGCTAATCCCAAACTCTCGACTCATACCCCCAGCTCCCTCCCTCTTGGCAACCACAAGTCTGTTCTCTATGTCTATGAGTCTGTTTCTGTTTCGCTAAGTACTGCATTTTAAAGCTCAAAGTAATGAGGCTTCTTATAGAAAATGTATCTGTAATGCTAACCCCAACCTTTATTCTCATAGTGTCCCTGCAGATAAGCGTGTGTGTGTGTGTGTGTGTGTGTGTGTGTGTGTGTACATGCATGCGTTTTTTTAAGGCTAGCTATTCCCCTCCCTCACACTTGCTTACATGGGTAACCAGACTAGATCTCTTTCACAACTTCCACACTCCCTGTATTTGATAAAAGGTTCTTCCCAAATGTACGCATCTCACACACACACACACACACACACTCCTGCTCACACATACTTACCTCAGTTTCAGAAATGTTCTTTGCCTTGTCGGGAACAGCAGACTGTTTGTTCTAAGTGCAGACCATTGTCTCTTTTTTCCTGAGTTCTGCGTGAGTCGACACAGTGAATTAATGAATTTCCTGGGGTGGAGGCAGGACCAGTCATACCTTTTTCTCACAGGCTCTGTTTCTCTGCCGTTGCCATTGTTGGACACCTTAACCCCTTGGAGTCTGTCCACCACTCCTGTGACTTTGCTGAGGCACCTGCAGCCAGTTAAGATGCGGTGCTCAAGTGACCTCTTACCCTGCTGTAGGCGAGGCCAGGGAAACAGAAGAGAGGCGCCCACCTTCAAAACATTCACCCTCCAGTTATAGAGGAGGACACACCGTCATGTACAAGAAGGAACTAAACACCCTTGGGGACCGTTCTGCCCTCCCAGACCACAGGCCTCCGAGAGCAAAGACTAGATAGAGTATGTCATCTGTGAATCCCACAGGGTCAGACACATAGAAAGTATTAGGAAGTCCTCAGTGAATGTTTCTGAAGAGGTGGAAGAATAATTACAAAGGAACAGATAAGCCGGTGCAAAATAACGACTCATACGAGGGAAACTTCTGTTCACTGCTCCCCTTCACCTGGTTTCTTCCACTCAGGGAGAACAGACTGCAGGCGCAAGTCACCCGTGTGTGTGTGACGTGGTCCCCTGGGTGCCAGTGAGGATCACGACAGCTCTGTTTGTGACGACAGAGAGAAGGCTACATCTGGCCTCCCCAGTCAACCCTTTGGTATCATGTTCTTGGTAACTCAGCCCAATCCATCCTGTCCCTTTAACAGAAGGCAAAGTCATTTTTACTCAAAGATGGATGAATTATAAATTAGGCTTCCTAGAGGATTCTTTCTGTGTGGTGAGTCAGCTGATGCTTTCTTATGGGCCATCTCTCATATGGCTAGGATTGAAACATGTTTGCAGGTCTGAATAACAGGTGTTTCCCAGAACTCGCTCTCCTGGCCCCCCAGGTAGTGCGAGCTGCGTGCAGATCAGCTGTTCAGTATTCTCCAGCTGCACCCACGGAGGTGACTTTCGGGTGCCCACATTCATGGTCACCACTGTCAAGCCCCGTCGCTTGCCTCCTGCAGACACTCGTGCCGCTTTGTCATCAGCGCCCGGCCATGGAACATCCTCGTCTTCATCTGGGTCTGGGCTTCCTGTGTATCCACCCCTCTACTGGCCTGGGCTGGGATCCTCACGGGCTCACTCTGTCACCTCTCACTTTACCTGCCATGTCTCTGGGGTGCATGTAGGTGGTCACCTGCTTTAGTGTCGTGAAGCGCTTAAGAGGGCAGGGGCCTGGACGTGGCAGATGGACAGGTGCGCTGGGACAGACGCATCACAGCCCCTGTTGCACGGGTCCCTTGCCGGGCCACATACATCTGTAATTTCTTGGCAGTAGAATCGGATGCAATAAGGGCTGGTCTCCAAGCTGCCAGAGGTCTCCTCCTTTGCTCTACTCACATCACTTGAAAATTGAGTCCTCTGGGAACTCCCTGGCAGTCCAGTGGTTAGGACTCTGCACTTGCACTGCCAGGACCCGGATTCAATCCCTGGTTGGGCAACTTAGATCCTGCGAGCCGCGCAGCATGGCCGAAAAGAAAACAGAAAATTGAGCTCTCCCCCTTCTTTGCACACTGCGGGTATATCCTATCCTTGAATAGCTTGTTGAAAACCGTAAATGATGTCCTATCTTGAATGCAGAATTATCTTTTTCCTTCTCTGAACTTTCCAAGTCTGCTGACCTCATCTTCTGAGGCCTTGCCCTGCCTTCTCCTGAAGGCTTGGGGTTATCTGGCTAAGGAAATAGGTGAGTAAATGCTGGGGACCTCTTAGGAGAAGAGAGCCAAAGAGGCAAACCAATGCAGCGAGCAGGGTTACAGGCTGTGTGCAACTGCTCTCAGATTCACCGAGCGACAAGACATCAGTATGTCTACATTGCTTTCACTAATTAAGGGATTTCAACAAAGTAGGGTTCAATTCAGTTGGCTAACAGAACACCAGAATTCACTGCCTCGGAACTTCTCCTCTCAAAGTATCCGCCGTATGTTTACGACCGGATCAGGACAACAGTTTACGGCTTAAGCCACTGCCCCACTTCTCTGGGACCAGGTTTCCAGCAGGTTTCCAGCAATGAGAACGTGGGACAACTCTGGACACTTCTCTGATATAAAATCCAACCAAAGAACCCCCTTCACACCTGACAAGAAGGTGTGGACTACATTGCTTCCTCATCCTGTAAACCTCAGGATTAAGGAACATGCATTTGGGTAACATTATTTGAAAATTGCAGAGGTGCTGCTGGATTACAGAAGTGGACTGACCTCACAGCCAGGAGACGAGTTAACTACTAGGGATTTCACTGGCTTACTCACTGGGGAGTAAAAAGAGGTAGAGTCTGAAAGGAAAGAGCTGAAGGGAACCGTGACATATAGTGGAGAATTAGCCCACAGAAGGGAATAGGTGTGAAGAGTACGGGAGGAAATAGATATTTCAAAAGCCGACATTGGGTTCACCTCTTTTAGCTTCAGACCGTCTACTTTTGAAATAGAAAGAGAACCCTCATCACTGAAAATCCTGGACAGACAGAGAAGTCTTTGTTCTAGAAAAGGATGGTACAGTCATCACCTCACCAAAGATAGATTCTTTTCTGATGTTGTTGGGTGGAGAATCCAATATCAAGGGTGAATTTGTAGGAGTTTTAATCCATTCAACTGGTTGAATCACATACATCCCAAACCCAGGACTATTTATATGAGGTTCAGTCAACAATTAAGCAGGTCACCTATTTGTGTCACTATATTCTTCAAAGTCTTTGCTGTGTTTAGCAGTTCCTGTGATAATCTAGGGAAAAGGGTTATAGAACAGGTGAGGATATTGAGACCCAGGGAGGCCGGGGCCTTTTCTAAGTTCCTCTTTTTTGCTCCTGACCCCTGGAGCCATTTACCTCCCGCAAAAAGATTAACTGGGACAAGTGTGCACCTCAGACTATCTCAAGGGATTTAGCCCAGATTCGTGTTTCTGAAACTCAAGTTCATTGTCTCTCTCATTCTGGTAGAGACCATCAAGTGTGAGCTCTTATAATCAGTAGAGCACCCGGTGCTCTACACCGTGAGCTGTTCCCTTCTTAGTAATAGAGATGCTGACATGAAGCAAAGATGGCAGCCAGTGGACATTCTCTGATGCGATGGGTCTTCAGACCTCGCCGTGACTCTGTGATGTGAGCGCTATTGTTATCTCCACTTCCCAGATAATACACTGAAGCTTCCAGAGGTTAAGAAACTACTCCAAGGTCATGCAGCTAGTAACTGTCAGCCTGTGACTGGAACTTCAGAACCTCCCTCCTGAGCACTAAGCTATATGGCTTCCAAAGAACCTCATTCTAGAGTCATGAAATCGATTTCCCAGACCTGGAATAATTTTAATAGCCATGTGGTCTACTGTCCTCTTTTTTTGCACATAGGATGCTGAGGACCAAAAAGGGTCTGTGACCTGCCCAAGGTCACACAGCTAGAATCAGCCTCGAGCCCTCCTGCGTGCCCACCAGGCCTCTCCTGTCACACCACGCTGCGCCATCACTAAATGCGAGTTTTTAAGAGAACCTTCTTTATCAGTGGTCCTTAAAAGTAAAATGTTACTCCCCTACCGAGAAGAATGTCCGCCTGTGTGTGTGTCTGTGTGTGTGACGTTTAAAGAACATTTCCAGGTCTGTAACTAACTAAGCCAGAGAGGTCACATCCTGGAGACCTGGGAGATGTGGAAGGCACAGTCCCTGAGCTCACCTGCTCTAAGGAGCCACAGGTGTATCCGTCGTGGTGTGCAGCGTCTGCTCAGCAGCTGGTAACAGAGGTGCCTGACACACATACCCCGGCGATCGCCTGCTCCCAGCCCACACACATACACTCACACACACGTCCCAGCATCCAGTGTGTACGCGGCACCTAGCAGCCCAGCTGGCAGGGCAGCTGGCTCGGCTGCACAGAGCCGCACGGTGGTTCCAGGGGTTGTGTACACTCACAAAAAGGAACGAGTGCCCTTTTACAAATGTGGGTCGTACAGAAATCCATGTCCTGCGTGCTCCCCCACTTTTCGAACACACACTTTCTACCCCAAGACTGTTCCTCTTATTTTAAAATACAGCACCAGGAAGGTCCACCAGGATGGTGTCAGAAGCAGCTGGAAATCATGCAACAGGGACTGTCTCCTACCGAGGTCGGGAGAATCCCATCCCTCCAGCCCCCCCACCCCGTCCCCCCATCAGGGACTCGGGACCACTCAGGCTCCCCGGAGATGCTCCCCGCCAACTTCGTCAATCCACAGTGCCCTCCCCCTTCCACCACCCAGGGAACCTGCACTTTATCTTTCTGGTCTCATCTGTCACGTGGTCTCCCTTGTGAAGCTTTGGGTCTCTTCCTTTAGATTTAACGTTTTTCTTTCTACCTTCCAATAGCAGTTTTTGTTTTGCTAATTTTACTGGTGCCAAGCATGATCTAAGAGCTTTACAAGCAAGAATGTAGTTAATCTTTCTAAAACCGTTATTATTACCGCCATCTTACAACTGAAAAATGGAGGCACTGAGAGGTTAAGTGACGTGCCTGAGGTCACACAGCTCATTAGTGGGGCCATGCTTTGAACCCAGACAGCGTGGCTCTGGGGGATGTGCCGTGACCACTAAGCTGCCTCCTTCTGCCCTGGGTCAGGTCGGCTATTTCCACGCCAGCCTCTTCAGCAGTGTTAGACTCATTCCTCTCTCCTCTCAGTGCCCCAGCCGTGCCGGGCCTAGTCTCAGCTCATCATGGCCTTTGGGGCTGTCTGGATGGGAGGACAGCCTGGACGCCGCTGCCCTGAGCGCAGACAGAGGCAACACGACACTGCAGCCATGGTGGGGGAGCCCTCAAAGCTCCCCAGTCTGCCTCAGCCTCTCCACTTCAGATGATGGATATAAATAGGGATAATTCGTGCCCCACAGAATTAGTGTGAGGGGCAAGTAGTCAGATCATTCTAGGACTGGAATGATGGCGACCCCCGTATGGTCTAACCTGGATGGCTCTGTGACCCACATAGAGACAACAGATAAAAAACTAGAGGACTGCAGTCCTGCTGATCTAAATTGTTACCCTGATACATGGGGAGACTGCCATTGAGAGAAAATATGGAATCTTCTCAAAGATATGTCAGATATCTCTCTAAGAAATGTCCCCTCTGACGGACCTCAGGAGATGTGTATATGTATGTATGTACATATAATATATAGGTGTGTATGTATGTATTATGTATACACATGTATGTGTATATTATATATGTTATATATAATATATGATATGTACACACATATATGTATATTGTATATAATATATATGTGCATATATAATATGTATATATAATATATATGTTGTCATAATGTCATTGCTCAAAAGGTTTCTGAATGTCTTCTTTCAGAATCATCTTTAGACTGCGTGACACACATTTTCATTGTCCTCAATGGTGGCAAATCTCCCTCTATTAGCAGGACAACTTAAATTTGGGGAATGGCTAAAAGTCAAGGCCAGTCTATTGAATAAGGTGGGGAACAAGCAGCCTGGGTAAACGTGTTTCTTGAAAGGGCTGATGCTCTGCGACCTAGCTGGGTAGGACCCTTGTCACCCATGTGCGGTCAGAGAGAAAAGCAGCAAGACTTTTCTCGGGGGTTCTGCAAGATGACACTTAGAATTCCACAGGAGGCTTCAGGCCACATGTTTCTTTACAACAGATGAAAACAAATGTGATGGATATGGATATGACCTTGTGCATATTATAAGTATTATGTGTCCGTTAATTAATAGATGCTATTGGAAGTCCAGATAGAAAACCAGAAGCCCTGTGGGGGGAACTTTAGGCAGGAGCCTGAAGGTGAGAAAGAGGGATTTGCTGGTGCCATGAAGTGATTCCTCCAAATTCACACTATCCAGACCTCCAGCAGTTCCTGATTTCGTGCCAGTTTTTTTTGTTTTGTTTTGTTTTGTTTTTTGCGGTACGCGGGCCTCTCACTGTTGCGGCCTCTCCCGTTGGCGGAGCACAGGCTCCGGACGCGCAGGCCCAGCGGCCATGGCCCACGGGCCCAGCCCTCCGTGGCATGTGGGATCCTCCCGGACCGGGGCACGAACCCGTGTCCCCTGCATCGGCAGGCGGACTCTCAACCACTGCGCCACCAGGGAAGCCCTCGTGCCAGTTTTGAAACAGACTTCAAGGATATTGCCCAAAGGAGGCCCCAGGGCCCAGATGAAGCAGGTTTGGAAGGGAGGAGCTAGGAACCTACAGTAAGCCAGGTACTTATGCAGAACTTTTATATACATTGTGTCACTTACTCTTCAAAATCTCCCTTAAAAAAAAAAATCAGTGCCGTTATCCCATATTATGCACGAGAACACTGAGGCTCAGAGGATACCCGGCTGTAACACCACAAGTTAGCAAGATAAAAGCCAGCGCACATCCGTCTTACTTCATCACGCTGGGACCAAAGCAATCCGCATTTTCAGGATATTTAAATGAGTGAATGTTTTCATTGCTGTGAGAGTTCTGTTAAAAAAAAAAAAAAAATGTATACAATAGATCTGTTCTCTTGGAAGCCTCGTTAGCAGCTGCTCTTGGCTGGGGCCCTTTATGGTCACTGTGCTTCCCAGCAGTGTTTTTGCTCTTGCCAACCAGCGGCTCCAGCAAAGCCGCACTCAGCTAGCTATTAATAGAACTGTGGTCACTGTCTCTTCGGATGTCTCCTTTTAGAAAAAGAAAGAGTCTGCTGAAAACCCCGTGACAAACCAAAACTTGTACCAGTGCCTTTGTCTTTTTCCTGCCTTCCACCTCCTTGTCAGTTGTGTCTATTAGATGGTGCAGTGTTACCCGCAGTTGAAGGGCTGACATTTAATTGCTTAACGCTTCATGATCATGGGCTTCTTAGCAAAATGAGTCCTTGGGCCCAGGCACAGAGCACAGAAACAGACCTTCACGTTCTACCCCAGCCCCCTTCCTGCCAACCAGAGAGTTGGTGATACGGCAGCATCCACGGAAACGTAGCCATCTGTGATCAGGTGTACAGAAGCAGGATGCTTTCAGCGTGTGCTTCTGTTCTTCCTGCCCCTCTCCCCCTCATACCCTCACTCACGCCAAGAGGCCAGGCAGCTAAAGTCATTTCAAGCCTTCCTATTCGGTATCTGTTCCTGAAGCTGGGCCTGGCGACACTGAAGGAAGCATAACTGACCCTGAGCTTCCTCCCCCAAAGACCCCCGTGCTTGGGGCCTGTCCACAGCTTCTCCCCCGCCACCATCCAGCTCATCCCCTGGAGTGAGTCACTCTTGGTCCCTGGGCCAGCCTTTTGTTTCCTCCTTTCAGGACACAAGCCAGGGAGAGAATAAAGGGGAAGGAGACCAGCCCTGGCCCCTGCTGGCTCTCCCCTCAGGCCAGCCACTGGTGAGGCCACAGTTGCAAGAACCCAGTGATTCCAAAGCAAAATCCAAGCGTGAAAGTCTATGTCTGGCATTCGTGATGATCTGGAAAAGGAAACTGTTTGGAAACAGTCTCTGTGGCTCCTCACGGCTCTACTGGATGTGATTCTCCTCTGCAAGTCAGGACACCCTTTCCTAGTTTCTGTTGGGCGTTAATCAAACCTCCCTGGTGAGAGAGTGGACTCGCCCACCAGTGCCCCGAATAGGTGTGCAGGAAAGAGGGGCAGAGAACACACCGGAGTTTCCTTGGCTTCTGCCTATGTTTCCCCAGCAGAGAGCTGGCACAGCACTCAACACTCTGCTCTCGCCCTCTCCCTGCGCCAGGAAACCCAGCTTCACCTCTTCAGGCATTTAGGGGGATCTGTGCCCTCTGACTGCCCGTGGTCACCTCCAGTCCAGATCACCACAAAACTATCATCATAATAAAATTAAGAATTTCCACTGGTTGGAGGGGCTACTCACAATGAATCTGCTCTAGGACAGATGTTATCACTCAGTCCAGTGGGTCCCAAACACATCTGCACTTTGGAGTCGCCTGGGGGCTATAAGAAATTACGGATGCCTGTGTCTTACCCGGAAATTATGATTTTTTTAATTAATTTTTATTGGAGTATAATTGATTTACAATGTTGTATTAGTTTCAGGTATACAGCAAAGTGAATCAGTTATACATATACATATATCCACTCTTTTTTAGATTCTTTTCCCATATAGGCCATTACAGAGTATCGAGTAGTGTTTCCTGTGCTATAGAGTAGGTCCTTATTAGTTATCTATTTATATATAGTAGTGTGTATATGTCAATCCCAATCTCCCAATTATCCCTCCCCGCCTTACCCCCTGGTAACCATATGTTTGTTTTCTATGTTTGTGACTCTATTTCTGTTTTGTAAATAAGTTCATTTGTGCCACTTTTTTAGATTCCACATATAAGTGATATCATATGACATTTGTCTTTCTCTGACTTCACTCAGTATGACAGTCTCTAGGTCCATCCATGTCACTGCAAATGGTGTTATTTTGTTCTTTTTATGGCTGAGTAATATTCCATTGTATATAAGTACCACATCTTCTTTATCCATTCATCTGTCGATGGACACTTAGGTTGCTTTCTTGCCTTGGCTATTGTAAATAGTGCTGCAGTGAACATTGGGGAGCATGTATCTTTTCAAATTATGGTTTTCTCCAGATCTATGCCCAGGAGTGGGATTGCTGGATCATATGGCAGCTCTAGTTTTTTAAGGAACCTCCATACTGTTCTCCATAGTGGCTGTCCCAGTTTACATTCCCACCAACAGTGTAGGAGGGTTCCCTTTTCTCCACACCCTCTCCAGCATTTATTGTTTGTAGATTTTTTGATGGTGGCCATTCTGACCAGTGTGAGGTGATACCTCATTGTGGTTTCGATTTGCATTAAAAATGATGATTTAATTGGCCTGGAGTGTGGCCGAGGCTTTGGAATTTAATAACCACAAGTGAATGAATGGATCAATCAATCCGTCCATTTTAAAGCGTTAATTAAAAAAAAAAAAAAAGAAAAAAAAAAGGCTTTGGAATTTAAAAACCCCCCCCCCCCCCCCCCCGCAAATGATTCTAACGTGCAAATTTGGAAACCCCTGCCTTAACCTTAGAGCCCTCTGAGATAGAATAAAAACCACCCCTGCAGATGAAGAAACTGAGATTAAGCAAACCTGAGTGACTCACCCAGGCTCACCGCAGCCTTAAGGAGAGAGCCAGCCTCTGTAGTCAGGCTGTCATCTACATCCTTCCTTCTCAAAGTGTGGTCCGCAGACCAGCAGCATCACCTGGGAGCTTGTCTTAAATGCAAATTCTGGAACCACACATATCCAGACCTACTGATCAGAAACTCTGGGGTGGGGCCCAGCACTTATCACAGGCCTCCAGGATCGTGTGATGCCTGCTGAAGTTTGAGAACCACTGCTACAGAGACATCAAGGTGCCCCGAAGGTCACAGTAACGTGCAGCCAGCCTGGGGAGCTAGATGTGGCCACCCTCTGGCAACCCCTGCACCTGGAGGGCGCTTTCTGCCGCCACCGCCCGGGGGCGCCCAGCTGCACCCGGGAGGTTGGTGGATGGCAGAGCCGGCGGGAGGGCCCGGCAGGGTCAAGATCCCTGGGAACCGAGCTTCCCCAAGGGAACTGGAAGAACAGTCCCCAAGAGAAGCTGTAAGCCTTTGGTACATTGCAGAGGCTTTTGGTTTCCCTGACTCCCAGGCATTGAAGCCTCCACACCCGTAGTTATTGAAACTTTGGGGATGGAGAGGGTAAACACTCTAAAAGAGAAGAATAGGTGACTATACACTATGTCCTACAGCAATCACATTCTAATAAGGCACTTTTATTAGACAAGATATACCTAGTTAACATAGGTTAACTTTGTAATTTTTGGAGCAATACACAGATTTTTGACTTATGTATTCATTCCATTGAGAATTGTTTAATTTTTCTTTTTTTTTTTTTTTCTTTTTGGCCGCGTGGCATGCGGGATCTTAGTTCCCCAACCAGGGATGGAACCCCGTGCCCCCTGCAGTGGAAGCGCGGAATCCTAACCACTGGACCGCCAGGGAATTCCTGAGAATTGTTTAATTTTAAAAGTGCACATATATACTCTATTCGTAGTTTTGTATCTACCCGCAACCCTCTGCTTGCATGATTGAAGTCACAAAAAGGTAAAAGCAAGTCCCCTAAAATAGAGGAGACTTTGGTACGTGCCATATAAGCATCTTTGTTAATTATCATTGTGAAAGTAATTAGACATTCTATGAGTGAAATTAGGGATGTTATCAAATTAGACATCACAAATATGCATGATCTGCTCAGACTCACTTTACATCTAGGAAAAGAACTGGGGAAATTATAGATCTCTGTTATTCTGGAATATTTTAGATCTGGCACAGGTATCCATGATATAAATCTTTGAAATATGGATAAGTCAAAATATTTGTAAATGATTATCCTTTATAAAGTCACAGATAATGTTCCCATGAGGGGAAAAAAAAAGATTCCCTAAGGAAGCTAAAAATTTAATGAGACCATCTTTTTTTTTTTTTTTTAAATAAATTTATTTATTTATTTTTGGCTGCGCTGGGTCTTTGTTTCTGTGCGAGGGCTTTCTCTAGTTGCAGCGAGCGGGGGCCACTCTTCACCACAGTGCGCGGGCCTTATCGCGGCCTAAATCTTTGAAATATGGATAAGTCAAAATATTTGTAAATGATTATCCTTTATAAAGTCACAGATAATGTTCCCATGAGGGGAAAAAAAAAGATTCCCTAAGGAAGCTAAAAATTTAATGAGACCATCTTTTTTTTTTTTTTTTAAATAAATTTATTTATTTATTTTTGGCTGCGCTGGGTCTTTGTTTCTGTGCGAGGGCTTTCTCTAGTTGCAGCGAGCGGGGGCCACTCTTCACCACAGTGCGCGGGCCTCTCACTATCGCGGCCTCTCTTGTTGCGGAGCACAGGCTCCAGACGCGCAGGCCACCCCAGTCCATATTTCTTTTTGTAGATTTTCCCAACCTGGGATTGTCCTTCCTACGCTGATCCTATGCTTGTCTCCATGAAATTCAGTTTTACATGTACCTATTGCATAGTTTCTGTGTATGGGACACATACCAGATTTGCTGGGTGTGCAGAAATAAGCAATTGAAAGCCCTTTGCATGCTGGCAGGTAATAAGCAGGTATAAGGCGTGTAAGAGGGGTGTCATACTAGCAGAACTGGCACATCTTATCGGAGCACCAACAGAGAGCGTCCATGGAGAAAAGACTTTGAAGGGGGGCGGCATTTGAGATATTCTTTGAAGAATGGATAAAATGTTCAGCTATAGATAAAACATCTGAGTGGGAGAATATCCTGATCAGAAGGAATGGCATGTGTAGGGGTCTGGACCGTGAGGTCTGCTTGGGGATCAGGCAAACCACTTGTCTCTGAACATAAAATATATGTGGCTAGAAAGGAGCGTAGTGAAAAAAAAAAAAGGATGAAGATGCCAGTTGTGTCCAAATACTAAAAAGATCTTTACCTGCCAGGCCAAAGTTAATTTCTATTTAATTTCACGGGCAGTGTTTGGAAATGGAAGTTTATCGAGCAGAGCAAGTCAGTGCCGTCGGGATCGCACTTGGAAGGGTTTTTGCAGCTACTGGTACGGAGGGGGTGCAGGAAGCTACCAGAGCCTGAAGATGGCGGCGGAGGGAATAAAAATTTGGAAAACATATTTGAGAGATATTTCAAAGGCTTCTTAGACTTGGCAGTTGGTTGGGTTTTGGAGAAGGACTGCCAGGTTTTGTGCCTGGGTGACTGAGGCAATCTTAGTCATTAACATAGGGAGTTCACCAGGTTTTGTATATTGAATTTACTTATACTGAAATGAATCTGTAATTCTAACTTGGGGAAAACACATAGCTACTACCTTCTTCAGGAAAAACAAAAAAACAAACTCTAATCTGTACTTTGGGCTCTGGTTTCCTGCTCAGTCCTCCTCAAAAATGTTCGATCAGTTCCTGAAACTAGAAGAAATTTAAAGTTCAGAGGAGCTAAAATACTGCAAGCTAACTTTTATAGTTTATTTTTCCAGGCCATTCCTGAGTAGAGATAGACAGGAAATGAATGGTTACTGTAACTGAGATGTTTGTAGTATAAATACAATTTGTTAACTTTAGACCATTTTCCTAGGTTTTATTCCTCCCATAACTCAAATTGTGTTTTATTCTGGGGAGAGAAAAAAATGTATAGGTGATCTAAAAAAATAAAGTTAAGCTGTACTTCTGATTTTGTGTGCAAATTGTATCCTATAAATTGTACTGTGACCCATCATTTGGAGAACTCCAAAAAAAAACCCTAAATCTTCATTTCCTTTGTGTTTTCTAAAGGTCAAATGCTGCAAATACTGGCCAGATGACACAGAGATCTACAAAGACATTAAAGTCACCCTAATAGAAACAGAGCTACTGGCAGAATATGTGATAAGAACATTTGCTGTTGAAAAGGTAAGTTTTCACACTGCTTTGAAAAGCTTTGGTCAGACATTAGTGATACCAGCCTCATTAAGTTATCTGGGATAATTCATACGTGGTCACACCGGAATGCAGGTAGGCTCTATCCAGTGATTTCTCAAGATTGCATCTTGCCCTGTGATTCTGTAATAGCTCAGTTCCGTCTTTGAAGCAAATCATTCCCATTTCATGAAAATCTGTGTTTTGCAACTAAACCAAAAGATACACCTACCTGTCTACTTCCTTTTTCTTTTTAACCCGATTGATATTGTTCAGCTCACCTCTCTGTCCTTGTTCAGAGACAGTTCAATAAATGTCCTTCATGCTGTATGGCCATGTGGGTTTCCCAGTGTTGAGTTCATATCGGTGTGGAGAGACAGGTCCTAACTCCTCCTGGATCCCCTCCACCTCCTGGAGGCTTTTCCAGCCTATGGTTTAATGTGGACTGATGGATTTTCCAGGTGGAAGCTTCTACCTGGAAACACACATAAGTAGACCTGGGATGCTCTTGCATGAACCAGCGCTTCCATCCATTCACTCCCATGCTGGTTTCAGCCCTCGGGCCCTGCGGGCGTGGGGTCCTGAATGCTGTGCTCTGTCCCACAGTCTCATCCCACATGCATGGATGGGGCTGCTGCTCTGTGCCTTCTCCACAGGGCGTAACGGGGAATCTCCTTACTCCCCCTCTTTCTGCTGACATAGGGAGGGGCCGGAAGCGAAGCAAACTGCAGTCCATCCAGAGAAGTGTCACAGGTAGGCTGTGGGGGGTAGTGGAGGTGACGTGGCTGACAAACGCTCTGCCTTCCTGTCCTCACCTTGCCTTCGAAGAAGGGGACCCACAGTTTTGTCTCTGAGGTCCCCCGGCTTCTGTCCACGGCTGAGCCTTACACTGGATGTAAGCCTTACACTGGATGAATTTGCCAGTGGCGGGTGCCCTTGCAGGCCCCGGGTTGTAAGTGGACCAGGGCGGTTGGCTCCCAGCCCGCCTCCCTACTTCTCACTGCATCTCAATGCACTTTCTGGATTAACAAGACCAGTTTTAGGAAATGAGGAAATTGCAGCGTTTGCTTACTGGCTCATTTACCCTGATTTTTTTCAACTGCCTCTCCTGGTTTTCAAATCCCTGTTTGTCATACAATCACAAGGCTGAAGAGACTTTCATTTATTTTAATCTGTTTCTCAAACTATTTAGCTTTTTTTTTTTTTTTCCCTCAGCCTGTCTTTTTTAATAAGCAGGCAGGAGGCTTAGAGACTTCAAACAACATGGAGTTCTGGCTGACTCAATTCTTCAAGTTCTGAACCTCACACTTTGATGTCGGGTTTTTCCCTTCTTAGGCAGGATTGGGGGGAAAAAAAAAAACATATGGAGGATTTTTGTATGGCTCTTGGCAAGAGCACTCATGAATAACTGCATTGAAACAGATAGTGATAAAAGACCCAGAATATTTTCCTCTTTAAAACAAAAAAAAAGCATCCAAAAGCCGTCACTTAAACAGAGTTCTTTGAACAATAGTCAGCTCTCTAATAAGCTGAAAATGCATCTCTGTGGCTAAAGGAAGGATTTGTTTGTCTTTTTGCCCTTTTTTTTAACCTCTTAGTGTTCTCGGCTACATCCCCAGCTGCACAGAAATGTTCCTGAAATACCCAGTTATTTAGTCCTCAGACGAGCAGCAAAGAGGTAGTGGGAGGAAGGAAAGCATGAGGAGCTTGTTAGAGCGTTTGGGGAAATCAAAATGACATGTTGCCAGATTTTCTAACGGGGCAATTGGAATCTCTAAGGAAAACAAATCATTAGTACATCTGTGGAGCACTTCTTGTAGGTTTTAAACTTTCTCATTAGAAAGGAAACTTAAAAAAAAAAAAACCAGCCAAGTAAAGTGTATACTTTGAGAGTCCTCCAATTCTGATTCTATTTTGAGAGTATTCGCATCAGGGAACCTAAAGGTGAAAAATGGGTTTGGGCTCCGTTCTGCAAACAAGCAGGCAGGTTTGTAGCCTGAAACTGGTCAGTTCCTGTTTTGCATGGGACAGTCATCCTTCCTTTCCCCTGTAGCTGGTGACTCCAAAAGCTGAACAGCTTTTAAATAACAAAGTGCCCATCGTGGCAGGAGGAAGACAGCTGAAAAGTTTCTATGGATCTAGACTGTCTGGTGGCTCTACCCCTGCCGAAGCTGGCAGAAAGGCAGCTGGCGACGGACACCAAGTTCTCTCTGCCTAGGAGGTGCCTGGGGCTCAGAGAGGCAGGGATATGGTCCTGAATCTGCAAGACAGAGCATGTGCCTAGGGATTCATCCATCCACACATATTTATCAAGCACGCGCTCTGGGCTAAGCACTACTGTTTGTCGTGGGGGTCTTCCTTCCCAGCTATTACAAGGAAAAGGAAATGAATACCTCGCTTTTACTGGGCTGGCCAAAAAGTTCGTTCGGGTTTGTCCCGTAAGATGTTACGGGAAATTCCAAACGAACGTTTTGGCCAACCCAACATATAGCATTAATACTTATTATATTACGTATAATATGATACTCATTTATTTAGCATTAAACCTTGTAAATGAAAAATGAACAAAAAATATACTTGATATCAAGTTGGGAAATATTTTGGACCGTGATCACTGATCACATCTATGATTTTCCCCCCATATATATTACAAAACAGTGAAAGAAGAAACTGCCATGTCCATGAACAAGAGTGAGAGGTGACTCAGAAGCCATTTCCATTCCTCATCTTGTCCGTAGTGAACACATTAGAGGGTGGAGGTTTATTTTGGGAAAAGATTTGCTGCATCCCAGACACTGACATTTACCCTGCTGAGAAAATGAGTTTTAGATCAGTTGGGCACCCAGCCCGTGTTGGATGGAGTTCGGGTTCTGGGGATGCTGGATCTGAAATCTAGCAAAGCTAGAAAGGGAAGTGCTCAAAAACTTAAAATGAAAAACAACAGTGTATGGGAGACATAAATGCCCTTTTGTCCTCTTTGGAATGAATGAATCTTTATTATAGGCTTTCCCACTTCCTGGGACCACCCCTGCCCTGCCCTGTCGTCCTGTGTAAAGCCAGGGGAGCTCTCAGGGGTTTAGAGGCTCACCATGTGTCTTCTGATGGAGGCTTTAGCCAAATGTTACCATGGTTTCAGTGATAGAAAGTGTGGGCTCCTAACCACCCAGTAATCTTGCTCTGGGGTCACAGAGCATATTTAGCAGATGACAGTGTTCATTTTCCTTTGTGAATCCCTGACGGCTTAATTCCTTAATGCTTCAACCCCACTAAAGAATAGCATGATTTTCAAAGAGAAATAAAGCTTCAGCACTTGTGGGTTATTAAACCAAGACAAATGAATGCCCTGATGGCAAACAAGTCTTAATTTTAAAACCTATCATTGTTTGCCTCTTCTAGACTTTCAAAGCACATAAAAATTCCAAATTTCTTCCTGGCTACCTCTGCGTGAACAGCGGCTACTGGTGAAAGTGACAAGGTTCCTGGGTGTTTAATGTTAAGATAATAAAACCAAACCCAGGGCCAATGGAGAAATGGTGTCCAGGAAACAGTGCTGGAAAGAGAGAAGGGGGAAGGTCAGGTCTGATCTCAGGTTACCTCCAGCCTTGATTCTGGAAGTAATTGTTGTTTTCAAAGTAGACTCGTGTTTTAAAACACAGTCTTAATACGTAGGCTCATAGTTAGAAAAAGAAAAAAAAAGATGGATATAAATAAACTTAGTTATTCTCAAAACAAGAGTAAATGTTAAAAAAAATTAAAAACACTTGAAGTCTGTTCCCTTGTGCCTTCCCTTCGGTTCTGTGGTGGACCACCCTCTCCAGGTTACTGGTCTAACATAGAATTCCAGCAAAAATACCTCTGGGGGCTTCCCTGGTGGCGCAGTGGTTGAGAGTCCGCCTGCCGATGCAGGGGACGCGGGTTCGTGCCCTGGTCCGGGAAGATCCCACGTGCCGCGGAGCAGCTGGGCCCGTGAGCCATGGCCGCTGTGCCCGCGTGTCCGGAGCCTGTGCTCCGCAACGGGAGAGGCCACAACAGTGAGAGGCCCGCGTACCGCAAAAAAAAAAAAAAAAACTCTGGATTTCCATGGTTTATCTTTCTTGACATGCCCGTTTCCCACAGGCTGACCACTGAAGGCAGGAGACACCATCTCCATATCTCTGCAGCCCCAGCCCCTGGAGTCAGGCCTGAAGCATTGCGTTTGCAGCTGATTGTTGGTGATCAGACGAATGGGTTAAATGTTTACGCCAATTAAAGAGAGAAACCTAACAAACTCGAGCTACCAGTGGAAAGTGGTTCTCTGGCCCGTCCCGTTGGAAAGTGGCCCTTCTTCCAGTGGCCTTTCTGCACATCCTCAGCGTGTGCACAGCCCGAGTGCCTGGTGCAAACAGCACCAGAACACGGAAGAGCTCAACAGGGGTCTGCATCTCAGCAGCTGGTCTTGAGCGCACAGATACCCCTTAGTTCCTTCCCGTCCCCGTTCTGTGCGTCCTCTCTGGGCTCGCTCCTCACACCGTAGGATCTAAGTGACACACAAACTGTTAACAGAGCCTGCGTTAACGGGTTTAGAAAGAAGCCTCAAGGAATCCCAGCGACACACCCATTTGCTGCCATTGCACCTGTTAATTAGCGTTTTCCCCAAACATCCCCTCCCCTTTCACCCCCACGAACATCTTCCTCCCTGTGAGGAGGCTTTCAAAGCGCGTGTTGCACCTAAGAATGACCGTCTTCCCAGCAGCTCACTTTCCCAGCCCCGGGCTCCCTGACTGCTTAGGGGTCCTTGGCGCCCTCCTGGCCCCTCACCGTTTGTTCTCCTTTGTTCTCTTCCTGCGCTGTGCGGACTGACCCCTGGCAGCGAGGTGCTCATGAAATACGCGAGATCAGACAGTTTCACTTCACGGGCTGGCCGGACCACGGCGTCCCCTACCACGCCACCGGGCTGCTAGGATTCGTCCGGCAGGTGAAATCCAAGAGCCCGCCCAACGCAGGCCCGTTGGTGGTGCACTGCAGGTGAGGAGGGCCCGAGGCTCCAAAAGGAAGCACGGGGAGCAGTGGGTGCGGGTCTCCTTGGGGTGATGGAAACGTTTGGAAACTCGATGGATGCGAAGGCGCCAGGTGCCCCTGAGTTGTGCACTTTACGATGGTCATTGCGTGTTATGTGAGTTTCACCGCAGTAAAAATCTAAGCGGAAGCAGGAGCACAGAAGTCCTTTCTCCTCCACTGACTGAGCCCTCTCTCTGTGCAGCGCTGGTGCAGGGAGGACCGGCTGTTTCATTGTCATCGACATCATGCTGGACATGGCCGAGAGGGAAGGGGTGGTGGACATCTACAACTGCGTCCGGGAGCTGCGGTCTCGGAGGGTGAACATGGTGCAGACCGAGGTACAGCAGCTCCCGACCGCCCGCCTGCCCTCCCTCGGGCTCTGACCCCGGTGCCCGCCCTGCATCTCACCTCCCAGGGCAAGGGGAGAGAAGAGCCAGCAGTTCTGTCTTCAGAACCCACCAGGAGAAAAAGTGAAGCACCTGGCCATCCTTCTTTCCCTCCCTCCCTCCTTCTTTCCTTTTCTTTTTCTTTCATAAACACACAGAGAAGGCCAGGCGTCTCCCAGGTAACAGAATCTGCTCCCTGAGCCTAACTTTCCCCTTCCTTCTGTGTCCAGGGTCCAGTCGAGGCTCTACGTTTAAGCATTCGGGGATTCAATACCATTTCTTTTTACTGTTTCTTTTAAACTAGCTGGTAACCAGAGCGAGACCACTCCTGAGAATAGCCAGGCATTTGCCAAGTGACCTTTAAGGGTAATCTCTGTGCATTTTGTTCTCTTCCTACTGTCCTTCAAAATTCCGTCCAGTGGCCTGGTATCATGGGAATTCGCCCATTTTCTGGAAGTGCTCTGTACCGACTAGTACTGCTGTAAGTTAGAACTCAAGGTGTATCAGGAATTTAAGTATTTGAGAAAAGGTATTCCATCCTGCTCCTAGGATATTCACAGTTTTACTACTGTTTGATCCTTTTAAGTAGGCATTACACCCACCACCTGGAAAATGATTCATGAAGTAGAATAAGACTCCCTTACATTTAGGTTGTGCATTAAAGTTGACAAAAGCCACTGGGAAACCTAATTTCATTTTTTAACTAACAGAGAAGAATAACGGAAACTGTAAATGCTGCTTCCATGGTCTTTTTTCTTTAGAACAGAGTTTTTGTTTTAAAGATAATAGTGATCATAATGTATTTTCAGTGTACTTAACAGCTGATCAAATGTCACCACATCCCCTTTCTCTCACTCAGTCCATTTCTGAGGTGTTGTTCAATAGGACTGGGCTGTTTTCGAGAATTAAGAATTCAAGTTATTTATAGAAGTTAAAGTAAAAAGTAATGGGCCTCTTTTGCATTTCATGTAATTGGAGAGCAATAATAAATATGAACACTTTAC
>NW_006786302.1:1310967-1340124 GCF_000442215.2 Lipotes vexillifer | reverse complement strand
TAGGGAAAGCCAGGGCCAATTCAGAATTAGAGGGTTGGTTTCTAAACTGCAGGCTTATACGTACACACGAGAGCTCTTCCCTGGACACATAAGGACTTTCGTAATCATCTCATTAATTAATGTTTCAAAGGAAGTAGCTCTAAGTGCTCAGAACTGTTGATTTTTCATAGTGATGTCAAGTTTCCCTGGACCTTCTTTGCACTATTAATTTGGTTAGCACATTCCTCTTTTCATTATATGTAGGTAAGATTCTGCTATTTCCTCATCTGAAATACTGAGTTCCAGACTCGTGGGATCAGAATTGCAGAGACAGTGTAGCTCCAGTCACTCCCACGTGACAGTGCTTGGCTCTGGGATTTATCAGTGTCTTGAGTGGTTTTCATCGATCTGTTTACAGCTTCTGCACTGAGCCCCTGTTTATCTCTTCCTCCCGCTATACTGTACGCCGCACATGGCCAGTCACCAATGTGCCCGCCGTCCCGGTAGGGAACAGGATTACTGGTCCTGGAATAAGCCCCTCCTAGCGGTCAGGTCGTCTCCCCTGCTTTCTCTCTGGTGGGAGGGCGTCATCTGTGATGGGTGGACCATTGTTCTGTTTTCCTGTCCGTGTGGGGCTGCCTTCCCTCCTTCTCTAGTTCTTTCTGGTTACCTTGGTTTCTCTACTACTAACGAGTCCCGTCTGCTTCGCCAGGAGCAGTACGTGTTCATCCACGATGCCATCCTGGAAGCCTGTCTTTGTGGGGACACCTCGGTCCCTGCTTCCCAAGTCAGGTCTCTCTATTATGACATGAACAAGCTGGATCCACAGACAAATTCAAGCCAGATTAAAGAGGAATTCCGGGTAAGTCGTGCTAAAGGGACAGGTGGCCGGCTGTGACCTTGCTCCTTAAGAAGGATCTCAGAGTCGGCTCCTGAACCCTTGAGCCAACACAGGGTTTCTTAGCCTCGGCACTGTTGACACTGGGGACCCAATCATCCATTACCACGGGGGCTGTCCTGTAGGATGTTTAGCAGCATCCCTGGCCCCTACCCACTGGATGCCAAGAGGCCTCCACCACACCGTTCTGACAACCAAATCATGTGCAGACATTGCCAGTGTCCCCACGTTGAGAACCACTGGTCTAGCAGAGCCAGGCCCCCGCTTAGCAGGCAGACACCACACCATCCCACAGTGTAACACAGGGGCAGCCAGACCAAGCAAGGTACATTCAGGGTGCTTGCCGGGCAAGAGTTCTTTGTGCAGTTTCTCATATTCACGTTGGGTCTAAATGCACCTGACTCTGGGCCGATCTCCACCCGCCTCTTACCCGCAGGCGCCCAGATGGCCAGCCCTAGTTGGACTCGACGGCACGTAATCCTGCACACCCACAGTGGTCCTTATGTCTGATGGGCACTGTCTGTGGACCAAGTCCAAGGAGTGTAAAGAGAAATAAAAATCCAACTGTGTCAGTGGGGTTCGGGGACAAGGGGGACATCAGCTGCAGGAAACGTGGGTCTCCCGAGGTCTGAGACGGGTTCTCTTCCCAAGTGTGCGTCCTCTGTCCTCTAGACCCTGAACATGGTGACACCGACCCTGCGCGTGGAGGACTGCAGCATCGCGCTTCTGCCCCGGAACCACGAGAAGAACCGCTGCATGGACATCCTGCCCCCCGACCGCTGCCTGCCTTTCCTCATCACCCTCGATGGCGAGAGCAGCAACTACATCAATGCCGCCCTCATGGACGTGAGCCCCCTCGCCCCCTAGGCAGGGTGTGCGGGGATGGTCCTCCAGGGACAGTGCCTGTGTTCTCTCCGGACTCCTCTGCCCTTGTTTTTTTTAAGATGTAAACTGTACTTGCAGCAAAGTGCATTTCAGATTCCGTATCTGTTTCTGTGTCGGGACCAACGTTCTTAGTCTCTCTGAGACCCCCAATCCAGGCGATTGATGAATGAAAGATGTCTCGGTTACTCTCTGAGCTTCAATTTTTAACCTCCTGGCCGGAGAGCAAGAGACAGCTATTAAGTCACGAGAGCAGCGAAGTGGGATAATGTGGTTTTTGCAGCATTATTTTAGTTGCCATTCCTCCTCATTTGGGCGGTAATTAACATGGGGGAAAGATTGCCTGTCAGCACAGATAGTACACAACTCATTACTTCCTGTCTGTCTGTTTACTTCTAACTGAATGAACATTTGCTGTTCAATTGATGGGCAAAGCGAACGGGTATTTTCAGTGCTAATATGGAAATTTTAATTCTATTGATGTGATATCAGTAAAAGCGTATTTAAACTTGTTTGAAGCTCTGCAGAGCTGTAAAAAGCAAGTGTGTCCTTTGATGGCAGGAATAAGTAACACCATCACACACTTAAATGACAAGCAAACAGATTTTAGGAAAAACAGAACTATTTTAATTATGCATATTTTAAAGTAAAATTTTCTCCATTAAAATAGTTATGTATAGGGCCAACATTGCCTACCAGAAATACAAAAAAAAATATGAAATACTTATTAAGTTTTCTTAGTATCAAAGTGAGATTATTTTATCATTATTATTCTGCAGATGGGTCTATATTTGGTCTGTTTTGGCATTGACAATGGTGATAGAATTCAACAATTGTTAAATACATTCAGTGTTTTATGTCACAAACTCCCATGTGTACAAAATAACTTAGCTTCCTCCTGTTACATTTTCCTGGGTATATTTGGATCTTTCTTGTTTGTGTTTGCAGAGCTATAAACAGCCCTCGGCTTTTATAGTCACCCAGCATCCTTTGCCAAACACAGTGAAAGACTTCTGGAGGCTGGTCCTGGATTATCACTGCACGTCTGTAGTTATGCTGAATGATGTGGATCCGGCCCAGGTGAGACTCGAGATTTATGGCCGTCAGGGCCCGTGCCCGGGGTCAAATCTGTGTTTGCTTTGTTTGCACATGGAGAAGTTCAGTCCCCCGGTGGCAGGTCACAAATGCCAGGCAAGGACAGAGAACCGGAGATGCTAAAAACCCGTGTTAACATGCCGCGGAGCGGCTGGGCCCGTGAGCCATGGCCACTGAGCCTGCGCGTCCGGAGCCTGTGCTCCGCAAATGGGAGAGGCCACAACAGTGAGAGGCCCGCATAACGCAAGAAAAAAAAATAAAAAATAAAATAAAAAAAAAAATAAAAACCCGTGTTAAAAACCAGACGGGATTAGGGGTGGGTGCAGAAAATAGTCTGAAACCAAAAGAGATGGTGGGAGTGACAGGGCGAGACAGGGTCAGAAACTGGGCTGGTACCGAGGGATAGAAATAGTGACCAGATGGGCTTCCCTGGTGGCGCGGTGGTTAAGAATCCGCCTGCCAATGCAGGGGACATGGGTTTGAACCCTGGTCCAGGAAGATCCCACATGCCGCGGAGCAACTAAGCCCGTGTGCCACAACTACCAAACCTGTGCTCTAGAACCCACGAGCCACAACTACTGAGCCCATGAGCCACAACTACTGAAACCTGCGTGCCTAGAGCCCGTGCTCCACAACAAGAGAAGCCACCGCAATGAGAAGCCTGTGCACCTCAAGGAAGAGTAGCCCCTGCTCACCACAAATAGAGAAAGCCAGCGCGCAGCAATGAAGACCCAACGCAGGCAAAAATAAATAAAATAAATTAATTTTTTTTAAAAAAAAGGAAAAGAGGGCTTCCCTGGTGGTGCAGTGGTTGAGAGTCCGCCTGCCGATGCAGGGGATGCGGGTTCGTGCCCCGATCCGGGAAGATCCCACATGCCGCGGAGCCGCTGGGCCCGTGAGCCATGGCCGCTGAGCCTGCGCGTCCGGAGCCTGTGCTCCGCAACGGGAGAGGCCACAGCAGTGAGAGGCCCACGTACCGCAAAAAAAAAAGGAAAAGAAATAGTGACCAGAGGGAGATGCGAGGTAATGGTGCAGAGTCAGAGCTGAACCGGAGCCTGAAGGTTGCAGATCAAGCAGACCAGGACTGTGAAGAAAGGCCGTCAGCCTCTGACACAGTCCCAGATCCCATCTTGGAGCATCTGTGCGCCTCCTGGCACGGCCCACTTGGAGCCCTCAGGTGGCAGTCGTCATGGAGGGGGTGGCAGTGCAGGCCGACAAGCCATTCTAAGGGACAGCAATTACTTTGTCATCTCTTTGGTAAAGATATTAAAAAGAAATAAAACTGGCACTTGAAGAAAAAGAATGATCAACGGGGCTTTTTCATCGCTCTTCTTCTTAAACATAAAAAGGCAGAGAACTGGGTGGTGGTGACTCAGTGTTAATAATGGAGTGAGAAGCATTTTTTTAAGGGACTTGTCAGGACAGCGTGAGCACAGGGGCCCTGGGAGCTGGATGTATTGCCTTAGGGCCTGGCTATTCCAATCGAGGGCTGACCTGCTGTGACAGAGGCCCTTGTTAAGTAGTTTGAACTTGGCGTGTTGTAAGAATAAACTTGCTCTGGAACCGAATTAATTTTCTATCTCATAGACACAAATCCTTTAAAAAAAAAAATAAAACAGGTCTGAAGTATTGCAGCAACCAAACTGGACGAGACTTTTCCTTCCTAAAATCCATTTGATTGTCATCAATCTGCCATATATTCCATGGACCTTCACTTCAATTCTCTAATGTTTTTGTTTTGTTTTGTTTTTGCGGTACGCGGGCCTCTCACCGTTGTGGCCTCTCCCCGTTGCGGAGCACAGGCTCCGGACGCGCAGGCTCAGCGGCCATGGCTCACGGGCCCAGCCGCTCCGCGGCATGTGGGATCTTCCCGGACCGGGGCGCGAACCTGCGTCCCCTGCATCGGCAGGCGGACTCTCAACCACTGCGCCACCGGGGAAGCCCCTGTAATGTTTTGAATTATGTTTGAGGCACTACATTATCTTGTTATGGCTCTAGCCTGAAGACTAGTTAATGAAATAATAATGATAGTCCTTGACCTCATCCAGTCCTTTTTACTTAAGAACCTTAAATATTTTAGGAGTCTTCCCCAGTGATTCTTCTCCGAAGGATAGATGGCAACCATTGATAAAGACAAGCAGACACCACAGCTAGGGGGACTTCAAAGCCACACCCGGAAATAGGACCAAGGATCCTGATTTTCTAACTCACAATGCCATGGGTTAAATTTCACTCATTCAAGAGTCCTTAGTCGTAGACAGAGGATAAGCGATGGTTCCCTCTTCAGAATCGTTGTTTTTCCCCTAATGTGAATCCTGAAGTGTAGTGATACACTGTTTTTTTATCATTAGTGAACCAGACATCAGTGATTTTCACGTGTTCTTTTTGAATGACAGTGTTTGAGTTCTAAAGCTGCATTCTAACCCCAAACTGTCTGGACTCACACCTGGCAGGAGAGACAGAGAAGCCCCAGTTCCATTCAGCAGACAGGGCCAGTGTTGAGAGTCAGAGAAAAGTTGCTCCTGGGATTCAGCCTTTTAGAGAACACTAAACGGAGCATTTGAACCGAAAGTCTTTGCAATTGCACAAGAATAGCCCTCAACTACTTTAAGTATTTATAGGTCTGGTTCATGGACATGTTATGCACTATTTAAGCCATTTTCCACACGGTTTCCTTGGGCAGAATGCAGAATGCCGTATGCCAGGAGCCAAGCACCAGCCCGAGCCGTTCCTGTTTCTCTGGTGTAAGTGACAAGCTTTAGATCAGGGCCTGAAGTGAGAGAGCGAACAGAGAGCAAAGCCGGCTCAGGCAGGAGAAAATGGGCAGAACGGTTCAAATGTGCGTGTTCGAGCTTTTATGACCAGCTCAGCTTCCCATCGTACACCTGTTAATTTTAACAGTGGGTACCCTTGGGTATCAAAAAGAAGATAAAACTTCAGCAGGCTATCTTTTGACAAAGGCAGTTTTATAACGTCACCAGGAAGCACTGGTGAAGAAGGGAAAATGTTGTGGAAGCATTATTTTGAAATAATAAATGTAATTTCTAAAATACTATAGACTTAGCTAATGTAAAAAGGACACTTGGTTACTCCACTTAAATTCTTGATCATGAAAGCCAAACCTTTAACTTCTGTAATAGAGGGAGGGAGATGGCTTCGGTTGACCCACTGAAAACTATCTTACAATCTTGGATGTAAATCAACTGTTGTAACTTTTGATGATGAGATTTCAGATCCTTTGGAAAATAAAAGCCATCAGTAAAAGGAATTTCAAGCAGTAGGTTCTCCCTTCATGGTACATCATTCTGCTTAAAATGAGATGGTCTTCATCTGCTCTTGGCCCAAAAAGAAACAGATTGTAGAATAATGAAGTAATTCCCTCTTGCCCCTCCCCCCAGCCATTTGTCCCTCAGGTAAATCAGAAAGAAAAACGTTAAATGCTGCTCCCAAAACATCACTGCATACGAAGTCCCCAAAGAAGTTTCACTGCAGACTTTAAATGCCTTAATTAAGGTCTTCAGGCTTTCGAAAAGGTTTGGGAGAACAGATCAGGGGGGTTTCTCACCTATCTCCAAGTTCAGTGTTTCTGTGGGGCAGCAGTAAACGAAAGCCACTCCCTCATCAGCCACCCTGCCCAGCACCCCGCCCTCCACCCTCATGTCACGTGCATCGCATTCTTGCAAAAGTCCTAGTTTCCCAGTATCACCAATACCTGGAGTTTAAGACTCTAGGAAACTGTGTCTTTAATTAAAGCCACCTCCAGGTAAAAACAGCAGAGCAGTTACCCTTATTACACCAGGTTTCCTAGATGTGAGCTGGGAGGGTTTGGACCAGAGCATGAAAATGCAACCCAACACTGTTATCAGTATCTTGTCACAAAATAGCCCTGTTCTTAAAAGTGACTACAAACTGCAAGGCAAGCCCAGATGGGAGGATGGAGATTTGGGTGTTAACAGGTATGTCTTAATCTCAAGTGTCGTAGGTCTTATAGTGGCAGCTCGTGGCATCTCCCCAGGGCCTGAGAAGAGTTCCTTTCAGCAGCAAAAGGGATCTTACAGCATGTGTTCAATAGCACCCACATGACCTCCTTGGGAAGCAGAATCCCTCGTGGCTTAAAGATACTTTCGGAGAAAAAAGTAGTAGACAGACAGGTGGATTTAAGGGATCAGTCAACAAGAAAGTCCTAAAGTCGACTTGCTGGAAGGAAAAGAGAGAAAAGAAAGGAAAGGAAGTGAATTGAGGGCGTTTGGTCCTGCTGCCGGTAGTGACCGCATCCAAACTGTGAGCAGTAAATGTATTTTTATCATTAACGTCGCGTCTCTGTGTTCTGAACTCAGTTGTGTCCGCAGTACTGGCCGGAGAATGGAGTCCACAGACACGGCCCCATCCAGGTGGAATTTGTTTCTGCTGACCTGGAAGAAGACATCATCAGCAGGATATTCCGAATTTACAACGCAGCCCGAGTAAGATCCGCAGCCGCCATGGCTGGTGTTGTGGTTTCATGATTTTCTCATTTGTTGAATAGGTAGAGTGTCCGTGTCAGTCACTGTTCTGGGAGCTTGGAGTCCCTTCAAGGAGTTTGTGAACTCACTGACCTTATGGAGCTTATGTTCTAAAGGGAGAGGACAGACAGGAGAGGATAAAGACAACACATAACCTACTAGATTGTTAGCAAGCGGTGGGTGCGGTAGGAAAAAAAATTGGGGAGGCAGAAGGTGGACCAGAGGGAGAGCAGACGTGCCATGTGAGCAAAGGCCCGACTGGAGTGAAGGGGCAGCCATGTGCTCTCGTGCAGGCAGCTTTGCAGGCAGAAGTGACAGTCAGTGCAAAGGCCCTGAGGTGGGGCCTTGTCTGCTGAGTTCCCGGAACAGTAAGGAGGCTGATGTGGCTGCAGCCCAGGAAGCAAGGGTGGGAGTAGCTGCTGGGGCCGAAGTCCGAGGGGTCGAGGGGACAGAGATCACTTAGGACCTTGCAGGCCGCTGCCAGGACTGGGGCTTCTGCTGTGAAAGAAAGAAGGAGCCGTTACAGGGTTTTGAGTAGAAGAGTCATGAGCTATAACCTGCCGTTTAAAAGGCACACTCTGGCTTCTGTGTTGAGAACAGACAGTAAGAGAGACGCATCAGGAGGCTGTTATAATAATCCAGGCGAGAAGGGACAAAGCAGGACGGAGTGGCAGCAGGGGGAGGGGTGGGAGGTGCAGGCACTGATATTTTGACGGCAGAGCCGATCGAATTGGCCAGATAGTTTGGATCCCAGGGAGTCGAGGTGGTTCTCAGGATTTGGGTCCTGAGAGCTAGATGGAGCAGACGTTAACCAGGTTAGGAAAGGCTGTGCGGGTAACGGGATTGTTAGGGGTGGGGGAACGCGTGGACAGAGGGTCCATTCAGGGGGGAACATACTGGATTCAAGATGACTATTAGATGCCTATGTGGGAATATCAAGTAGGCCCTCGAGTCTGTGAGGGTGCAATTCAGGAGAGAGGTCTGAACTGGAGACACAAATTGAGGACTTAATGGAAGATTTAAAGCCATGAGACTGAATGAAACCATCGAGAGAGAGAAGAGAAAGGGACCCGAGAACTGAGCATGGGGCCTCCATCAGCAACAGGTCTGGGAGGAAGGGGGACAGGGCAGAGAGGAGAGAGCAGTGGAGGGGGAAGAACAGCCGGGAGGGGACGGGGAGAGTGAGATCCCCTGTGTCGGGTGCTACCGACAGCCACGGAGGATTTAGCCCGAGAGGTTTAGCCGTGGCCAGGTTACTTCCTGAATCCTGCAATTCCATTTAATTATGACAAAAGATTAATTAACTATTGATATCTTAGCAAGAGTCACACCAAGAAGCAGAACCATATTCTACTCCCCGGAAACAGGGTGTAATCTGTGTCTCTCTGAGATCACAAACATTGCCAGGTCATAATTTATCCTTTACCTTTAATTTGCCTGTAATTAAAGTCAAGCCTTTTTACCACTTGTTGCCCACTGTGGTCAGTGCTCAGGTTTGCGCTATTTTTCACAAAACTGTGTGAGCAAAGGCCCAACCGGAGTGAGGGGGCCCTTTTGCAAAGCAATAGCATTCTGCTTGCTTTTATTTGTCTGGCCTGTCATTGGAAACACATGGATATTTTTTTAACATCTTTATTGGAGTATAATTGCTTTTCAGTGTTGTGTTAGTTTCTGATGTATCACAAAGTTAATCAGCTATATGTATATCCCCATATCTCCTCCCTCTTGCGTCTCCCTCCCACCCTCCCTATCCCACCCCTCTAGGTGGTCGCAAAGCACTGAGCTGACCTCCCTGTGCTATGCAGCAGCTTCCCACTAGCTATCTATTTTACATTTGGTAGTGTATATATGTCAATGCTACTCTCTCATTTGTCCCAGCTTACCCTTCCCCCTCCCCGTGTCCTCAAGTCCATTCTCTATGTCTGCGTCTTTATTCCTGTCCTGCCCTTAGGTTCATCAGAACCTTTTTATTTTTTTTTTTATTAGATTCCATATATATGTGTTAGCATATGGTATTTGTTTTTCTCTTTCTGACTTACTTCACTCTGTATGACAGACTGTAGGTCCATCCACCTCACTACAAATAACTCAATTTCGTTTCTTTTTATGGCTGAGTAATATTCCATTGTATATATGTGCCACATCTCCTTTATCCATTCATCTGTCGATGGACACTTAGGTTGCTTCCATGTCCTGCCTGTTGTAAATAGTGCTGCAATGAACATTGTGGTACATGACTCTTTTAAAATTATGGTTTTCTCAGGGTATATGCCCAAGAGTGGGATTGCTAGGTCATATGGTAGTTCTATTTTTAGTTTTTTAAGGAACCTCCATACTGTTCTCCATAGTGACTCTATCAATTTACATTCCCACCGACAGTGCAAGAGGGTTCCCTTTTTTCCACACCCTCTCCAGCATTTATTGTTTGTAGATTTTTTTGATGATGGCCATTCTGACCAGTGTGAGGTGATACCTCATTGTGGTTTTGATTTGCATTTCTCTAATGATTAGTGATATTGAGCATCTTTTCATGTGTTTGTTGGCAATCCATATATCTTCCTTGGAGAAATGTCTGTTTAGGTCCTCTGCCCATTTTTGGATTGCATTGTTTGTTTTTTGATATTGAGCTGCTTGTATATTTTGGAGATTAATCCTTGGTCAGTTTCTTCATTTGCAAATATTTTCTCCCATTCTGAGGGTTGTCTTTTTGTCTTTTTTATGGTTTCCTTTGCTGTGCAAAAGCTTTGAAGTTTCATTAGGTCCCATTTGTTTATTTTTGTTTTTCTTTCCATTTCTCTAGGAGGTGGGTCAAAAAGGATCTTGCTGTGATTTATGTCATAGAGTGTTCTGCCTATGTTTTTCTCTAAGAGTTTTATAGTGTCTGACCTTACATTTAGGTCTTTAATCCATTTCGAGTTTATTTTTGTGTGTAGTGTTAGGAAGTGTTCTAATTTCATTCTTTTACATGTATCTGTCCAGTTTTCCCAGCACCACTTATTGTAGAGGCTGTCTTTTCTCTATTGTATACTCTTGCTTCCTTTATCAAAGATAAGGTGTCCATATGTGCGTGGGTTTATCTCTGGGCTTTCTATCCTGTTCCGTTGATCTATATTTCTGTTTGTGTGCCAGTACCATACTGTCTTGATTACTGTAGCTTTGTAGTATAGTCTGAAGTCTGGGCGCCTGATTCCTCCAGCTCCGTTTTTCTTTCTCAAGATTGCTTTGGCTATTCGGGGTCTTTTGTATTTCCATACACATTGTGAAATTTTTTGTTCTAGTTCTGTGAAAAATGCCATTGGTAGTTTGACAGGGATTGCATTGAATCTGTAGATTGCTTTGGGTAGTAGAGTCATTTTCACAATGTTGATTCTTCCAATCCAGGAACATGGTATATCTCTCCATCTGTTGGTATCATCTTTAATTTCTTTCATTAGTGTCTTGTAGTTTTCTGTATACAGGTCTTTTGTCTCCTTAGGTAGGTTTATTCCTAGGTATTTTATTCTTTTTGTTGCAATGGTAAATGGGAGTGTTTCCTTAATTTCTCTTTCAGCTTTTGCGTTTTTAGTGTATAGGAATGCAAGAGATTTCTGTGCATTAATTTTGTATCCTGCTACTCTACCAAATTCACTGATTAGCTCTAATAGTTTTCTGGTAGAGTCTTTAGGATTCTCTATGTATAGTATCATGTCATCTGCAAACAGTGACAGCTTTACTTCTTTTCCAATTTGGATTCTTTTGATTACTTTTTTCTTCTCTGATTGCTGTGGCTAAAACTTCTAAAACTATGTTGAATAACAGTGGTAAGAGTGGACAACCTTGTCTTGTTCCTGATCTTAGAGGAAATGGTTTCAGTTTTTCACCATTGAGAACGATGTTGGCTGTGGGTTTGTCATATATGGTCTTTATTATGTTGAGGTAGGTTCCCTGTATGCCTACTTTCTGGAGAGTTTTTAGCATCACATGGTTTTTTATAATGGCTCCAGATTGAAACTCGTAACTCTTTGGGCCAGTAGACGTTTCCTTCGTTATTTACAGGCAGGCCCCTCCTTCCCTCGTGCCCACTGGGATGAGTAGGTGGGATCAACCCTCTGGAGTTCAGCCCCGGGAATAATGCCTGCTTTCTCTCCACTCCCCGCTTGTTGCCCGACTCTCTGCAGCCCCAGGACGGGTACCGGATGGTGCAGCAGTTCCAGTTCCTGGGCTGGCCCATGTACAGGGACACGCCTGTGTCCAAGCGCTCCTTCTTGAAGCTCATCCGCCAGGTGGACAAGTGGCAGGAGGAATACAATGGTGGGGAAGGCCGCACGGTTGTGCACTGCCTGTAAGTACTCAGATCCACTGGGCTGACGCCCTGCTTCACTGCCTCTCGTTTCACTATAAATGGAGAAGAAATAAGCAGGTGTGAGTGAAAGCTCATCAGTCCGCTCATTAAGTGTTTGGTTTGCTTTGCAGAAAACAAGATCATGCACGTTTTACATTTGGATGGGGTGTCACTGCTATAAAATGAGACCTGACCTTGTGGTTGGGAGCCAACCCCCCCCCCACTGCCCTCAGAAAAACAATACCTGGGTAGGTTCAGTGAGCTCTTACCAGCTCTTGAGAGCCCATTGTTAAGCTTTGGGGAATTTTCTGAGCTGGTTGTTAAACTGTTGGTAACTTGAAATCATCGGTGGTGGGGGTATTTACATCGTGGATGTCAGCAAAGGCCACAATCCGGGCACCCTCCCTGATATGGAAAAGCTGGTTTACCAGCTCACTAGTTGGTAATTCTTTTGGATTTCTTGTCACAGGTTTCAAAGGAACCATCTCCTTCTTCTTTGTGGTTTTTAAGAGAGTTTTGTTTTGTCTCATTTTGTTTGCCTGGGGATATATATATATTGGGAAGATTTGCTTACAGCCAGTGTCTCCAAACTGGTCTCCCGGCTGGCAGTTTTAGCAGGTGCTAAAACGGGAGAACTTGGCTACAGAATAATGGTTCCCGACCTTGGCTGCACATTTGGGGAGCTTTAAAAAAAAAAAACAAAAAAACAAAAAAAAACACTATGCCCAGCCCACAGCAAAACCACCTAAATCAAAATCTCTGGGGAGTGCGAGGACCTGGATTGTTTCAGAGTGCCCCCAAGGTTGAGAGCCACTGGCTCAAGTCTCCGTGCTTTTCAAAGCACTTTCACCTGCATTTTCTCGTAGGTGATGGTAGCAGCTAATCAGCCAGTTGGAGCTGGCTTAATGGAGCCGGCAATTAGAAAGCCCTGCAGTCAGGGGAGATGGGTAGAGAATTTGTGGAAACTGAAACTATAAGCTGATGTCTCTTTTCGGTGGAGTGTCATTAGAAGCGCACAGTGAGATCTCTCCCCAACTGAAAGGAAGATAAAGCTCTACTCTGGGCAGACCGACCCTTGTGAAATCAACAGGCGAAGCTAAGGGCTGGGTTTCCGTCCACTTGGTGCTGTATCTCCCGCAATGCAGCCCCCGTACCCCAAACCCCACCCCCACCCCGGGGTCTGGGAGCTTCCCTGGGAGCCCCTTTTTGCACCGAACATGGCAGTGTCTCGTCCTGCAGGAAAGTGCTGTGCCCTCGGGAAGAATCGTGTGAACTGACTCATGCCTGCCCTCCGTCAGAGGCCCCACCCCCAAAACCTTGCCTTCCTTCTCAGGGACCCAGTTCATTAAAAACATCTCCACCGAGAAAATGTCCAAAAGGATCGATTAACAGCTCACGTCCCCGTTTTTATTTCTCTACGCCCAGGTATAACTTCTGATCAGAATATAATCAGAGGGTCACCTGTGTGAGTTCATACAAGCCCAGCAAGGAAAACTGACATTTTGGTTAGAGTTTGCATTCGATCCGTTAGGTTTCTTGGAGATACTAAAAATAGTTTGCAGTTACGGATTTCTGCGTCTGGACTCCACCAGCGTCTGGACTAGGGATGCCGCGCTCCCTAGTAGCTTCCTAACAAGGGCCAGTGCTGTAACCCAAAGGGCTACATCCCAAGAGGGGAGCTGAGGTACAGGACAGGCCTGAGGGGAAGACACAAAGACCCCTTGAATCACTGCACTTCATAGCCACACTCTCCCAAGGCACAGCTGCGACCCCGGAACTAAACCATTACATCACCACCCCACGTGGTGGCTAAGACAGCGGGCCGTTCTTTAACTCCAGTGGACGTGGTGGGCACTTGCTGCTTCTGCCCTCCGACCAGCCTAGCCCCCACCCCCCTGGACTTTTCTTTGGAACCACCGTCCCCACCAAAAGTCCCTGCTGTTCCTGTGGGGCTGCCTCGCCCTCTCTCAGCATTACGGTGGGCATGAGACCCAGGCCTGCTGAGGATGCTGATCGTTGTTGAGATTTAAAAATCTTAATCTAAGGTTTTTTAGTTGTGGGAACATGCCAGGAAAGGATGCTTTGACCCCCAAAGGCAACCTGCTTTCCATCTCTAAGGAGACATCTTCGTATTCAGCAAAGCGCAGCGCCACCTACTGGCATTGGGCAGAGCGTCCCTGCCCGAGACGCCCTCCAGGGCTGTGAATTAGATGGTTCCTTGAGCCGCATTATGGCTCGCACTAAGCAAACGGGATTCTTTTTCTTTACACATGTCTTCCAGCTAGTAAAACCAGACAGAATGGAGAGAATTAAGATATCACCATCTTTCAACCCTTGATGAAAGTAATGGAAGTAGACAGTGGTCGTCGATAGCTGCTGAAAGCGTTAGGTGAAAAGCCGATGGGGGAAAAGCAGTGAGGCGTCAGTGCAAAGAGAGAACACAAACTAAGGGAGCAGAAGAGAAAGTCCAGGAACGGAGCCACACCTCGGGGTCTCCTGATTCACGACAAGGTCCCACAGCACACACCTACTGCAGGGCAGTGGTGTCCCTTCTCATGCTACAGACAGAAAGCATCTCCAGGTGGATTGTAGACCAACACGTGAAAAGGAAAACAATGAAGCTTCTAGGGAAAATCTTCAAGACCATGGGGTAACCAGAGATGTGTTACACAGGACAGTATCCATAAAGGAAAACATTGGTAAATTGGATTTCATTAAAGCTAAGCACTCCTGTCCATCCAAAGACCCCAGTGAGAGTGAAAACACAAGACAAGACAAAGAGTTTTGCGCTACACACGTCTGACAAAGGATTCATAGCCAGAATGCCTAAGAACTACTGCAAGTCAATAGGAAAAGGATAGACACTCCAATTGTTTGGGCAGAACACTTGATAAGAACTTCATTTTTTAAAACAGAATACCCAAATAGCCAATAAGCATAGAAAAGGCATCATTACTTTTCAGGAAAATACACATTAAAATACATTAAAATCGGATGCCCCTGCGTGCTCACCAGAATGGCTAAAATTTAAACGATAAACAAATAAATGATTCTAAGTGTTGGGAAGCTGTGGAGCAACTGGACTCCCAAACGCTGCTGGTAGGAAGTAAATATATACAACCATTTTGGAGCCGGTTAACAGCATCTACTAAAGCTAAATATAAATGTATCCTCTGAGCTTTTCTCCTCTGAGGTCCGTGACTACAGAAATGAGTCATATATGCAATAGGAAACATGCTTATAGCAGGTATACTCATAATATGGAAAGCTGCAAACATCCCAAACATTTGTCAGCTCCTAGATAAAGAAATTATACAGTAGTATAATTATACAGTAGTATATCCATTCAATGGAATTGTTCTCAGCAATGTAAGAGAACGAACTACTGATACAATATGGGTTATTCTCACACAGATAATATTAAGTGAAATAAGCCAGACTCAAAAGAGTATATACTGTATGATTCCATGTATTCAAAATTCAAAAACAGACAAAAGAAACTTATAATGCTAGACGTGAGAACAAAGATTATCTTGGGATATTGATGGTGTTGATGAGGAAGGAATATTGGAAGGAGGGGGGTTCAGGGGGCTGATAGCGGTCTGTACCCTGATCTGAATGGTGGTTACATGGCATATGCAGTTGTAGAAATTAACAGAGATCTATATTTACCATTTGTGGACTTAATTATAGGTATGTTATACTTTATCTAAAAAATGGATTAGGAACTTAATCAGGGAATGATCAAGCTGGCACTGGAACACAGAGATCAATCTTAAAATCACGGAACAGGTTGATATCTTGTGCCTGCTTCCCAAGGAAAGTTCATTTATAAAGTATCCTTGTCCAGAAAAAAAAAAAAAATCCTGAATTCTTATGACGCTCTGGAGCTAACTCCCAATTAACAGGAAGTATAGGATTAGAAATTGGTGTGTTAAGTGCTTCTCAGAGATACAGTGAATGAGAACAACCCAGAATGTGGGTTGTCATTTTCCCTGCAGGGGAAAATGACCCCCTTTCCTCAACAAATAAATTGCCAAGAGAAAAAAAGAAGAGAGCAAAGAGGAACCTATAGATTAAAATAAACTTGCAAGACATGTCAACCAAATTCAACGTGTGGACTTTGCTTGGATGAGGATTTGAAAAAGTTAACTGTAAGAAAATGTCTGAAACAATCTTGGAAATTTGGACAGTGTCTAGAAATTTGATTCTATTAAACTGTAGTGTTTATTTTAGGTGTACTAATAATGATATTGTGTTTATTAAAAAAAGGATCCTTTATCTACTTGGAAAAGTGGTTGATTCCAGAGCTGGTGCAGGGAAGGAGATACTGGATGAGCGTAGAACATCTTGTGGTTCTAGAAAGTAAGGAAGTGCTTGAAAAGAGATGGAGGAACCAGCCTGATGGAGCTCCTAATGGCCAAAACCAGAACAATTTCAGCAACAAAATAAATATGGATACTATTTTAGCTCATAGAAGTGAAATTAATATGTATAAGTCTAAAGTGACTTAAATAAATAATAAAATAGAAATAAATAAGCAAATAAATTTTCAAATGGTGGCTGAGAGACAGCTCTCTCTTTAGAGTAGGATGTAGAAGGAGAGAGGGAAGTGAAAACCAGTCAGGCAGATATCACTGTGACTTGTTGCAGATGGGATCTACCAACGGACACTAAAATCAGCGGGTGAAACTTTGAAGAGAAACAAGACATTTGCATAATCCCAAAGTATCGTTCGCAAGATACTAACTACAAAGAGAAGTTATGAGAATTTATGATGGTAATTATACATAACTACACAGTGAAAAAATCTGCCAGACACCCACCGTCTTAATAAGCGACCAGGGGTGGGATAGGCAGGGTGGGAGGGAGGCTCATGAGGGAGGGGACATGGGGATGTATGTATATGTATAGCTGATTCACTTTGTTATACAGCAGAAACTAACACACCATTGTAAAGCAATTATACTCCAATAAAGATATTTTTAAAAGAATATAGTAGAATACAACGTTGTAAATCAACTATACGTCAATAAAATAAATTTTAAAAAAAGAATATAGTAGAAAGGCAAAAAAAAAAAGTGACCAAGGTCGACATCATGAGCAATAAGACAGTTCAACACCATGAACCTTCAAAGGAGGTAACAGCCCTTCCGTGGCTTTCTTGCCAAAGTGCATAACCTCATTTCCAGTGTTGAGAAGGCATCAGATGAACTCAAATGAAGGACTTTCTACAATTTGTATTTTGTGATGACTTCTCAAATCGTGGAAGGGGACCACGGGTGTTTTCTACATCTCACTCCATATTCCATACTCTACAAAACAACTGACCAGTCCTCTTTGAAAGTGCCAAGGTCAAGAAAGAGGGAAGATGGAGGACTGATCACATGGAAGAGACTAAGGAGGTGTGACACCTAAATGCAAGGTGGGTCCTGGACTGGATCCTGGACCAGAAAAAGTGGTGACACTTAACTAAGGTCTGTAGTTTAGTTAATAGTGTTATACCAGCATTAACTTCCTGGTTTTGACCATCTGCTATGGTTATGTGACATTTTTACATCAGGGGAAGGTGGGCAGGCAAGGAACTCTCTGTGCTATTTTTGCAGTGATTCTGTACATCTAAAATTAATCCAGAATAAAAAGTTTCTTTAAAAAGAGCCCTTATGTTTTAGAGATAAATCATGACATGCTAATGGATTATTTAAAGCCAAATCCATCTTTGAGCATAACCCACACCCATCACAGTTTTCCTGCACATGCTACACCAGTTGTTTGTTTATTGAAAAATTTCCTGGGTGGTCCCTTTCCATAAAAACTGATAAATTGCCGTATCAGCTTACATCATCAGGGCAGAGACGAACTGGGAGAGCAGGATGTGCCAGTGTCCCATCACGTCCAGTCAGGTGATCCCTGGGCCCCATTTGCATCAGTAGAGGGATGGGCCCAGGTGGAGAGTCCCAGCCGGGAGGGCTTAGGCAACAGGTGCACACAGGTGGTGGGAGCCGTGCGGTGCGAGAGCGACCCAGGCCCACCACCTGCCTCTCCGCCTCTTCCCACAGGAACGGGGGAGGCCGCAGCGGGACCTTCTGCGCCATCAGCATTGTCTGTGAGATGCTCCGGCACCAGAGGACGGTGGACGTCTTCCACGCCGTGAAGACGCTGAGGAACAACAAGCCCAACATGGTGGACCTGCTGGTAGGACCCCGTCCATCCCGCTCGGGGGGCCCTTTCCCGGTTAGCGTGAGACACCTGGCCCCTCGCTCAGGCTGACCCCTGGGAGGGAGAGACTCGTGTTCACAGTGCAATCGCTTCGCTCGTGCGGGTTTTTCTCCCTCGTTCTCCCTTCCTCTGCCTTTTCACAAGGAGACTCAGCTCAGCACATTTGACACATGGAAATAGTTGAAACTCACAAGCGAACGTCCTGATTAATTGCCGTTCTCGGCAGCGCCTTCCACGTGGCTAAGCACTTCATCTTCACAGAGAAGAAATAATCATAGCACATGAAATGCCAGATTTTCAAATTACATATTTTATAAATAGCTTAATCACCTAATATTTATCAAAGCTGGGAATTGGAGTTTGACATCCAGACGATTGCATCTAATTACGGTGGCCATATCTGAGGAAAGGATGAAAGAGGTGGAGAAACAAAGGACGATGTGGAATTATTTTCTTAGAGTATTTCATGAAATCTCTTTTTTGTGCGGAGCTGTTGAGACGCCAACCACTGAGACTCAAGAATAGGAGAATAGCTTAAAGGAGGAAGCTTTTCGATGAGGTTTTTGTACTTCTCTGTCACTGGAGGAAGGATCGGGAGGAAACAGTAAGACTGATCCCAAGGTGGGGCGAATGGGCGGGGGCGGGGGCGACGGGGTCACTGATGAGCTTGGAAAGCCTGCGTCCTGGGTGCGCAGCACTGCAGCAGGGGGTCAAAATTGTAAATGTAATAAAGGGACTAAAGAGGGAACTGGGATTCAAGCTGAGGCTGAAGAAGCAGCCGTAGCCCCTGCCAGTGATGGCCACGTCCGAGCCCTGCTTGGCAAAAGCCCTGCTTCCCCCACGACGTGCCTCGTGCCCGACGAGCTGCTCCCGCCTCCAGGAGCACCGTGCTGCCCAGGGAATTTGGTAAACAGGCACCTGTTTGGCCAGGTGCAGACTCTCAAACCATCAGCAATTACCATGTTGGTTTCTGTGAAAAAAGGATCTTGCCCCCCACATGGCAGCTCCCTGCCCTGCCCTGCGGACGCCCCTGCGAACCCACCGTCTAGTCTCAGCTCTGCTCATTGGAGTGAAGTAACCTCAGACAAAGTACCTTGGCTATTGAAGTCGCCTTGGGCACGTCGCTCTACTTTCCTGAGCCTGAGTCGTGTAAACTAGGGATAGTGTTCGTTTATTGAGATCATCCCACGTGACGATATGTGTGAGAGTGTTTTGGAAGCTGCCCAGGTGAGAAAGACCTGGTCCCTGAGAGTGGAGGGGTCGACGGGGCACAGAGTGGCCTGGTCCCTGAAAACGAGTGCTGGGTGAGGGCGAGGGGGCCACCGGAGTGCAGCATGTATACACACGGTGCTCATAAGTGCCTTTCCCATGGCCCAGATGTCACGCGGATGGGCCAGGAGGCTGACCCTCACATACCATGCCCGGACTTCACTAGTCAGAGAACTCTCTCACTCCCCAGGACCACCCCCCCCATCCCGAATTTTAAAGAGTTCCCCCACCATGGAATTCTCCATCTTCTAGGCTTAGGGCAGTTGAGAAAAGGCCAGTTGGGCAGTTAGAGGTGGCCTGAGTTTAGAACAGATAAGCAGATTGACAGAGGATGACAGAGGATGGAAACAAATGCATAATGAAAATATTCTGACTGTGATGTCATTCGGTATTTAACGCCCTGATTCAGGGACGGGTGTGTTGCTTCCAAACTTCAGTTGGTACTTGAAAAAAGCTGACCCTGATTTTTTTTTTTAAATGTCAGTTCCCTCTCACTACAGCCTGAACTAAGCAGATCATTAGAAGCAGACCCTTCCAGGCCTTTCCCCCAGTGGCTCTGGCTACAGCTTCCATCACTCACCAATTTTTTTTTTTTTTTTACATCTTTATTGGAGTATAATTGCTTTACAATGGTGTGTTAGTTTCTGCTTTATAACAAAGTGAATCAGTTATACATATACATATGTCTCCATATCTCTTCCCTCTTGGCGTCTCCCACCCTCCCTATCCCACCCCCCTAGGTGGTCACAAAGCACCGAGCTGATCTCCCTGTGCTATGCGGCTGTTTCCCACTAGCTATCTACCTTACGTTTGGTAGTGTATATATGTCCGTGCCTCTCTCTCACTTTGTCACAGCTTACCCTTCCCCCCTCCCCATATCCTCAAGTCCATTCTTTAGTAGGTCTGTGTCTTTATTCCTGTCTTACCCCTAGGTTCTTCATGACATTTTTTTTTCTGAAATTCCATATATATGTGTTAGCATACGGTATTTGTCTTTCTCTTTCTGACTTACTTCACTCTGTATGACAGGCTCTGGGTCTATCCACCTCATTACAAATAGCTCAGTTTCGTTTCTTTTTATGGCCGAGTAATATTCCATTGTATATATGTGCCACATCTTCTTTACCCATTCATCCGATGATGGACACTTAGCTTGCTTCCATGTCCTGGCTATTGTAAATAGAGCTGCAATGAACATTTTGGTACATGACTCTGTTTAAATTATGGTTTTCTCAGGGTATATGCCCAGTAGTGGGATTGCTGGGTCATATGGTAGTTCTATTTGTAGTTTTTTAAGGAACCTCCATACTGTTCTCCATAGTGGCTGAACCAATTCACATTCCCACCAGCAGTGCAAGAGTGTTCCCTTTTCTCCACACCCTCTGCAGCATTTATTGTTGCTAGATTTTTTGATGATGGCCATTCTGACTGGTCTGAGATGATATCTCATTGTAGTTTTGATTTGCCTTCATTCACCAATTTTTATGGGCAGGAGCAACGTGGCTTTTCACAAATGCGCAGTGCAGACTATAGGACAAGGGTGATTTTACATGAAGGAAGCTTCTGATCTCAGCCCACTTACCTATAATAGCCAGGGCGTTTCCGTAGTTATGTGTGATTCTGATAGAGAAGTAGGATCCTTGGATGCCCAAAACCCCGAGGGTCAGCACCAGTTTTAGGATCAACTCAGTGGCTGAGAAATGTAGGAGAGTCCTACAATTTCCTGAGAAAAATGTCTGATAAACTTGTCACAGTGCCTGCTGGCGGGATAATGGATAATATCTGGTGACCAGAGAAAAAAATGTCACGATGCTCTTTTCAGTGGGTTTGAAGCTTCTTGAGTTGAATCAGGGCTCTTGTCGTTGGCTTGTTTGTTTTTGCCTGTAAGTACAATTTCTGTTTAGTTTGGTACTCGTACATTTGTGTGTTGGCTGAGAGAATTAATTAATTCAAGTCAAGGAGATAAAATCTGGTATAATTTTATTGGGCATAAAAGACCTGTGTTTCTCCTAAGCACAAAATGTTGTACCAGCAGCTGAAGAGGTACCTCCTAGCTGCCTCTGCGCAGAATGAAGTGGGAGCCAGGATGCCCTGGAGCGCACCCCAGGAGGTAGGCGGGTGCGCATGGGGAGCCCCGCCAGGTGCCCCTGGGTCTGCTCATTGGGGGCCCGTTCCATTCAAACACCAAAATTTGCTGCCACGCCCTCCCTGCCAGGGCCGGATGAATGTTCCGCGGCGGTCGGTGTGCCCGTCTTCATCTCCCCTTGCAGCTCACTATTTTTCCAAATTGCTTCTGAGTTCCAAACTTCCCTATGCGTTTTGAAGCATGGCACTCTCCAGGGAGAGCCAGAAGGCCCTATGGATTTATTTCTTCAAATGTTTAGGTGTGGAGGCTCCAGGGGAAAGCCAGTGGACTGCCGGGAAGCAAAATCATTTTAACACAAGACTAGATGTTTTGATGCAGCAGGGGCCGCTGGGTTTGTTTCCTGACCCCTCCTTCAGGCCAGCTTCTCAGTTATCCACCTCTTCAGCCAGGCTCCAGCCCCCATCAGAGGCCTGGGTTCCAGGGGGGTGGGGCAGGCCGCGACAGCCTGAGTGAGGTTGGCGCTATTGACCTGGTCAGAGGCGGACAGGGTCGCCCGCTCTGAGCCCCTATGAATCTAGTACAGTTGCTGGAAAACCTGCTGCTTCAACTAACAGTCCTCTCCCACCTTTGCTTCCACATTTGGCTTTTGAAGTTCCCAGGGCTCCTTCTTAACCGAGAAACAGCCTTTAGGGGACAGATCTTGCCTAGGGAAACATATTATCCCCTGGGAGGTGGTGGGAGCTTTGGCCAACGTGCTGATGTGACATACGTACGCGTTATAGAGTGGTTACCAAGTTCACGATAATCAGCACATCTGTGGCCTCAGAGTTAACACAGCTGACTGTGTGTGTGGTCAGAACCCTTACGATCGACGGTCAGCAACTTTCAAGGGTACAATTCCACATCATTAACTCTAGGCACCATGCTGCACATTAGAGCCGCAGAGCTTACTGCTCTTACAACTGAAAATCTGTTCCCTCACCAGCATCACCCCACTTGTCCCTCCCCCGGCAGCCACAATTCTAGTCTCTGTCTCTATGAAATTCACTTTTCTTTAATGGGAGCTTTAAAAAGTTCTGAGCCCTGGGCCCATCCCCGAGACTCTGATCCAGTTGACGTGGGCCTGGCTTTTCAGCAGCGATGGTACCAGCGCCCCAGGTGATCCTAATGTGCAGCCGAGGTTAAGGAACTTAGTAGCTAGTCTAGAAAGGCCCTTGGCCCGTCTGCACATGAGATCACCTGGGGCACTTCGCAAACACAGATGCCAGGCCACGACCCAGAAGATTAGAGCAGTCGGAGCCCGCGTGATGTGCTACAGGGCAAGAAACACGGCTCAGGAGGATATGGAGGCCGTCCCTGTCCTGCCACGTGGGCCGCAGGGCGAGGCCGGGCAGCTTCCTCTCCATCCCACTTGCTCCCACTCAGACCTCTGCCGGGACCTGCCATGACGGACAGGTGACCACCCAGACCGGGCCCCTTCCCTCTTCCCTGCACTGAAATAACATGCTGGCCTGGCACTCCTACAGAGGGCCTTACCCCCGCCCTGCAGCCGCCCCAGCGTGGACAGCACACTGACTCTCCCACTCACGTGTGTAAACTGTCCCCTGAGCCTCTGCCTGAGAACTCACGGGAAACTGACGGGCTATGTGAAAGGCAGGGCGTGTGGGCGTAGGTGTGGTGTATAGGTGTGTGTGGGTGGGGGCGGGTGTGCATCTGTCTGGCTGTGTGTAGGTGTGCATGTGTGTGTAGGTGTGCATGTGCCTGTCTGTGTGTAGGTATGGCTGTGCGTGTAGGAGTGTGTGTGTGTGTGTAGGTGTGCATGTGTGGGGGTGTGTGCCTGTGTCTGGCTGTGTATGTGGGGCTGTGTGTATAGGTTTGTGTGTGTGTGTAGGTGTGCACGTGTGGGCGGGTGTGCATGTGTATGTAGGTGTGTGTGGGTGTGTATGTTGCAGCAGAGGATGTAGGCCTCCGGGGGGTGTCAGAGAGGCTCACTCACGTCCCTGAGCTGTGCCCCCACCGGCCACGTGGCCCGTCTCTGGGACACTGGTGGCATCCACGTCCCCTGGGGCCGGGCCCTGCCACGCATCCTCCCAGGCTCGCAGCCCTGAGCCCACTGACCTGCGATCACACTCCCTGCTCCTGAGGAGTCTGTGTGAATGCCCTGTGCCCCCGCCCACCCCAGACTCTGATCCCCCGGAGGCGGAGCCCCCCCCGCCCACCCCAGCCCCAGGTGAGCTCCTGGCTCTAAGGAGGGCCCAGTAAACATGTGCTGGGCGAGCGGACTTTTCTTCTCTGTACCTGGGCCCGCGTCACCCTGAGACCCAGAAGGTGGCGGCTACAGGCTAACAGGTCTGCATAGGGAGGCAGCTGCACGGACTGATCATGGGCTTTGAGGGAGGAAGTGCTTCAGACTCTTTCAGAGCTATAACGAGGGTAATGACCCACCCACCCATCGTCAGAGATGGGCAGCTGCCTCCCAGGTGTCTCCTAGGCACAATGGTTGGTCACCCAGTGTGACCCGCTATGAACGTTGAACCAAACGGTCCCACCCAGGATTATTGGCACAAGGGGACCACTTCCCCTCCTGGCAGGCATGTCAGTCAGAAGGATTTTTTTCCAGACTGAAGGATTTGTCAGCAAGGATCCAGCTGAAACTGAAGCTGGTGCTAGTTTCCAAAAGCAGGTGCGCGCGAGAGGGAAACTTTGCCCCAGGTGAGCCGTGCAGACTCTTCTCTTTGAATCTTCTTAGGCGACACGGGGTGTTTGAAGTGACAGACTGACCGTAGGGCCCCATTCTGCAGACACAGGCTGCCGTGCTGACAAAGGCACCGTCCAGCCCTGCAGGGGAGCCCCCTGCAGCCGCCCGCTGACACCGTGGCCTCGTGCGGCCCCCGCCGAGAGCGGGGAACGTTAAAGCGTGACCTCACTTTGGGTGCCCTTTCAAACTTCACTTTCTCCCCTTTTGTGGAAACAAGAGGTGGGTCTGGAATGAAGGTGGGGTCAGGGGTGTTTGAAAGGAGTAGCTTGTTGCCCTGGTTATGGTCCAGCACAAAGATGTCGGGTGACAGCTAATGTCACCCAAATCGGGAGATTCTGGGACCAAGGCATAAAAGTTCTTTTTTCCCTGAAGCACAGAGCTAGCTCGTGGGGCTTAATTACACTGTTCAGAAGCAAGGAAGCTGAGAGAGGAAACCACCAAAGACGGGCCTATACCTGGTGATCAAGTGTAACCAGTTTGCAGTGCGGGAAGATTTCAGGCATTTCTCGAGGTGCTTGGGGGAGAAGACGCAGCAATTCATGGCCCTTCTGCTCGTTCCCCTTATTTTTCTGGTTCAGAAACCAGTCACCACAGAGTCTATGGGGGCTGGCAGCTTGCTTAGGAGAGAGAAAATGAGAGAAAGAATTCATTTTGAAAACGATAGTCATGCCTATGACCGGGTACTTTCAGTGACACCCCTACCACAGCCATCCCTCAGGATGAACCCGAGGGATTCACCCCTGGTTTCCTGGTTTCCTCGCCTGTGTTGTGACCTGAGGCCGGCAGCCACATGGCCCTCTAAGTGCATTTTTCTGTGTTAAGAGGATGGTTCATCGTCGGCGCTGAAACTAGTTGCAAGAAGGGATTGATCGTGTTTCTGCAGGAAGGGATTGATCTCTTAGTTTTCCATGAAAAAAAAGAAAAAATGAATTGTCTGTGTGATTCACAAAAACAGAGAAGTGATTGGAGCACTCCATAGCCAGCGTCAGCCCAGTGAGCTGACAGCATAAGAATTTTGAAATTCAAATGATCTCTTTTAGATATTCTGAAAATGAAAGTATCAAACCCTGAAATAATAAATCCTGGAATGTGAATCAGCAAGTTTTAGTGTCACATATTTTTAGTGCCCTTAGGTGTGCTCCTAGGAGTGGAATCCCTGGGTCATAGGGTGACCCTTCGGAGGGACCACCAGATGGTCGTCCAATGGGGCTGCACCATGTTACAGTCCTTCCAGCAGCGTAGGAGGGTTCCAGTTTCTCCACAACCCCACCAGCACTTGATTTTGTCTGTCTTTTGTATTTTAGGCTGGCGGGTGTTAATGACATTGATGTTCAATTTCGTGGCGCCTTCGGTGTGTTGAATGATCTGTTTACTTTGTCTTCACCTCTAGATTGTAGGATCCTGAAGGCTGAGGCTATATCTTGAATTCCCCAGTCTCTGCCTTAAATGTTAAATGGGTTGACTCAAAAGCTGCTAAACCCATTTTTTCTGGTCACCATTTACATACACAACCAATGTTTGACCCCCAGCTGTGTGCCAGGCTCTTTGCTAAGGATGGTGTATTATCCACGGAGGGAGAGACCGTGGCCCTTGTCTTCAAATAAATAGGTTGGTTTAGAGGGGCATTTAGAGAACAAAGTGTGGGTGAAGAAAGAAAATTGCGATGACTAATTAGGCCCGTATCAAAAAAAAAAGGAAATTCCTTTTTTAAATTAATCTGGCAAACCCCAAAGTAAGAGGTGCATTTCCTTGGTCGTGGCCATCATATTGGATGTGAGACAGTGGTCCTGACCACACGGCTGGTGAAAGCCTCCCTCCGACTGAGGGGGAGGGGGGCCTGCCAGTTGCTGAGTGACTGGGCTGCTGCCAGGGGGCAGATGGTGGCGTCCTCAACCCCCGTGTCCCTCTGCTCGGTTAAGAGGCCACACCCAGGTGAGCATCGGTCAGCTCACGGCATAAACACAGGTGCCGAAGGCCCTCCCCTCCCACCTGAAACCCCACCTGGGCCAGGACCTCACACGGGGCTTGCTCAGGCCATGGTCCAGGATCTGAGAATTCTGTGCTCAAGAGAAATGAGCTCGCTGCCCGATTAAGAACTGGTATGTGGCTCCCAGAGGGCATCAGACGTCCCCACTCTGTGCCTTTCCTTATCCTGTCGCCTCCACCTGGGATGCTTGCTAGGAGGACCACGTACTTTATCATTCAAACTGGGACACTCTTGAGAGTGAAAGGGCCTACAAGTAACGATGACGCCAGGACAACAGGCATCAATTGGGACTGTCCCGGGCAAACCAGGACACATAACCACCGCCCCCCCGCTCACGTGCTCATCCTCAGGCTCCCCTATTACCTGCCACCCCCTGCACATCTTCCTTAAGAAGCTCAGCTCCCTCCTCCACTGCACCCACGTTGGGGAGCGTTCGTGGGCCCTGCTCAGCTCTGCCTCGTGAGTGCCATTGGGTGCCCGTCTCATCCTCCTTGTTGGACATGGACTTCTCAGAGTCAGGGACAGGTCAAGACACTTGGTACTTAACAGGTGCTTAATAAACTCTCATAAAACGGAGGAAATCCTGCTGACAGTCAGAGGTAAAGCCGGTCCAGGAGTGAAGCCGCGTTTATTTACTGAGCAAATCATGAAGGCGTGTCCCCAGCCCTCATTATCTTTCCTTCCACCTCTTGGCTTTCCAATAATTTGTACTCAGGATGTTGATGTAACAGGTGAACACATACGTGTGGACAAACAGAGATATGTGTTGCAGTTGTCTAGAACTTGCCAGGAATTCTAGTGAGCATAGATATCAAAATACCTCTTTCATCGGCCTTGCGGGAAACATCTACAAACGACGAATATGCGTGTGGTTCAGGACCATGACTTCCCAGTTCGCGTCTGATTCACATCCTTCCCAGTTTGATTGCTTCCAATTAAAACCCTAATCTGGCATCATTGCTTTCAGAGAAACTGCATCCCGCTATGGCCACGCTGACATTTTGTCCCTTCTGTGTTCCAGGATCAGTACAAGTTCTGCTATGAGGTAGCCCTAGAATACTTGAATGCTGGCTGACGGCGTACACAGCCCTGCACACAAACCTTCCATCCTGCAAAGCCAGGACGTGCCATGGTGTTTGTGCCGATGAGATGAAGACTTCTCGATATGCTTATTTTGCTTTGCCTAATTGGCTCTTTTTAAGAGCCCAAGACAGTGTTTCTAAAACTGCTTGCCCTGCCCGATTCCCAGTACTGCTGCTGCCTGACGGAAAACTACCCTCAGCATCCAGTGGTCCAACCCTGTCCTCCTAGGCACCAGCTCCGTAGAGAAGCATGGACAGCTGATAAACTGAAGAGCACAATTATATTCTTATGAAGGAATTTGTACCTTTGGGGTATTATTTTGTGGCCCGTGAACCTTTGTTATTGTTACAACTGAGTGTACATTTTTGTTCTGTGGAGAATGCTACCTGGCATTATGATAATATATTATTTTAGTTAAAATTTGTATTTTAACATGTCGCATAATATATGTAGCTTTCCAAGACTAACAGATAAACATATAACGAACAAAGAGATGTATGAGCTGTTGTTTCTATCAGGTTTGTACTGTTTCCAGGGGAAAAGCTTGGGAGGCGTTCAGTTCAGAAAGGCGGAGATCGATGATCAGATTCACAGACCTGAAGCTTTGCCATGTGTTTATATTGTAAATATTTCTGATTTCATCAAATTATTTATTCATTAAAAGAAATTTTCGTGAAGCACGTTGAGTGACAATCATTTTTATCCAGCCCTGGAAATGACTTACTACTGTATGATGCTATCTTGTGTGAATTCTCAACTCAATAAATAAAGACCCATGACCAGTGTGGTGTCTGCCTAGTGTACTGGCACCCCGGCGGGGGCAGCTCCGGTCACTCTGGGCCTTTGGCAGAGAGATCGTGCCCGGGTCTGCTGGCCTGGAGCAGGTGGAGTTGGGACTCTGGAGAGAGAACTTTTGTCACTGAGAAATCGAGGCCCATCCTGGGAGCCTCCCCGGGTGCACAAGCCCCAGAAGCCAGAGCCAGTGAACTCTGACCGGCGGGCAGGTCAGGGAGCTCTGGGCCAGATGCCAGGGCGGTGACTTTCTGACCAGGAGCAGCCTCTGCCTTTCTCTGTTTGATCTCAGTGGCCTGGGGGTCATGTGTGTCCTCTCCAAGCCTCATTCAGACCTGAAACTTGCTGACAGAACGCTCTTTAGAGGGTCCCACGATCAGGGTGCATTTGAGCAGGACACCGAGCTGGACAGTACGTTTCCTGTGGGAGGGAAAGACCGCAGCCCGAGCGCTTTCCTGGCCTCTGAAGAATGAGGAAGCCGGGCCGAGGACGAGCACTGAGTTTAAACTGAGCGCCAGGCTGTGTGAAGTGATGGCCGGTAGATGGTGGGGACGGACCTTTGGCGCTTTCCAGCCCATTCTGTGCTGGAAACCGTGCTTCCCAAGTGGCAGCAGAGCCTCCTCCCCAGCCCAACAGTGTGATCGGGGACAGTATGGAGCCATCGAGCCATCGGACAGCTGGAGACGAAAGATTAAATAACTTGTCCAATGTCACCCAGCCTCGTCAGTGCCAGGTGCCTCCAGGGCCTGGGGGGAGGTAGGGGCAGTGGCCCCAGCACCACATCCTTCTTATGACACTCGGGATAGGAAGTGCCCCTCCTCCTGAGACAGGAGACGGCCCATCACCCGCCTCTGGAAAATGGGCTTCCTGCCCACTCTGGGGATCTCAGTGACTAAGAACGACAAGATCAAAGGTTGCCCATCAAGGGGACCGAGGCTGACCCGGCATCCAAGGCCTTCCCTGCTCTGCTGCACTCTGACTACACGATCCACGTGCTCGGGAAGAGCTGGCCGCAGCCCAGTGAGTCTAGACCAAGCCCCTCACTGCCCAGGTCGCCGTGGGCAGTGGCCTCTCAGCATGCCCACCCCACTCTCTTGGACGAGCTCCTAAAAGATAAAAAACGCTTGCTGTCTACCTCTCTGGGGTACAGGAATGGGGACGGATGCCTGTGGCCGGCCGCACACTTTGTGTGCAGGCAGGGCCGTGAGGGAAGTGTCACCCTCAGTCCTCTTGGACAAAGTCGTGGTGGTCTTCACTCCTCGGGTGAAAGAAAAAGCCAGTTCAGC